>NW_027531893.1:13689090-13853497 GCF_008692635.1 Crocuta crocuta
GGGGGGGGAATGAGGCCAGGGAGGTGGGCAGGGCCAGTGGGGTGGGGCCTCGGATGCCACTTTAAGGATTTTCAAAGCAAAGAGAAGGTCATTGAAGGAGTAGGGGCAGGGGGTGACAGGATGACACCTGACTTTCAGACTAAAAGAAAAAAGTAGTTCCTCTTCACCATATATTCCTAAGGAGGGTAGTTTCAGTGCTAGAAAATTGGGTCACTCGAGTTGCTTACTGCTTGTGGGAGAAGCAGGAGTGAGGGCGGTGCTCAGTAGACCAGCGAGGAAGACAGACCCAAGTAAGAGAGGATGGGGGTAAAGACTTACTTCCTGTCTGCACTTTTTTCTCACAAACACAACTCCACTTCTCTTTCCTGTATGTGACGTGTGTCTGTGGATTATTGTGCCATCTTGGCCACTTTCTAGCATCTTCAGTGGAAGCATGGCTTTGCTAACACCTTGGTCTTAGACTTCCAACTTCCAGGACCGAGAGAAGGTAAATTTCTGTTGTCCCAGTTGCCTGATTTATGGTGCTTTATTGAAGCAGCCCTGGCAAACCAATACCATGGGCAACAAACTGCTGTACTATTTGTAGTATTTGGACCTTGGTGATCAACAGATCATGGGTATTTTCCTATCACATCCCAGGTATTACAGTATCTTCAAAACATTATTTATGCTCATCAGTACTTTAAAATCACAGTTGTTATTGAGTGCCTGGGTGGCTCAGTCAGCTAAGTCTCCACCTCTTGATTTCAGCTCAGGTCATGATCTCACTGTTCATGAGTTCAAGTCCCACATCCGGCTCTGTGATGACAGCATGGAGCCTGCTTGGGATCCTCTCTTTCATTTTCTCTCTGCCCTTCCCCTGCTTGCTCTCTCTCTCTCTCTCAGATAAATAAACTTCATTTTAAAAAATAAATAGAATAAAGTCACAGTTGTTATTAAGCCCACTGCTAAGTCATGTTATGTAACACATTAACAAAGGAATGTATGTATTATTATATCACAATTTGTAAAATTCTTTGAGAACTGTTTATTGGTTTTCTTCATAACCCTATATATTTTATGCTATGGATTTTAATATGTTATTCTGACAAGGGCTTATAAAATTGCCAAGGGGGTCCCTGGCAAAACAGATTAAGAATCCCTTCTTTGGGGCACCCGGATGGCTCAGTTGGTTTATCATCTGACTCTTGTCTAGACCTGTGGAATCCAGACCTGTGTCAAGCTGTGTCAAGCTCCATGCACTGAGCTTGGAGCCTGCTTGGAATTCTCTCTCTTTCTCTCTCTCTCTCCCTCACTCTCTCTGTCTCTCAAAATAAATAAATAATTTTTAAAAAAGAATCCCTTCTGTTTTTATATTTATTTTTTTTGGAGAGCACAAGTCAATGAGGGGCAGAGAGGAGGGACAGAGGATCTGAAGCTAGCTCTGTGCTGACAGGTTGACAGCAGCAAGCCCGATGTGGGGCTTGAACTCATGAACCTGATCATAATCTGAGCTGAAGTTGGACGCTTAACCAACTGAACCACCCATATGCCCCAAGAATCCCTTCTTTAAGCATAAGAGAAACAGTCTAGAGATCTATATCCATATCTCAGACCTCTTCCCCCATCCCAGAGTTCTGGAAGGTGGAGGATGGGGCAAGGGGTGTTTGTTCAGGGAATTGTTTTTCCAGTTACAGACTATTATGTGACAAAAAGTGCTGTGCAAATTTGTCCTGTTACATGACAAACCAGGGGTATAGACCTCCCCTACCCAATCCCCACACACAAAGATGTAAGCACCCAAAGGCTTGGTTTATTTCACTTCTGGGTTCCCAGATGTATTAGTCTGGGTTCTGCAGAGAAACAGAACCAGTAGAAGCCCCAGGATCTGCAGCTGGCAAGCTGGACACTCAGAAGAGCCTGTGGAGTGAGTTCCAGTGTGAGTCTGAGACCAAAGGCAGAAGGCTAATGTCCCAGCTCAAAGGCAGCCAAGCAGGGCGAGTTCCCTCTCACAGGAAGCTCAAGTCTTTTTGTTCTATTTAGGCTTTCAACTTATTAGATGAGGCCCACCTATACTGAGGAGAGCAATCTGTTTTACTCTGTCCATGGATTCGAATGATAGTCTCATCTGGAAACACCCTCACACACATCCCCAGGACAATGTTTGGCTGAGTGATGGCTCAGTCAAGGTGATGCATAAAATCAGGCATCACATCACTGTATGACTAAGCTGTGCTTAGCACACCACTGATGCTCACCTAAATATTTGTGGAATGAATGAATGAACAAATTAAAAGCCATATTAGAAATATCCAAGCGGGGCCGACAGGGAAGTAGAAAAACAGCCCAGGGATCTAAACTGTCTTCCATGGGTGCCACACCTGATTCCCAAGGATAAGAGGGAGGAGGAGTGAAGCTTCCATTGGCTTCTACGCACACAGTATGCTTTTGATTAACTCTCTCGAAGCCACAGGACTGCTTACGGCTGTGCATGTCAACTAACCCTTGGCTGAGGAGCTGCTGGCTGGGCAACCTTCACACAAAGCTGGCCGCCAACATACCAGTGGGCAAACCCAAGAACCTCACAGGAGATCCTGGCATTCGATGCAGATCCCACAGGCTTCAGGGCACTGGGGACCATACAACAAGGATCTGGCTTCTGCCAGGAGACTTCAGGGGACTCCCCCTGCTTGGCACGCCTCCTCTCTCCCCCACACAGATGCTGCCCTCCCAAAGATCCTCAGGGCCCTGAGGGACACTGAGGATGGCTCTCGGGCAGATGACTCATTGGGTCACATGAGCCTTTGAAGGGTGAATCCTGTCACACTGCTGCCTCCCCTCACTCACTGCTAAACTCCTGCTCCAGACACATCAGAAGGATTGGTTGTGAATGATCCAGACTCCAAACCCCCAGAGGCAGAGGGCAAAACCTCCTTCAAAGGACCTGAGGGGAGTAAAATGGCTGTGAAGTCTGCAGCTCACTGTTTGCAGCTGCAGGAAAGGCAGGAAAAACCATACTGAAAGCTCCCAGGAAGTGTCACCGAAGCCAGCAGATGCACGATAACCAGAGAGCAGGTCAGCATGGGGCGGAAAGTCCAAACTTGACCTCATCAGTGATGAACGAGTGGCTTCCCTCTTTGGGGGGATCCTATTTTCCATGCGACTGCTTTCTTGAAGGTGCCACTTTGCCCAGCCACACACACACACACACACACACACACACACACACACGCACGCACGCACACGCACACACACACAACTATTAGCAATGAACTCCACTCTGGAGATGGAGGCAGCAGCTGGCGTGTAGCAGGGCTGTCCGAGAATGGAGTAGAGGCGAGCACAGGCTGACCATGCCACTCCCTGGGCTAACTCTTTCCAGCACTGAAACTCGCTCAGCAAAGGGATAAAGAAAGAGAAAACTGGATGTGGATCACCCACAAACTGGGCGTAGACCCTTTTCTACAGCAGTGCACCGGAGCCGCAATAAAGAACAGGAAAATGCGGCTGCTGCCTCAATCCAGGTGGCAGCAAATCTGTTTCCGTCAAGATCTCTCAGTCTGGGGATAAACTTCAGCAGGATTTTTCTCATTCTTCGGGTTTCCTGGCAGTATGTTCACCGCACTTATATAAATAAGCCATCTGGGCACTTTTGTGGGCTGCATTGCGTCCCTCTCCCCAAAATCCATATATTGGAGTCTTAACCCCCAAGACCTCAGAACGTGATGTGTTTGGAGATGGGGCTTTTAAAGAGGTGATGAAGGTAAAATGAGATCATCAGGCTGAGCCCTCATCCAATATGTCTGGTGTCCTTCTAAGAAGAGGAGATTAGGACACAGACGCATACAGAAGGAAGACAATGTGAAGACACAGGGAGAAGACGGTCATCTATTAGCCAAGGAGAGACACCTCAGGAGACACCAATGCAGCTGACACTTTGACCTTGGACTTCTATCCCCCAGAATTGTGAGGAAAGAAATTCCTACTGTTTAAGCCACTCAGCCTGTGGTGCTTTGTTATGGAAGCCCTGACAAACTCACACAGGGACCTCACAATAGAGCACATGAACACATCCTCCCTCACTCACCCTCATTATCCATTCGAAGAAGTCCCAGGCAAGATGGATTCCTACTCTTCCCCAGAGGTCTCCAGCCAATTCTGTGATTTCTAAGTTTTAGTGTCATAGCTCCCCACCCCTGGTTTCAACTTTGAAACTAAATGGGAATCTAATTAAAACCTGTCTGTTCTTAAGATCCGCATGCCCACCTGAATGCCTTCCTCACGTGCAACTCCCAGAGATGTCTCATGTGCCAGGGACTGAAGGACTGGAGGCGATAAAGAGACAAAGTGGAAGCAGCCCTTTGAACTTAGATACATGGAGCTGTGAAGACATCAACCATTTGACATTTCCATTCTCTTGGAAATCCCAAGAGACAGTGAGGGGCCACTTGTGGTTGTTCCCATTCTACAGTTGAGAAAGCAAAGTCAGACAACGGAATAGCTTGAGACATTGTTTTCCAGCCACTGATGGTAGGCCTACTCATACTCTGGTGCTTGCATAAACTTTTGTTGTAAAGGATGTGTGTGTGGGTGTGTGTGGGTGTGTGGGTGTGTGTGTGTGAGTGCATGCATATGCTGAAATAGCCATCTAGCTGGTGTCCACATTTCTAGGCAAAGCCCCCTCCAATCTCCCTTCCACACTGCATCTAAAGAAGGCTTCTATAGATTATGTCTGATCCTATCACTTCCATATTAGAATCTTCCAATGACTACTCATTGCTTTCAGGATAAGCTTGAAATGCCAAGCATAACCTAGAAGGCTCTCAAATATCTGAGCCCAGCCCCCCACTCAGGCCCCATATGCCTCCAGTGGTGCCGAGTTCCCTTTCCACCTGGTCTTCTCTGGAAACATCCTTTTTCCACAATTCACCTGGCCAACTCTTTCCCATAGGTCAGTCTTGGCTTCGGTAAAACATCTTCCAGGAAGCCCTCACTAATCCCATAAACTAGCTTCAACGTCCCTCTGCAGACCTCCCCTACATCCCATGCATTCCTGTTCCTTGTAATGTATGATACTGTTGGCTCGTCAGTCTCCCCTCTGGAGTATCAGCTTGGTAATGATAATGTCTGTGTCTTGTCCTCTAATATACCCCCAGGGCCGAGTACAGCACATGGCACACAGGAAATGCTCACTGTATATTGGTTTAAATGAATTTTGAGTGGAAGCTAGGTATATGGGCATCTGGGACAGGAGAAAAGGGAACCATCCTTGTTCTTATGTTTGGGCATAAGATGCAGAAAGAGAAATGTTATAAAAAATACACTTTGACTTTAAGTCAAGCAGAGTTTGATGTTAAATCAACTGTCAGGCAGGGAAACTAGACTTCTGGGCTCCAGTGAAATAATTATTTCCCCTTCCTTATTTACCACTCATATCCCATCATCCAAAACTTAGACATGTGGCCACACACTGCTGCAGGAGACTGGGAAATGCAGTCTTCATTCTGGGTGACTGTACACTCTGTGAAAAATCATCTTACTCTGCAAGAAAGGAAGGCTGGATACAGAGGGACAACTGGAAGTCCTTTGCTCAGCATCCTCAGGTCTCCATGGCAACCTCTCCGACCCACACAGCCTGCACTCTGGGTCAGAGTTCACAGAGCCACCTGGCATGAGTGACAGCAGCAAGAAGCCACCACGCTTCATTCCAAGTCCTCTAGGACCCAGTGACACGTGACACAAGCCATCAGATGGGCAGATTGGGAAGCCCTATATCTTTCTTCAGAGCCCACTGTTCCTTTGCATCATCTCTCTCCCTCCCTCTCTCTCTTTTTCTGAAATGTCTTTATTTATTTTGAGGGGGCAGAGAGAGAGGGAAAGAAAGAATCTGAAGCAGGCTCCGTGCAGAGCCCGACAAGGGGCTCCATCTCACCACTGTGAGATCATGACCTGAGCTGAAATCAAGAGTTGGTCACTTTGCCTACTGAGCCACCCAGGCACCCCTCACTCCCTCTCTTTCTCTTATACCACATTATTTGCTACTTGAGAAGCATCAGGTCTAATGAAAAGATCACTAACTTTGGCCCAGAAGATCAGGGTTTGAATCCTGGATAAGCCACTTACAAGATGTACGGCCTTAAATATTTAACCTGTCTGTGCCTCATTTTCTCATCTGTAAAATGGAGATTATAAGATCTCATGGGAATTGTGTTAAGGACTAAGCAGCTGGTAGTAGAGCTCAATAAATGGCAGCTACTGTTATCACAGTGAGTCCCTTGGTCACTGAGGTCACTGCAGCTGCCTTCCGCATAATCACCCGATGAGCAGAGTTTATTAAACGAGCCTCTATTCCAGGGCTAAGCCACACGGTTTTCAAAGAATCAATATGTTAAGCCACCCAGCATAAGCAGACAGGCTATAAATAAAATTAGATTTCAAAGACTGTCTCAGATGGAAGAGACCTTTGTACTCCCTGGTTTATCATTTTTCTGCTTGTTGCTAGTATTGCTAATAACCGCGGTGATAGCTGTTGCTTGTCAGGTGTCTCCTGTGTACCAGACCCTGTGCTTTTAGAGCCTCACGGTGGACCTAGGAGGCACTCTCAATCTCCTTTCGCAGGTGAGGAGACTGCCCAGAGGGGGAAAGCGCTTTGCCCCAAGTCACCCAGAGCTGGCCTAGCGCTCAGACTCAACTCTAAAACAGCATTTTGTATTTATTCCTCCGCTCTTTCTTATATTTCCTTATATAAAAAAAAAATTCCCTCAAAACGATGAGTACAAATCATCTGTATCACACCACTCTCTCCTCTCAAGGTCTATAATGAAGAAATAAGTGGGCACCACCACCAGCCTCGCCGATCCCTCCCCCACAGAGAACTACCCTTAGCACACTCTTCTTCACGCCTATGCGGTTTAATAGTCTTTAAACTGTTGTTCCCACTTGCTTTCAAACAAGTCATTTCAAACAGGAGGAGCTAAAACTGCCAAGTTCAAACTTGCCGGGAGAAACGGCTCCCACGCCACACACGCCGGCCTCAGTGGGTATGTGTCTTCCACTCATGTGCTCAGTCACTCATTTATCCATTCGACAAGTACCAACCAGGAACCTCACACTCACCAAGAATGTCTTAGGCACCTGGAATACAAAATTTAGTAAGATTCAGGCTCTCTCTCAGAGAAATCACCAGCATAGAGAAAAAGCCCATTCCCCATTGCAACACAAAAAGGAAAGAGGTACAACGTGTATCAAAATGAAGGTCAAAAATGAGGAGAAAGCCAGGGAAAGAGAAACCTGAGTTTAGAATAAGAGAATGCATGGACGACACGAGAACAGTGGGCGCGTTATCTCATGCAGAGGCCAGTGGGAAGGAAGGTAGAGGCCTCTTGTGTGGTTAGAACACCATGGAAGGGGTGGGAAAGTCACTCCAGCCTTGAGTAACATCCCTATTTGACTGCACCTGACCTTTCAAGCTGCTATAAAGCCTCTTCTTCTAGAAGGAAGATAAATGTTTTGCTCATAGAAATGTTACTTACTAATATAACACTGTATGTAACACTAATATAACACTAATATAACCGTATGTTAACTATACTGGAATTAAAATTAAAACTTATAGATAAGTAAGTAAGTAAATAAGATGCTAACATTTTAAAATCCACTATTAGGAATATTTGGCAATAAGAAGAAATAAAGTACTAACATGTGCTACAACATGGATGAATCTTGAGAGCATTATGCTCGGTGTAAGAAACCAGTCAGAAAAAGCCATGTACTATTTGATTTCATTTACACAAAGTGCCCAGAATAGGCAAGTCTATTGAGACAAAGTAGATTCCTGGTTGCCTAGGAGTAGGGGGTGTTGAAAAGAAATGGAAGTGACTCTGAGGCATATGGGGGTTTGGGGGAGGAGATAAAGGAAATAATTGTGGTGATGGTTGCACCTTCTATACTAAAATCACTGAATTGTACACTTTAAATGAATGGCTTATATAGCGTGTGAATTATGTCTCAATAAAGCTCTTTAAAAAAAATGGAGAGGGGCGCCTAGGTGGCTCAGTCACTTGAGCATCCAACTTCAGCTCAGGTTGTGATCTCTGGGTTTGTGAGTTCAAGCCCTGTGTTGGGCTCTGTGCTGACAGCTCAGAGCCTGGAGCCTGCTCCGATTCTGTATGTGTGTCTCTCTCTCTGCTCCTCCCCTGCTCATGCTCTATCTCTCTCTCTTTCTCAAAAATAAATAAACATTAAAAAATTATTTTTAAAAAAGGAGAAGGAAGAAAACAAATAACTCCACCGTTCAAAAACAAAATACTTCTGGGAAATTGCCAGAAATAGTATGTGTCCAGGATCAGTTTTTGTTTTAATTATTCTTTTTTTAAATGTTTATTTATTTTTGAAAGAGAGAGAGAACGAGACAGAGAATGGGCATGGGAGGGGCAGAGAGAGAGGGAGACACAGAATTGGAAGCAGGCTCCAGGCTCTGAGCTGTCAGCACAGAGCCTGACGCGGGGCTTGAACCCACAAACCACAAAACCATGACCTCAGCTGAAGTTGGACGCTCAACTGACTGAGTCACCCAGGTGCCCCTTGTTGTCACTGTTACTTTCTCATAACTTCACTTTGGGCATAGGGACAAAAAAAAATCTACTTTTGAACTTGGGTTACATTGAGAGTCCATTGGCCAGTCAACAACCCAAAGCTAGTTTTCTCTCTCCTTGGTTTTTCCAGAGGTTATTGGAGAGACCTTATCATCAAATGATCTCCATCAGAACCACCTGGAGTGCAGGATACGAATACAGATTCCCGGGCACCATCCAAGCCCAGTGAATCAAAATCACGGGACATGAATCCCAGGGAGCTGGGCTTTAATTCTGGTATGTTCCAAAGTTGAAGGACTGTGTTCTACACAATGATTCTTGGCTTGTAACTTCCTCCATTGCATGACATTGGTCCCCAACTGATTTCTGAGTGTAAACTGATCCCAAATAGGCCCAGACCGCTGCGACCACAGATTTATACCAAGACATACCTGATGTGGAAGAACCTCTGTAAAGAGAGGTAAAAATAAATGCAAACTAGATACATGGCTGTTGTAGGTGAGGTGTGAAAGGCAGACAGCCTGAAGGTGCAAATGGGAGGCTTCACAGAACAGCTAAGGACAGAAAGAAGGGGATGGCTAGCTTGGGTTTCAGATGTGCAACTGGCCAGATTTAGGATGTCAGTCCCAAATGTGATTAGCTGGATGACCTCAGATTGAAGTCCTCTAATCTCCGTAGTGGAGTGGATCACCTAAGAACATGTCATTCTGTCCCCTTTCCTCCATTTAGATTTTCCCAACCTACAGTACATCCTTCTAACCTCCATGTCATTGGCCTCATCCCCACCCCTCTCTGAGATTCAGTCTCTTCATGTATAAAATGATGAGTTTGGTCCTGATTGTCTAGGGATTCTCTCCCCACTCTGACATCACGTCATACAAGATTAAATGACCTTTGGGAAAGATTGGGATAGCTTCTGGTATGGTTTTGACCCCCCAGGATTAAAACAAGGAAGGATGTGACCTACATATTTCAAGATCCATTTTACTGAGGTATATTTTACCTCTGCTAGAATGCACCCATTTTAAGAGTACATGTTGGTGAGTTTTGACACATACAACCTTTATCCCTACCACAATAATCAAGATAAAGAGCATTTCTATATCGTCCAAAAGTTCCCTGTGCTCCTTCCCAGACAATCCCTCCTTAGTGTTTTCTATCACTATAGACTGTCTTTTCTAGAATTTCATATGCTGAAATAATTCAACACGAACTCTTTCATGTGTAATTCTTAGAGACTCATCCATGTCATGATGCAATGGGTAAGATCTCCCTTTTATTGCCTGCTCTGTTTTCATGGGCCTGAAATCATGACCACATACTCAGATGGCTTAAAACAACAGGAATTTCTTCTCTCACAATTCTGGAGGCTAGATGCTCAAAAGTAAAGGTGTCAGCCAGGCCATACTCTCTCTTAAAGTTCTAGCGGAGGGCAATCATCACTTCCCAGGAAGCCCTCCACCTCATCTGACCAGGCCAAACCTGCCACTTGTACCCACATCCCATGTACCTTAGCACTATAGCCCTTGCCACAAACCTTCTGGTTTCTCCATAGCTGCTCAAGGATCTCTTTGAGAAATGTGAGGTGTGTGGGTGTTCCCACTACCCAGGATGCTGCTATACCATTTATAATGTCCTGGCCACAGGTTGTAACGTGATGGTCAGTTTATCATTACATTCTAGTGGTTCCTTGCAGAAGGACTCTCGTGGTTGTAGCCACATTCCAAGTCCTGGCTTTTGGGATGTGGGTAGCAGCTGAGTTTAGTCTGTTAATGGAAGGCCCGTCTCACACCCGTTCCCTAGCCAGAATGTTCCATGCAGATGGTCCCTAGTAAATAAGTGACCTTCTATCCCTGCTTTTCCTATACCTTGAAGAAGAATCAATGAAGTTTATGGGGCAGAACTACAGCAACAGTCTATGGCTTAGAGACTCATTGTCATGAACTTAGCCTCCCCCAGAAGGTCTGTTCAAGATGTCAGCTTGAGTATTCAGAAGGGCTCCTGTCTCAGTCATCCCTGTTGTCATTTTCATGCATTTGTGTGACTGTTTTGTTACTGTCTCTTCCCCCACAGCCCTGCAAGCTTCAGAGGTCAGGGCCTGGTGTGTTCTGGCCCCTCTCTATCCTCAGTGTTCAGCACACTACCTAATACACAGAGGACGACCAACAAGTATGTGTTGACCAAACCACAGAAGAGGAAGAAGGAAGTGAAAACATAACAGATGGGAGGGAGGAAGGAGGAAAAAGGAACAAGGGAAGGAAGGAAGGAAGAGCAGATTACATTGTGGGAGTTCTTCCCCAGAGCACTGTAACAAGGTGAAGTCTGATGATATAGAACAGCAAGCAGGCCTTTAGTTACACTGTTGTGGGTTGAGTTGTGCCTCCACAGAAAGATACATTCAAGTTCTAAACCCTGGTGCCTGTCAATATTACTTTATTTGGAAATGGGGTCTTTGCAGATGCAATCGAGTTAAGGTGAGGTCATCGTGAAATAGGGTGGACCCTAAATCCAATGACTGGTGTCCTGNGACTTTATTTGGAAATGGGGTCTTTGCAGATGCAATCGAGGTGAGGTCATCGTGAAATAGGGTGGACCCTAAATCCAATGACTGGTGTCCTGATAAGAAGAGGGGAAGAGACAGGCATGGGTGGTGGGGGGCGGGGGGAGAAGACCATGTGTGGACAGAGGCAGAGAGTGGAGGGATGTGTCTATAATCCAAGGAGACCCGAGAATTGTTAGCAACAACAGAAGCTAAGAAGAGGCAAGGAAGGACCCTACTCTAGAACTTTAAGAGAGAGTATGGCCTGGCTGACACCTTTGCTTTTGAGCATCTAGCCTCCAGAATTGTGAGAGAAAAAATTTGTTGTTTTAAGGCATCTGAGTGTGTGGTCATCTGCTATAGCAGCTCCAGGAAGCTAAAACGTACATCCTTCAGGTGAGGTTGTAATTACAACCTGTCTACTGGGCTGTTGCCCCTGCGAAAGGCAGGGGCTGCATGTTGTTCACCTCAGTCACCCCAGTACTAGGGCTGTGTACGACATTGTGGGGTGTTGCTGCTTAGTCTCCATTCACTGAGTAGCCAGGAGGAAAAGGGGGTGGTGGTGGCTCTGCTGGACCCTCTGAGCCTGTCTGGACTTAAGCAGTTGCATCTTTTCCATAGGAAACCAGCTCAAGTGCACCACCCTGCCACGACCAGGTAGGATTCCTCCTCCCTAGAAGGAAAAACAAACTCACTTCCTTTCTGCTGCCCGCCCCCTGCCTCCCACCCCCCAAATACCCCTTCACTGCAGAATGCCTCACCACCAACCTACTCCTCCGTCCAATAAAATTCTTCAAGTCGGCAAAGAGCAGAATAGCTCATCAAGGACCAGGTTTGCAGGTGACTGAGCCATACTGGGAATCGCAGCTCATTTTTAGAAAATAAACTCCAATTAGCAATCTCAGTTGCTTGTTTCATTTCCTGGCTGTTCAAATTTCACGTGTGCTGCTGCTGCTGCTGCTGCTGCTGCTGTTGCAGCCACCATCTCTGTGGGGACTTCAAACCTGGAGACCCTGGGGACATGTATGAGTTCTTTGTTCTTAACCTCCAGAGACTTGCATTCTGGAGAGGTGGTCTGAGCATGGAGGACACACGACCACCACACTGATCACCTCGCATGCACCAGGCACTAGGCCACCCCCTGCACACACCCACGAAATGTGGGATATGGGTCCCATTTCACAGGTGGAAAACTGAGGCTTGGAGAGATTAAGGATTTTCTACCTCAAAGAATATTAGCCTCTTTTCTCCTCCCCCATGACTGTTGTCCAAGCTGGAAGGACAGGAATCATTTTTAACTCTCATATAGTCAATTAACAATTCTGTCCTTTGGCCCACAAATTGGGTCTCAGATCCACATGCTTCTCTCCATCCCCATTGCCATTGCTCTGGTCTAGCAAATGATGGCTGACACCCCAGTGGGCACTAAGCTGTCCCCTGAGCTCCTGGGATACATAAAGAAACAAAACTTGTCAAGCCTGGATCTCCAAGAAAGCCTTCCTTCCAGCAATATCTTGCCTAGATTATTGCCACACCCTCCAGCTCATTCTTCCTTTTCTCTCCTTCTGCACAGACCATTCTCCATAGTGCAGCTGACTTTTCTAAAATAAAAATGGGAGTGCATTGCTCCCTTCTTACAATTGCCTGTGTGGTTCCTGTTGCCCTGAGAATTAAGGGCTATCCTCCCTAATATGGTTTACAAATCTCTTTCATGACCTGGCCCTCATGATCTCTTTAGACCCAACTCTCACTGTTCCCTTCTCCACCACACACTCCATATCCACCTTCTTCCATATGAACTTTCCTCAGTTTAATTTAGAGTCTAAGGCACCCCACTCTTTCTAGCCCCTGGCTGCCATATATAGAAGTTTCTTTGCCAAGCATATGGCTTCTCTTCTGCTCACTTCCACTGGGAAGCCTTCCCAGACCTTCCATCCTGTGTTTCTGCTATGTGACCTTCTAGCATTGAATCTTCCCATATCCTGAACAGGTCAGTCTTTGTTAATGTTGTCTTTGGCACTGGATTGTACCCTCTGAAGACAGGGACAGGGTCTGCCCTTCTTGTCATTGTATCCACAGCACTAATGCATCTCTCAGTATTTGTTTGTGGAATGAGTGGATGAATGTATGAACAGTGAAGAAGTAACCAGTCTCAGTACCATAGCTAGTAAGTGGCAGGAATGGGATTTGAACACTAAACCCCTTCCTCTTAACCACAATCACCCACTATGCGGGATGTGGTCAGATGTAAGTAAAGTGACCTTTGGGAAGAACATGCCATCACTTGTCATAAATCTTTCTAACCAGAAACAGGGGTAGGGAAGAGGATGATACACAGGATATGGTGTGAGTGCTTCATATTCTGGATCTAGAGAATGATCAACTTTATCCCTGGTTATCAAGGGAATGGCAGAAACACAGCATACCTAAGGGAGCATCAATTTTAGACACTGCCTTGTCTTTCAGCCCCATGGAGATGATAAACTGAGGCTCAGGGTGGAAAGGGACACCCTCCTCAACTTACCCACTGGGAAGAAGCAACTGTAGCCCTAGAATCCCAGGTTTCTTGATCCTATGCTGATATCATGAGTGTAACTAAACTTGGGGGGAGTCTAAGTGCCTTAGTCATCATAAAGTGGCTCAACCCCCCTCATTCCTAAATTTGTTCCCATGCATCAGAGCTGTGGTTTTGGGGGATAAATCCTTACTTTTTGATGGAAAATTCCTATCCATGGAAAGGAGAAAGATGAATGGCAGGAAGAATGAATATTGATACAACCCAGGTGAGGAGAGCAACCATGGTGGGTCATTTCAGGAAAACCAAAGGACTTTTTTCGTCCTTCCCCAACAAGGAAGAGAAGGAGGAAGAGAAAGGAAATCCAACCCACTTGTCGGGCTACTTACAACCACCTCTACTGGGAGGAAATGGGAATGACTGGAGGGGCTATGGGCAGCCTGAGCCAGCCTCACCCACTTAACTGTGTGTCAGTCATGCTAAGTGTATCATATGCCTCAGCCCATTGACTTCTCACAACAACCCAATAGGACATGTGACCACAGTTGCACAACTAGTAGGTACTGAGTGGGGGCTGGAGTCTACTTCAAGCCTAGGGTTCATAAACAATATGCTATGGTGACTCTCGGCCATCAAAGTTGTTGACCAACATCAAATACTGCCTGGTTGGGAACTAGGTCATCTTCCTGACCCAAGGGAAGTCCCAGACAAATTAAGAGTGATTCCCAAGATCCCTCAGAAAACCCTACAATCTGGAAATGCCCAAAGATGATAAGTATTGAAAAAAAGCACTAATTTTATTCCTTCTAGAAAGTTCTCATCCACTGAGAACAATGAAAACAACCATTAAACATCTACCATGTGCCAAGCACTCTGCTTTCCATAGATAACCTCAACTTGTATGTGACTGACCCTGAGAGATCATTATCATCTCTATCTTCATTTTTTCTAAACAACAACAACAACAAAAGCACCTTCAAGGAGGTCAGGTAATATATCCAAAGTCAGCCAGATGAATTTAGGATTCAAGGCTAGGTCTGCCTATCTCCAAAGCCCCTGCCCTTAACCATGATGAGATGCTACAATGCCACAGCCCTACCAGACAAATGGTAGCACCTGGAGAAGATACAGTGAGTCTGAAGTCCAGTGCCATGATTTCTGTGTCTTGACTTTATCTGTCAGAAAGCACCTGCCTCCCGTAGTGATTTGAAGGTAAAATCCAGTAACTTCAAAATACATGGAGATTTGCACCCTGCAAATATAGGCTCTTTTGCTCTGCTTTGAATTATTATTATTCATTGCCCTTGGAGAGACATGAAGAAGGGAGAGGCAATTTCTTGCTAAGCCCCCATCTGGAAAAAGATATAACTTGGAATGAGGTGGGGGTGAGGGAGTTCCCTCCCCTTCTTTGGGCTAAGGCCTCTACTTTAATTTGCATATATGCAGATTCCTGAGAAGGCACCCTGTAGCTACTAATAACATTTGCTGACTCTTGCCCTGGAGTGAACTTCCCCCTGCTCAAGGCTTCCTGAGTCCTTCACCCTCAGCTTTCTCCCTCCCGCTCATCCCCAGAATCCTTGGTAGGATTAAAACCATACAGACAGTAAAATACTACTGTTTGCTGTGACATCTAAAAACCAAGAAGCAGCCCATTTCTCCCAGCAGCTGTTCTCTGCCCAGAAATTCCAAAGCAGGAGATATAACTAGTTGGGAGTTCCCTGTAGCAACCACAAACCAGGCTGGGGAGCCATTAGGCTAAGCTTTGGCTCTGCAAGCCTCCCTCGGTTTCCTCATCTGTAAAATGGGCATAGTAAAAGGGCCTCTTCATAGGACTGTGCTGCGAATTAAAAGAACTAATGCATTTAAAGCCTTTACATGGAGGCTGGTACAATATAAACATTCTCTAAGTGATAGTGTGGGGTTTGTACAACCCATGTTCAGATAGCTTGGTGGTTAAGGACCTGGGATCTGAAGATGGATGGGCCTGGATTCAACTCCTAAGAGTTCATTTTCTTTCTTTCTTTTTTTTTTTTTAATTTTTTTAATGTTTTATTTATTTCTGAGAGAGAGAGACAGTGTGAGCAGGGAAGGGGCAGAGAGAGAGGGAGACACAGAATCCAAAGCAGGCTCCAGGCTCTGAGCTGTCAGCACAGAACCCGACACGGAGCTACAACCAATGAACCGTGAGATAATGACCTGAGCCAAAGCCAGACGCCTAACAGACTGAGCCACCCAGCTGCCCCTAACAGTTCATTTTCTAACTGTGTGACACTAGGCAAGTTTTTGACCTCCCTGAATTTGTTTCCTCTTCTGTAAACTTGGAGGGAGGGACTGGGGAGAGGAATAGAGGGTATCCACCTCTAAAGGTTGTTCTGTGAATGAATGAAATGAGCAATTATGCCAGCCATGTGGTAAGTATTCGCACAACAGCTCAGGCTCCCTAACAAAATACCGCACAAACTGGGTGGCAGATCAACAGACATTAATTTCCTCACAGTTTTAGACCCTAGGAGTCCATCAAAGTGCTGATGAATTTGGTTTCTGGTAAGATCTCCCTTCCTGGCCTGCAGACCACCACCTTCTCACGATGTGTGCACCTGGCCTTCCCTCCAAGCACACAGAGAGAGCTCAGTGTCTCTTTCTCTTCTCACAAGACAAGAGTCACATTAATTAAATTAGGGTCCTACTCTATCGACCTCATTTAACCTTAATTACCTCTCTGAAAGCCTATCTCCAAATGCAGTCTTACTGGGGGGTTAGAGCTTCTACACGTGGATTTTAGTGGGACATAACTCAGTCCCCTAGCTGCATTCAAACAATGTTAACTATTTTGAGCAGTCCACCCACCGAGGGAGGAGGCTGGAACTAAAATACAAAAGTGGAAAGCAGATTCCATTTCTCCCTCTGCGATTTGCCCTCTGAAATCCAAACCACTGCGTCCATTTCCCCTCTAATCGCTGAGGGGGTAGTTCTGTCACCAAGGCAGGGATGCTTCCAGTAACTCAGATCTTCAGTGATGCTGTCACCACTTGTGGAGAATCTATTTTCTCCTTTCATTACCCTTTTCTAAAGTTCTTTTTGCTTCCTGTGGACCAAGTTGAGATGACTCATTCACAGAACTACCTGAGAATCGATTTCTCTGCTCCAAGCAGCTGGTGGCTTGGCCAGGAACCAAAATATGTTTCCAGTGGTGGGTGAGGCCGCTGGGGATTCCTATCTAATACTGGACAATTTGGGGGCCCTAGAGAGCCAGGGATTCCCTAAGAATCCTCAAGAGGAAAAAGAACATTGTGTTAGGTTTCTATTTGCAGTTTTACTAATAGAGCAGTAACTAATGTTTGTTGAGCACTTACTATGTGGTATCTACTAAGCAGTGTCTGGGAGCTTTATGGGGGTCGTTTCATTCCACCTTGAGAATGGCTCCAAAGCAGAGGCTCTCAGTGAGGAGAGGTAGAAGAGCCTGTCCTCCCAGGAGACATTTGGTAATGTCTGGAGACATTTTTGGTGGTCAAAACTGGAGTTAGGGGTGGGGATATTGTGTTACTAGCATCTAGTGGGTAGAGGCCAGGGATGGGACAGCACCCACCCCTACACTAGAGGAAAGAATTATCTGTGCCAAGGTGGAGAAAGTCTGCTCTGCAAGATAGAGATTCCTATTTTCCTGTTTTATAGGCAAGAACTCTAAATATCAGAGGACATAAGCAATCAGATCCAAATCACAGAGCAGGCAGGGTCTGAACACAGGTCTGATGGATTTCAGAGTCTCTCTCTCCAACCCAGACCTACAGACCGTCATGATCATGCATCAAACATAATGTTCTGTCGTCATGAGAGCTATATTGGTGTCTCTGAGACCCTGGAACCATGTGTGGATGCCCACACTTCATCAAAGAAGGGCCGGCTGAAGCAACTTCTGTAGCATGCTCACCCAAGATTCCAAATCATCCTCGAGCCAACAGAACAGATACCTTCCACAAGGGAATAAAAGAAAGCCTGATTCATGAATTTGCCAACTGGTTTTCCCCCAGCTGCAGCTAATGTAGGTATTTCCAGCTATAGATTATATTGAATCTTGGGGACTGAAAAAAAGAAAATCGGCTTCAGGTGCCAGCTGATGAGAGCCCGAGTCTGGGAAGGAGAATGAGTCCCCCTACCTCTCCATATTCATCCTCACACTTCGGATCAAAAAGTAATTGCCAATTGTTGTCATGTTAAGAGAGAGGTAACTGTGTAGGTCAAGCTTTCTGATTTCTTATTCAGGAAAATTTTCCATTCCCCAAACTCTCATTGAGAAGCCCAAATCTAAGAAAGCTGTGCTGTCAAAAGGGGATCAGAAAACACAAATGATCTTCTTTAAAGACTCCTTTGTCCATCAGCAAGCAAGCAACTCGATCAGACTAATTATTTCCCAACAAAGACATAAGGTTTCCTTTCAACGTCTGCTTGCTTCTTGCTATCAAAGGAGCATTTAAAAAAAAAAATGTTTCCTGGACAAGGAAGATCAAAAGAGAGGCATGTGTCCGGGGTGAATAATATTTTCTCACATTATTTCCAGTTGAATTTGCTTAAATCTCCTATTTTACCACATGTCATTATGTGAAACCTTCACCTTGAGTTATGGCTGGTGAGGGAATAGGAAAGCTCTCTAGTGAGTGGTGCTGGGTAACAGAATGAAAAGGCAATGACAGGCCCGGGTTGACCGATTAATAAAAGGAATAAAAAAGAAGCAACTGTTTTATCTCAATAATGTTATCGATACTCACGTCTGTATTAGAGACATGCAGGGACCCCGCGTGAGAATGGGAAGGGGATTATTCGAAAGGAAAATCAATGTCTGGATTAAAATGGGTTTATGAAGTTATGTCAAGTTAGCTTCTCTTATTTCTTGCCTCAGGATCACCCTAAAAGGCCCCAGTGCATGCAACCACCCTGCCCTGCTGCTGGCATACTTGAGCATCGAGGATTAGCCGTGAGAAAGGGAGAAGGATCCTTCAGGACAGGGTAATGCAAAAATGTAAATAACCATAGTAAAAGCCACCCCGGGTTGCGGTCTCTTGTGAGCCCTTCATATGTTTTAGTTTGTGTTGTTCTCCCGGTAACTTTAGAAAGCGGTGGGGGGGGCGGGGGGCATTCTTATCTCCCCACTTACTTTTACAGCCGGAGAAACTGAGGCACAGTGTATAGGTGCAGCTGGGGCATGTCTGAAAGTGTAGGCTGCCTGCATTCAGATTCTGATTCTGCATTTGCAAGCTTTGTGATCTTGGCCAAATAAAAGCCAAGTTATCTTTCTGAGTCTGTTTCCTCAACAATAAAAGAGACAACAGTGATCACGGTGGAGGTGCTGATACCTAGCGAAAAGTCCAGGGATTGTTCTAGGCATGAAATGAAATAATAGGAGCTTAGCACCCTGCCTTACATGGAACACCCATAAGTAAATGTGTACCATCTGTATGATTCCTACTTTTGGAGCTGATGACCCATTCAGAGCTTTTAATTCTCGAGGAGATGTAGACTTGGTCTGGCTCCATGGAAAGATCTTTATGTTTAAGCAGATCAAGCTAACACCAGCTCAGCTCCTGTGTGATCCTACACAACTCAGTCTATCTGAATCTCAGATCATGGTGTGTGAGGAAGAGCCTAGTCCAGCAGTGACCAGGATTAATAATGATTAATTTGTAATCGTTACTCAATGAGTAAAAGGCATTTTTTTTAAACCTCTGAACTCTGCAAGACTCTTCTTCCCTTTCTCTGTCAATCTCTGCCATCAGACTCCCAGCCCTGAGCCAACCCTAAACAATGTCTGGTAGGAGGCCAGGAGTTCATATTGGTACCCTGTGTCCATCTTTGGCCACAAGCCCCTAGATATCTTTTGACCCACTAGGCCAGTCCCCTCAACTAACCCCTGCTGAGTTGGTTCTGGTTTCAGGCTCCTGCCTCAGTTTCCCTATTATCCTCCACTTCCCCCACTGGATCAAGGTCTTCCCTATAGAGTTGAGTCTCTGACCAAAAGCTTAGTTTTAGCAGCCCTGGGACCTTGGGAGGCTAGACTCAGTCTCCTCTTCCATGTCCCCCAGACATTAGCCAAAGCCTTATATGAAGCCCAGAACCCAATGTCACCACCCACTCACTAATCAGACAGACAGGAGTTTAAATCCTGGCTCTGGTTGCCCAAGTCAATTCACCACTCAATGCCTCAGTTTCCTTACTTGTAAAATGGAGAGAATAAACCACATAACTTATGGGGTTGTGGAGGGGATTACATAGAACATTGCATGTAAAGCATTTAGGACAGTACCTGATGCATGGCAAACTGCCAGTAAAAGTTAGTGACTTCCTGTGGACACTTTTCATAACTCCGCTCTCACATCCACATTCAGGTCAGGCCCCTAGAACATCATCTGTAGCATCTCCCTTTCATGCCAGGTTAGTCCCCTGGCCCAAGTCTTTCACACTCCGGACACACTCGCTCTTTCAACCACCCCCAGAGAACTGGGCCTGCTAAAGTTCCACATTTTACATCTCGGTGTCATCCAGCCTCTCAGAATACATCTAGGCTAACTATATGATTTAGGGGCTGCTTTAGGAACTGTCCAGATACCAACCATTGCCCATTATTAGGAAGCCCAACAAGTCTGGGGTGAAAGATGTCCTCAGACCAGGTTCGCCTCTTGTCAGCAGACTAAAGTGGCTATTCACGGAGCAAAGTGGGTTCTTCGGTGAGACTGAAATCCTCAGAATTCTTTGGTTGCAAGTGACAGAAACTCAGCCCACCCTAGCTTAAGCACAACAAGGAATTTAAGTGGCTCCCATGAAAGGTCCAGAGGGTGGCCTGATTTTAAGCAAGACTTGAGGAAATGGCACCAAGAATCTGCCTCTATCTCTCAACTCGGCTTTCTTTTATGTTGGCTTGAATCTAGGCAAATTCTCTCTCTCTTTTTCATAGCAAAGATGAGGCTCCAGGGAATACTCCTACTAGGTCAGCACCCCCATGGACAGAGAACACCATTTTCCCAATGGTTCCATCTCAAATCCCCAAATGGAGTCTCATTGGCTCTGACTGGGTCACATGGTCATCCCTTAACCAATCACTGTGGTCAGGGAAATGGCATGTAATCATTGATCACATCTCCATCACACCTCCATACCTGGAGCTGGGGGGAGGTGGGGAAAAGAGCTTCTCTCAAAACACCTGGGCTGAGCATGGAGAGAGTGATTCCCCAAGGGATAAGGAGGGCATCTGATTAGAAGGAAGGAGAATGGATGCCAAGGATGCCTATCACTGGCAGACAGCTAGAACAACTTCACTAGGGCACTTCAAGCCCAGACTGTAGACTGGTTCAGCTCTACTCCAGGAATGCTCCCGCGGTTCAATCAGAGACAAAGTCTATTACTTCAGACGTCACTTAGTATTATCCTCCTCACCAGCAGAGTCCCCTTCGTCTTTCAGCCATCAGTGTTCCACCTCCCAACGCACACTTGCTGGTGCCAATCCCCCAACCTGCTGCTGACACCTTGTGACTTAATTCCCACAGATGGGTGTCTGCATTTAAGAGCATGCGTTGTCATTGAAATAACAGGATGCTAAAACCTTTAAAAATTGATATGCCAGACAAGAGGGAGGCAAAAATGAATGCTAAGTTTCCTTGCATAATACTCTGTGGGATGTGTTTTTCCCCCTAAGAATATTTTAGCATTAATTAAGATAAACAATGATATATGCTGGAAGACAATTGAATCTGTTCTTGGTTAAAAATGGCCTCGTTGTGTAAAAATAGTACCCAAATTATAGCATATAAAGATGCAGAGGGAAAAATACTGTAAACCTATAACATGATTAAAATAGAAATGCAAACCGGTAATGATGAGGCCTTGAACAAATCTGGGGGAAGAAGGGAAAGATGGGTAAGAAGCAAGACGTGTCATCATGCTTAATTTATTCATCTCCCTCTGGGATCCTCTTTACTGTGCTTCTCTTTAATAATAACTACCATTTATCATGGCATGGTTAACATTTGTTTTCAGTGAAAGCAGGGTTGCTTTTATCATTTTATAAGTGAGGCATCTGAGCTTTAGAGAGTTTAAGTCAAGGTCACACAGGTAGGAAGTGGTAGAACCAGGCTTAGAACCAGGTTAGCTTAATTCACCAGCCAAGCACCTCTCGGCTGCCTCACTGTTCCCACGGTCTCCTCTTTGTCAGCAGCTGCCCTGCCCCATGTCATCTAGCCGGTTAATCTCTGCAGGCTAGAAGGGCAATGAAGGTCAGAGCTCACACATGTCACATCTATGATGTGCCAGTCACTGTTCTAAGCTTTTCATATGTATCAGCACACTTAATCCTGACTATATTGGGAGATCATTACCAGTACTCCCCACATTTTACAGATGGGGTAAGTTGAATGGTGGTTCCAAGGTCAGACAGTGATGACAGCCAGAATCCAAGCCAAGTGATCTGGCTTCTGAGCCTGCGTTCTGAGCTGCTGTGTTTTACTGTTCTTCTCTTTCCTGTAAGGAGCCACTTGTGACATCTGATGTCACTCCTCCAGCACCATGTTCAGCAGAGTTCTTACCAGGATAACTACTTACAGTGTCTGTCTGGGTGCAATCTTATATTTCAGGAGGGGACATTTTTATGTCTTTGTCTAATAGCTACCTCGTAAGTCTTAAAATTCCTTGAGAGCCAAGAGTTTCCAGTATCCCTCCTCTCTCCCCACTTGACATTCCTGGTTAATGTCTTGCATGTGATAGGGTTCAGCAGTGTTTCATGAGGAGGCTGTTAATTTCCTTTCATTCATGGCTGCCATCTGCATGCTGAGAGCCAAGGGGTCATTATCCTCGAGTGGGTCCTTGTACAGGAATGGACTGGGCGAGGATGAGGGATGGCTCTACAGGAAGCCACCCTGCCTACATGAATCATTCAAAGCTGTGGCAAAGTTTCTTCTGAGGTGCAAATTTATTTCACTCACTCATTTCCTCACCTATTCGCCCATTTACCCAAGAGTTCCTGAGCAGCTGCCCTGTGCCAGATGCTGTGTTGGCCCTTGGGTATACAATGGTGCATGCAACCCCGTCTCTACTCATTCAGACGGACAGAGGAATGACAGAAGAGAGGCTGCTAGCTTAGCCTGGGCGTCAGCAAAGCAGTACCACTGTCTCTTAACTTCTGCCATTTTCAAGCCCTGCAAACTCAAAGAGCAGTAACAGGAAAGTGAAGGCTCATCTCGTGTCTCTGCCTTTGTTCATGGTCAGAAGGTACAGTCTCAGTGCATCTGATGCCTGAGGTCGACAGCCTTTGCTGCAAAGTTTTGGCTGTAACGTGGCAGGTTTAAAAGCTTTCTTCTCCTTGCCATCATTTTTGGACCATCAAATCCACCCTTGCTTTTCTTCCTTTTTTAAAATTTTTTTAAACATTTATTCATTTTTGAGACATAGAGAGAGACAGAGGGCAAGCAGGGGTGGAGAAGAGAGAGAGGGAGACACAGAATCGAAAGCAGACTCCAGGCTCTGAGCTGTCAGCACAAAGCCCGACATGGGGCTCAAACTCATGAACTGTGGGATCGTGACCTGAGCCAAAGTCGGATGCTTAATCAACTGAGCCACCCACGCACCCCTCAAGCTTGCTTTTCTTTCTAATAAGAGGATAGTGTGAGCTCTTCCTTGGATGTTCTTGGCTTCTCCACCATGACAACAGCTCTACTGGATTTTGAGAACCCTATCACTTCCCTTTAAACCATTTATCAGGTGCCTACTGTGTGTCACTAAATTTACACTTGTGTTATCTTTCAGATAGACACTGTTTTTGCCTGCTTAACTGTGGGGNCGCACCCGTCAAGCTTGCTTTTCTTTCTAATAAGAGGATAGTGTGAGCTCTTCCTTGGATGTTCTTGGCTTCTCCACCATGACAACAGCTCTACTGGATTTTGAGAACCCTATCACTTCCCTTTAAACCATTTATCAGGTGCCTACTGTGTGTCACTAAATTTACACTTGTGTTATCTTTCAGATAGACACTGTTTTTGCCTGCTTAACTGTGGGGAAGCCCATGAACCTTGTAAAAACAATTTGAACCCAAAATGTTACTCTCATTTGTCCTCAATTTCCTTATACGTACCTGTTCTGTTCAAGTTGGTGGTTATGTTTTCCCATATCCTCACTCCACATAAATGGAATTATTGTAAATGCTTTGTTATTGTCCACTCTTCTCATAGACTGTAAAACCTGCATATGTACACACCTCCCTCTATTCTACATATAATATGGATTGCTTTTTATAACCACAGACACGATGTGCACCTGAATGTCTGTAGAGCACTGAGCAATACAGAAATATGTAAGTAGGACAGGAAAGTTCTGCAACCCTCCCCACCTCTCCAAGCAACCATCACCAGTTTTATAAGAGTTCCTGGCTTTGGGGTAGATTTACCGCCATGATTAGGACACATCAGCCAAGCAGAGGTGGAGGTTTTCGGGTTACAAGAAATGGAGGAATTTTTTTTTTTTAATTTTCCTTCCTTTCCATCTTTTTCCTCCCTCCAAGTCAACAATGGTAGGACACAAGGTGTATCTGTCTCTTGTCCATGTTTATATAAATATAGGCAAACATACAATTTTGTATGTTAACAATTGAGCATGGCCATCATGTTTGTTATGAAAAGGGGTCTTGTGACATACATTTTCTACATCTTTTTTAAAATTTCTTTAATGTTTATTTATTTTTGAGAGAGAGAGAAAGAGAATAAGTTGGGGAGGGGTAGAGAGAGAGAGAGACAGAGAGAGACAGAATCCTAAGCAGGCTCCGGTCTCTGAGTTGTCAGCACAGAGCCCAATGTGGGGCTCGAATTTACAGACCCTGAGATCATGGCTGAGCTGAATTCGAAGGCCCAACCGACTGAGGCACCCAGGCACCCCTACATTTTCTACATCTTGCTTGTGTCATGAGCTAGAAAGCACATGTGGAACCCCCTCCAAATGAACTGATATAGATTTGATGCCTTTATTTTAAGGGCTGCATAATGGTCCACAGCACGGGGTACCACGGGGTACTGTCTTCTCCCCAGCTTTTTCCCACTGGAAAGCACCAAGCACAGAACTTCTGGATCTCTCCTTTCCCCCAGCTAGACTGGAGGTGGGGAGGAGTAGGTAGCTCTATTTCTTTTCTGTTCCCCTTCAGCCTCAGCTTTGCCATTCAAAAGCCCAGAAAAGACTCCCTTTGTTTTTCTCTTTGCTGTCATATGCCAGAGTGAACATAGAACGGCTTGGCAAGAAACCAAGGCAATGAGGATGGGAAAGTGAGTGAAGAAACAGGTTAACATTTCAAAACTATCCTTCTACCACATGATTCCAAAATTTTTGTGGCACTGCACAGTATGCAGAGGACTTTCCACCTTGTATCCAAAATGCACACTCACCCAGCTATTCCTTCCTCCCTCATCTTTCGACTCAATTAGCTGTCACTTGGCCAGGACATGTTCACTGACCTCTCAGGCTCCTCACCTGGCACATCACCCCTGTCACCAACATAGAAGAAAGTGTTCTGGAAAACAAATGAATGAAATTGGTATTATTTGGGGGATATATTTTTGTTATAAAAAGTTTCAAATTTTTATAGAAAAAGAAACAATAGTATAATGAATGTCCACATATCACTCACTGAGAAGCTCTCTAAGGATTCTAACTTACTTAAATTTTAAAAAATCAATTAATTTTTTTTTGAGAGAGAGAGAGAGTGAGCGAGCAGGGAAGGGGCAGAGGGAGAGGGAGAGAGAGCATCCCAAGCAGTCTCCACATCCAGAACGAAGCCTGCTGGAGGGCTCGATCTCATGACTGTGAGATCATGACCTGAGCTGAAATGAAGAGTCAGCTGCTTAACTGAGGCACCCAGGTGCCCCAACTCTAACTTACTTTAAAAAGTAAAACAAAGCAAAAACAAAACAAAACAAAACAAAACAATCTCTTAGAAATTTTAGCTAATTTTAGGAATTTGCAACATGCCACTTGCTAGAAGTATTACCAGAACTCACACTCCGGGCTACTGAAGAATATCGTCAAAGAAAAATGAGAGCTGGGCCATCATGAAAATAGTAAAAACAGATTTCATTCAGGACTAATGCAATAGGGGGAAGAGAAACCTCCATGTAAAACTGGGCTCATCTTGGAATCCAACACTAGCAAGCGGGGATTTATGGCCAAGGAGCAGGCAGGGATGTGAGTGGATAGAAAGTTGCAAGGAGGAAACATCAGAGGTAAAGGGGGATTTCTGGCCAAACAAACTTAGCAGGACTCTTGCAGTGCAGATAAACACAGAAGCCCAAAGATCAGGGCACAGTTGAGAAAATGGCTCAGAGAAGCCTGACTCACGTTTGGTCAAGGACAGAATCTTTGCCAACCTTCAGGCTACATTTTAGGAGGTGAGGTAGTGTAGATGTATACAACTGCATCCATCCACTCCCTCTTTTTGTAACACCCCCCACTTTTCATCTGGCATCGACCCTCTTCCTACTTTCAGCCCAAGTGGGCTTTACCTCCTGCAGAGGGGAGGGTGGGACAACACGTGGCCTCATCCCAAATCAAGAATATCACATGACCCTTCCAAAGCTGGCAACACACGGGGAAACTTTTGCTGAGAATGCTGGGACAGAGGCAGGCTCTCTGCTGCATTGAACTTGAAGCTTTGAGGATATAAGCTGAGCATTTCTGGCAGCCATTTTGCCATCAGGAGGAGGGGACCTGCTGGAAACAGGGTCAACAGAGAGGAAAGCAGAACTGAGATGGCAAGAACCTGGGTCTTGATGAACCACTGGCATCCCTAGATCCAGCAGTGCCTGAAACTAAATCAGTTACATAGCCAACAGTATCCTCTGTTACCTGGGCCTATTTTATCTAGGTTTTCCGTTTCTTGCTACTAAGGAGTTCTGGTATCCATGAGTTAGAAGGGCAAAGAAGATGTTAACCAGCAAGCAAAGGGGGTAGTTTGAACACACGTTGGCAACACAGATCCCATGCTAACAAGGTGTGCTTTAATGGGACATTATAGTTTTAGGGGTTGGGTTTGGGGTTCAAGAATCAGATGGATATAGGGGCACCTGGGTGGCTCAGTCATTAAGCATCCAACTTGTGGTTTTGGCTAAGGTCATGATCTCGTGGTTCATGAGATCAAGCTCCATTTCAAGCTCTGACCTGATAGCATGGAACTTGCTTGGGATTTTCTCTCTTCCCTTTCTCTCTGCCCCTCCCTTATGTGTGTGTATGTGTGCTCACTCTCTCTCTCTCAAAATAAATAAATAAATAAATGTTAAAAAAAAAAAAAAAGAATTAGATGGAGATAGATGGCAGAGCAGAGACCTCCTGATTCCTAGTCCATTATTTTTTTTCCCATTCCCCACTATAAAAGTGGGGAGTGGTCCACAGTGAGAAAATTTTCCTCACGGGAAAGCTTCCAAGGCTGTCACAGTGTGTATCTTTCTCCATCCTCACCATTACTAAACCTCCTCTTCCAGTCAATAATCCTTCCTCACCTTCATCAATCTCTATTGATCTGGATTTCCTGGCAAGACCTGGGAAGGGGCTGACAGAACCCAGCACCACCCACATGCCTGCCAAGCCAGTAAAGAATGAATTCAGGGATACTCCCAGCTCCGTGGGTCTCCTTGCTATCATCCTATGCAGCAATTACAGTTCCATGGTAGCTGAGTCCCAGTGGCCCTCCACAGTGGTATCCGAGCTATTTGTTATCTGACAGGAGAGATGTAACTGACTCTCTAATGTCCGAGTTCAGCTGCAAACTTCCAAGTGGCCATTGTGGCTTGTGTGTGTTACAAGGCGAGAAGGACAAGGGGTGAAACTTCTCTCAGAATGGGTGGCCAAAACCAAGCTCTACTTTCTCTTTATGGAACAAGTCAGTTGCGTGTCCATAGCACTCAGGAACCTGGCCTCTGAAGGGATGTGGGTCTGAAGAAATGAAGTCCGTGTGGGGCCCGCTTTCGCACTTCTGAGTCATGTTGGCTCAAGGCTGTCAGCTCTCCTGTGTCTTCATCATCTGATCCTCTAGATAGAACACAATCTCCCAGTTAAGGGACTAAGTACCATTTCTCTGCTGAGCAAGAAGGGCAAGACAGTGCAGTGACCAGACCTTTACCTAGACCTAGGTCTAGACCTAAAACTAAAATGGATCTGGACCAGAGCTAGACCTAGAACTGGAGCTAGACCACACCTAGAACTAGACCTAGACCTGGACCTAGAGCTAGACCTAGAACTAGACCTAGAGCTAGATCTGGACAAGGATCTGGAATTAGAGCCAGACCTAGACTAGAGCTTGACCTAGAACTAGATATATAACTAGAGCTATACCTAGAACTAGAGCAGGACCTAGAAGTAGAGCTGGACCTAAAACTGTATCTAGACCTGGACCTGAATCTAGACCTGGACCTAGAAATAGACCTAGACCTAGACCTGGACTTGGACCTAGACCCAGGCCTAGAACTATAACTAGAATTACTCTGTTTATTGGTCAATTTTCAAGTTTCCCATGACAAACAGTCATGGGAAAACTGGAACCAAGATCATCTTCAAAACCAGCTCGGTGACCTCATCATGCAGTTACTCAGGCTTTAGCCTAGTAGGATTACTGCATCTCTACAAGGAAACCTTCTAGAATGCTCTTCCTGAAGAGCAGCTACAAAGTGGTATCAGGTAGGGCTTCCCATGGCTTCCCATTATGAAGGATACTCTGCCCTGATACAGCCTTTCCTATGCAACTGAAGGCGTGATTCAAAGAAATTCACCCTGTCACTCTTTGGTAGCTTTCTGACTGGTTCTTATATCTTATCAATCCCTCTTATTCTGACCCAGCTCATATTAGTTACCTGCCAAAGCCACATTTTAATGTTTAATATATATTAGTGCATTTTAGAAATGCTAATGCATCATGTAAACATCAAATTGAAATACCCACCAGACCCCTCTCTCAGTCCAGCTGAATGTGGAGTTTTACACTTCCAAGAATGGCCACAACTCATCTTGGCATCTCTAACCAGATGGAAGCATTCTTCTTGTGATGCCTTTAAATCCTCACCCCACTAGATACACAACAGTGAGATCACAGTTAAAAGTGTGGAATCACAAAATCCACATTTCTCAGAATGTAACTACAAAAAAACACATTGAAACCAGCATAATGAGGTTTTGAAACACACACAAAGCAGTTTCTCCATCTAGCTCTTGCCAGTGATGTACCCAGATGGGCATGATGAAAGATGGAAACAGGGGGCGTCTGGGTGGCTCAACTGGTAAAGCGTCCGACTTCAGCTCAGGTTAAGATCTTGCGGTTCATGGGTTCGAGCCCCACATCAGGCTCTGTGCTGGCAGCTCAAAGCCTGGAGCCTATTTCAGATTCTGTCTCTCTCTCTCTGACCCTCCCCTGCTCACACTGTCTCTCCCTCTCTCAGAAATAAATAAAACATTAAAAATAAAAAAAAAAAAAAAAAGATGGAAACAGATCACTCCAGCTAGCTAAGTTCTACAGGGTCAGAGGAAGAAAGATTCAAGTTATTTACAGGATGGAAAGTTACTGTAAGGGCAACTGGCAGTGGGATAGGAAGCTGTACCTGAGTGGCATTCTGAATGTAGGTGCCCTGCCTCCCAAGAAAGTGAAGGGAATAGTTTCCTAAATGAAGGGGAAGTCTGCCCTGCGAGGCTCGGTGGAATGGTAGGCCCTGTATCTTACAAGCACACATGGCAAGACATTGCCTTTGAAATCCCTGCCTATGCTCTTCCCTTCACGTGGTTCTTCTTACTCCTTAGTCTTTCTTCCTGCACGCTAGCAGCAACTAGGTTCTAGGACATTGATTTATTTAAGGAAGGGGTTGTAGAAAAGCAGAGAGAAGACTTTCCACTTCAAAGTCCCATGCTGTAAGTTGTAAAATTTGGGCTCTTAAGCTACAAAAGCCCCAAAAGGGGCGTAAGTTCCCACCTCCCTGACTGAATGCATTTCTTGAGTCTGGAGGGGGGGGGGGGGTGGAGAAGGGAGAGGGAGAAGAGCAAAGGCAGTGAGTGCAAAGTCGGTTGACTCTGGAATGAAGGGACCACAGACATCAGCAGAGAGCCCTGTGAGAGGTGTGAAGCCCGCCCCTAGGATCCCTCAAATGCCTCCTGGAACAAAGACTCTCATTGCCAATCCCAGGAACTGCCCCAAAGCCTAGCTGACCCCCTGGACATGGAGCCTCTGCCCTCCTTATTAGTGAGTTAAGTTAGCAAACTAAGATGTGAGGGGACAAGAATACAAGTTGCAGCC
The DNA here is from genome assembly GCF_008692635.1 of Crocuta crocuta. Classification (NCBI taxonomy): domain Eukaryota; kingdom Metazoa; phylum Chordata; class Mammalia; order Carnivora; family Hyaenidae; genus Crocuta; species Crocuta crocuta. Next base: position 13,719,003 of record NW_027531893.1, read on the forward strand.
ACATTTCAATAAAGGGTTGGCTGTTAAATGTTAGCATGCATCTGCAGGGTTGTAAAAACACGGACTGTGGGGCATTGCTGACTCAGTAGGTCTAGGGTGTGGCCCAAAAATGTGCATTTCTAACACGATCCCAGGGGATGTTGCTACTGTTCCTTCCAGGGATCCCACTTTGGGAACCAATCCTTTAAAAGAATGTCAAAAACACGCCTGTGAAGCCATGTTGCTGAATGGGTTTCTGCAGATCCTCACAACAGCAGACATTTCTATCTCCAGCTTCCGAACTTCCGCGTAAGAAAACTGGGGTTCAGAGAGGCAAAGTAACTTGATCAACGTCACAGAGCACAAAACTAAACTACAGGTCTCCTGGGCATCCCTCCAGTTCTCCTCTGCATTCCCCAGTGGGGCTGGGGTGGGACCTCAGATTTCTGCAGCAGACAGGGCGGGCTGTACGCACCCAGTTTCCAGCAGGAGCCATGCTCTGGGCAGTTTTAACCCCAGGGGTAGCCTCCGATGCCGGCCCAGAGCACAAGGGAATTACCGATGCTGCGCAGAGGCTGTGCTCCACACGACTACAAACTGCTCTTCCAGGGACTGTGGACCCCTGCTGCTCCCGTTATTTGAGTTATGTGTTATAGCTCTCGAGGGACGGATTTATCTTGGTTTTACTCACTCTGGAGCACCAGTTTTGCCCACTTACTGCTTTTAGCTTTATATATCATTATCACACGCTCTGTTCTCCTATCGCAGACAGTTTAGCCCTTTTGGCTTTAATTTCCCTCCTGGTGTTCTTGCCAGGGGACAAAAGGCAAAGAAAATGGCCCTTGGAAGAGAGAGAAAGGGGGCTGGATACCCAGCCTCAGCAGCGAAAGCGCCGATGAGGGCAAACTCCTAGTGCGCGGGAGGCAAGCCCCCTTTGTCATCTGCCCTTCGGCACAAGGCAGTGTGGTGAGAAGAAAAGAGCAAAGCCTTCACACCTCTGATCACAGCTATCCAATGCCTCGCTGACAACAATATTAATAGTGCTAAGAGCGTGGGCTTCTTGAACACTCTGCCGGCCACCTTGGTGTTACATTCAAATCTACCTCCTACTTTGCAGAGGAGAGGCTTCCAGACGAGGAGACAGAGACACAGAGCCACGATGCAACTTGTCAGCTACCATTGTGCAGAGCCGAGAGGACTCAGTCCCAAGACTGCTCCTCTTTCACATCCTAGACACTTTTTTTTTAAATGTTTTATTTATTTCTGAGAGAGAGAAAGAGACAGTGTGAGCAGGGGACAGTCAGAGAGAGAGGGAGATACAGAATGTGAAGCAGGCTCTAGACTGAGTTGTCAGCACAGAGCCCGACGCGGGGCTCAAACCCACAAACTGTGAGATCATTACCTGAGCCGAAGTCGGACGCTTAACTGACTGAGCTGCCCAGGCGCCCCTCACATCCCAGACTCTTAATGCTCTCCCCCAAACACACTCTCATCTTGGGTGAAAATGCTGAATTACCTTCAGTTTCACTGCCCTGGGAATTTGGTCCCATATCTGTCATCTCCATGGCTTCCTTGTCACATGTGCCTTTTGTCCTTTGGCACTGGAGAAGGCCAGTCCTTCACATCTGCTCACAGAGAGTTGTACTCACACCTTGCAGAGGCCTCCATGGCCAGTGGTCCCCAGACCCAAGAGGGTCCATAGAGATGTTTCTGGAGCCACAAGGGAGCAGAGGGGAGTCCAAGCACGGGAAGGGTCCTGTCTGCTCCCTTGCTCTTCCTCTCCCCACCAGCAGACCCACAAATGCTTCTACAAGAAAGCCTCCATACTTCTCTGTTGGATATGCTTAGCTTTGGTAGAGGGGTTCCAGAAGGTCAAAAGAAAAATGGAAAACCACTGGTTTTGTCCGGCTTTCTTAATTTTCTGATGTGAAATAGGGAACTCATTTGTCTCTATAGTTGGGACCCTTTGGGGATCTTGGGGTGACTCACAGACAGCAGAAATGTAATGTCTGGCCAAGAGAATCTTGGGTGGTCCTCTTGGTAATGTGGCATCTGCTATGGCCCAAGTGACAGGACACGTCCTTGTCCAAATCTGACTCAAAGAATGAGGTCTTCATTGAGGTGTTTCAAAGTGAGACCATCTCCCTCCTCACTCCCTATCCACCCCCAACATATCACCCCAAATTCTGGCATCCATATGGCAAGGCCAGAGTGACCTGGAAGATCACATGGGCACCAAGAGCACTGCTAAATTTGATTTTTACTTCTGGCTAAGCTTTTCCATTTTCCAACTTAGGCATGAAACAGATGTTGATGAAACAGCCACAGCCATGATGAGATACGCTGAATGTCCAGACTGTACACCAAACATCTTAAACACATTGCCTTCACCTGTCCCGATCTGTAACACTGAGGACTCAGGGGAGGGGGAGGGGCAGGACCAAGGCAGAGGGCATCTTTTGCCTCTGTCTGATGCACCTATCCTACTTCACATGGGGTTGGAAGAGCTGCTGATCAAACAGCACAACCTCTAACAACAGGACAGGCGACACAAGAAAGTCAGATTCTCCCATCCTGTCATTTGAATCCTGAGCACTTACACAGAGGGAGACGAGATGGCTAGGACACCGTGGTCACCCTTGACAGCATTCTAGAAGGAGAATCACAAATCCCTGCTGCCAAGATCCCTGGAGGGGCCCTGAATCCTGATGTCCCTGAGGACTGTTTATTCATCAGCTTCCCAGTGTCCTTCTTGTAAATGCCCTTTGGCTATTGTTTATGTCAGAGTTGGTTTCTCCGGCTTGCCGTGATACAAGTGAATAAAACTGACCGTAAGCAAACCTGTCTCCAGATAGGGCTTGCTCAGCTCCATTAACTGGGCATCCAAGATGCAGTTATGCACATCTTGAGCCATGCAAAACTATGACTTAAGAAAATGTCAGCTAATAGGAAACGAAGCAAATTTTGAGGAGTTCCATGTGCCCATCAGACTTCACCATCAGCTGACTCTGAATTTCAAGCCCCTGTACCAGCTATCCATTGCTACACAGCAAATCACTCCAAAACTCAGTGGGTTAAAACAGTAAGAATCTACTGTTGTCCATTAGACTATGGGGTGGCTGAGGTTCATGGTCTGTGGTCGTCGGTAGGTCCGGTGGATGGTTTTGATGTCGGCAGAGTTCTTTCTCACATTTTGAGGGACTGCTGGCTGTAAGATAGGGCACCTTGTATTTCATAAGGTCCCTTGTTCTCTAGCTGACTAGCCTGGGCTCCGTTCACAAAGCAGGAGCAGGTTCCAAAGGAAAGAGTAGAACTCCACAAAGCCTCTGATGCCTAGGCTTGGGGCTTTCACTTCTGCAGCATTTGAATAGGACAGTCAAGTCCCCAGGCCAGCCCTGATGCAAAGGGCACGGGCCTACGCTCCTGTCTTGGGAGCCAGAGCTGCAAAGTCACATTGCAGTGGGCAGGGTGGGGAGAACTGGGGCCATCTTTGCCAGCCATCTACCACACCACGTAAATTTAATAAGACAGCCTGATGGAAGAGTGGCCTGAAGAGGTTCAGTGGCTCGTCCAAAGTCACAGATGGTTTTATGATGGGTATTCTCACCCTTGGCACTATTGACATTGTAGACAGGCTCACTCTCTGTTGAGTTGAGAGCCACTGTCCTGTGCATTGTAGGGGAGTTAGCGGCACCCCTGGCCTCTAGTCACGAGATGCTACTGACAAGCAAAAATGTCTCCAGGCATGGTCCAGAGTCTCCTGGGCTGAAATCCCCATTCTCCCAGTAGGGAAGCACTGCCCTAAAGCCAAGACTAGGACTTGTACAGTACCTCTGCTCGGTACTAGACTCTTATGAGAAAATAATACCCAACAGCCTTCAAACCCAGAAGGGGCTGTGATTGTCACTGCAGTTTGGGATGACAAAAACAGCATCCTTCTCTTTCCTCTTGATCATTTCTTCCTTCTTTCTTTTTTTTAAGTAGGCTTTGCACCCACTGAGGAACCCAATGTAGGGATTGAACTCATGACCCTGAGATCAAGACCTGAACTGAGATCAAGAGTCGGACACTTAACCGACTGAGCCACCCAGGCGCCCCTTTCCTCTTGATCTTTCTTTATTTGTTCTCTGTTGGTTCTCCACAGACCTGGACCCCAGCTGCCTGAGAGGCTTCAGATGTGGAACCACTGGGCCACCCTCCCCCTGCGAGCACCACCGCTCACACTGCCAATTGGACCCGGTTTCCTAACAGGAAACATTCACCCTACAAGACGCAAGGATGACCGTTTTCAATCTCAGTTAACTTTTACAGCAGTTTCTCCCATTTGCCGGCCACTCCGGCTGAATGCGAAAGCATTTGCTGTTTCCTTCGCTGGGTATTTTTCATCCTGTGTCAATTAGCACAATGAAGGGAATCTAATAATGATGTATGGGCTGTGCTGGTGCGGCTGATGCTGGCGGCTCTGCAAGAAGGGCGGACTGTAGAGGAAAGTCTCCACCATGTCCTGCCCCAGACACGGCTGGACCTGAATCTCCCGGGTTCCTGACAGCACCTGCAGTGATTCCTTTCTAGTGCAGTTTGACCCAAGGACAAAAGAAAAAAACAGAGGGACTTTTGTAACTAAAAATGTCAGGGCTGAAGGGGACCTAAGGATCATTCTGTCCAACCTCCTCATATACATAAGTCAACTTGGCCCCAGAGAGGTCAACTGCCTTTTCCAAGGTCAGCCAACCAGTTAATATATCCAAGTTAATAAATCCAAGTCTAAAAGTCAGATTTTCTGACACCTAGTCCAATATTCTTTTTATGCTTTGAACCATATACTGTTTTTCCTTTCTAACTTCTATTTGCCAAACCACCTTATACTTAATTTAAATTAAACAGTTACTGAATGCCTTAGAAGCACAAAGATCTGGGTTTGGGGACTTGGTCCCTTCCTGCAGGGATCTCACAATCTAACCATGGACAAGGGGGTGGGGGAGGAGGAAAAGATAGGCACAAACATAATTAACATTCTAGTCAGAACTTTTTTGGTCCAAGAAAGTGGCAGAGGTGTGGTGGGGGCACAGAGGAGAGAGAGTTGCTCTCTGTTGGAATGAGTGCATGGATTTTGCCCTCTGCAGTTGTCGCTGAAGAGAAAATCAATCCATCTTCAAACCTACGCCACAGAGATGGGAAAGGACCACGGCCCAGAACCTGGGACATTGATCATTTATTTCCACAGCCTGTACCAAAATTCTGATAAATTCAGAACTGGCGCCATCTGGTGGTCATATTTGAGACAGAGAGCATCTCAAAAATTTCCGACTTTCTGCTGATGATTTGTTTAAAAAGTGCATTGCCTGTATAAAACGACCCCACTTATATAAAATCAAAAACTTAGATAGGATGTCAGATAAATGTTTAAGTGATACATTCAGAAAGAGGCTCATCAAAACATTAAAAGTAGTATCTCTAAGTGATTTGTGTTGACTGATAATGTATTTTCTTATGTACTTCTTATCATTGGATTTTTAAAAAAACAATGAACATAGGTCTTTTTTTAACCAGTGAAAACTATAAAAATTATATTCATCTTGGATGAAAAAATAAGTGGAGAGGCTGAGGGTATCTCAACCCAGAACAAAGCACTGAATTATCCCTGTGTGCTGACTAACCTTTAACGGGAATAAAACCAGGCACAAATGAAACTGAAGAGCAGCTTGGAACAGGAAAATCAGGGAGGAGATGTCACACAAGGGTAAGAATAATAGCCTGGCCAGTAAATATACACTTTATACTTATGTAACTGCAAGCAATTTACAAAGTACTTTTAATGATCCTTAAACTCACAAAATGCTCATTCAGCTTCATAGGATGGAGGAGCTTCACAAAGCTCTGTTTTTGTCTCTGTTTGAGCCCTGTCTAAACTATATTTTAATTTGATCATAATAAATAACACTAAAACTGATTGAACACCGTGTTGATGTCAGGCACTGTGCCAAGAACTCTATATGCGGTATCAGATTCCATCCTCACGACAACTCCATGGGGTATATAGATGGTATGATGATCTTCATTGAATACGGACATCTCACCCACCGACTCATGAGACCCTGGACACCAAACACTACATTGTATTTGGCTTCATATCCTCTGTACCTATATGGTGGCGCCTGGATGGGTGAATGGATGAAAAGATGGATGGCATGTTGGAAAAAGTACCAAATTAAGAAGAAAAATATTGCACTGAAATGATCCTTTAATGAGTGCCTACAGTTTATCTGATGGGCTTGTAAGTGCTGAGAGAGTATAACAATGTGTAAGACCAAATCCCATGTAGTTCCATTCATTGGAATAGTGACCCTAAAAGAGTCATTTTTGTGTAGGAGGATCAGATTCCATTTTATCATCATCATCATTATTTTTTCAAGCTTATGTATTTATGTTGAGAGAGAGAGATCACAGCCAGGGGAGGGGCAGGAAGGGAGGAGAGAGAGGGAGAGAGAGACAGAGAGAGAGAGAGGGAGGGAGGGAGACACACACACACACACACACACACACACACAGAGAAAGAGAGAGAGAGAGAATCCCTAGCAGTCTCTGTGCTGTCAGCACAGAGCCAGATGTGGAGTTCCATCTCAGGAGTGGAAGCTCATGATCTGAGGTGAGATTAAGAGTTGCTTAAATGACTGAGCCACCCAGGTGCCCCTATTATTATTGTTATTAGTCAATTAGAACCGTAACAGGAAACACTCAGTGTAGCACAATTTGAAAAGAGCTTGGTACTTATTTCAGAAGTGTAGAGGGGCGCCTGGGTGGCTTAGTCGGTTAAGCGTCCGACTTTCGCTTAGGTCATGATCCCGCGGTTCGTGGGTTCGAGCCCTGCGTCGGGCTCTGTGCTGACTGCCAGCTCAGAGCCTGGAGCCTGTTTCAGTCTGTGACTCCCTCTCTCTCCAACCCTCCCCTGCTCACGCTGTCTCTCTCTCTCTGTCTCCTAGAAATAAATAAAACATTAAAAAATTTAAAAAAAAAAAAAAAGTGTAGAAAGGTAAAGTCCAGTGGTTCTCAAAACAGCATGCATCAGAATCACCTAGAGCGCTGCTTAAGATGCCAACTGCTGGACCCTATCCCCAATTTCTAGTTCATAAAGACTGGGGTATGGACCCCCAATTTGCATTTCTGGCAAGCTCCCAGGTGATGCTGACACAGGTGGTACAGGGGAACCATCATGAGGATGAGAGCAATAACCGGCAACAGCAGTGGTAGAGGAGCTGTCAATGCCCCAAGCCAGCAGGGACAAGGAGACGGAAAGTTCAGAAAGTTGCCAGAACTTGGAAGGAGGCAGTCATGGAGAGAAGGCTCCCCTGAAAGGGGCAGGCTTTTGGTGGAGGCTAAGGATACCTTTCAAAAAGGGGATTAGGCACTAACACTGCATCCTCTCATCACTTCCTCCCTCCTCCCTCCTCCCTCCATCAAATTGGTCCAACCCAGTCAGAGCTCATGAGGTTCAAATGGCTCAGTCTCCCAGAGAGAGCATAAGATGGAGATAGGTGGAGTGTGCATCTAGGGGAACTCAGGGAAGATACTTGGGACAAGTGTTGAGTTTTAAGTATCAGTGAAACATTCCAGAGGCGATGTCGAGCAAGGAACTGAGAGCAGGCTGAGGCTCAGACAGGAAATCTCAAAGACCACAAAGCAACCAATCATGTCTGCACTGCTGGAGCCCAACGGAGATGCCCAGAGGTTCAGGGCTTATATCCAAGGTTGGAGAGACCCTAAGTCATGCTCACAGAACTCAGGAAGCTTGGCCAAAGAAGCACTTGGGGAGGTCTGCACAAGCAGAGAGAAGAATCAAGATGGAGATGAGGCTGGGAGAGAAGACTCAAGTGCAGAAATGGGGCAGGATGGGTATGGGTAGGTGGGGGAGAAAGAAAACTTGGTACAGCCCCTGAAGGACACATGTCATGAGAAAACAAGAAAGTGCAATGTCAAAAAACAAACATGGCTCAACATGGCACCAGCCCCCAGGGAAGTTCCCTCCACATAGTCAAGTGCTGTGACCCACCCACAGACAACTTCCTGTGGAGCTGAGGTACCCTCTTCTGGAGCCTTGATTTCACAACACCCCCTCCCACCCCAGTTCAGGTCCACAAATCTCCACCAAGAGTCTTCTGTTTGCCGACCACTGATTGTGAATTGCTGTATGGCATGTTTTCAAATCTGGGAGACCTTGAAGAACGTCATGCAACCCCTCCCCCTTCAGAAACTGGGAATCATGAGGAAGACCCCTCCCCGTCAATATCAGTTTTTCATAAGCTTTCTGGTGCCTCAAATTTCACCATTAAAGATTCATTCCTTTGGCTTAAGGCTTTAATCCTCTATTAAATGTAAATCTCACTGGCAAGCCGATAGTGTTTGGGGAATGAGGTCATACATTAAGCCTTATCTATCACTGACACCTCAATGAGAGTGAGTTGACAGTCTTTTCAAGAGCCAGGTTTAATAGGGGAGAAGGGAGATAAATATACAGGTATGGAGGAACTTAGCAGCAAAGGGAAAGACACTCAAGGAGATAGGATCAGAAACTAACATTTATTGAGGCATTATGCTAATAAGAAAAAGAAAAATAGCTACCTTTTACTGACTGCTTAAATGTGTCAGGTTCCACGCTGTGCTTTTTACATATGGGGGGATAATTTACTGTGATATCTGTTGGTGTTTTGTTCTCATTGCTAAAGAACACTCAAAAGATCAAGAGGGATTTTCCTTGCCTCATCTTATAAACAAGTAACCAAGCCTTGGTGTTCTGGGACTGTGCTCCTTCATGTCCAGTTAGGGTACCTTTATGTAATACGATATCCAAGTATTATCAATACTCAAACAATGGACAAACTATCTCATCTCATATAACAGGAAGTCTGGGTGTGGGAGTCTCCAGGGTGAGTGATGTCATTAGGAAGCCGGGTGTCCCCTCCTTCAGCTCTGTCATGCTCAGTGGTTGCCCTGGTCTTTGAACATGTCCCTGGAGGGTCACAAGATGGCAGCTGCCATTTTAATCATCATGACACCGGGCCAAAGAAGAGGGAGTTTCCTCCTCTGTGTCTATTCTATAGCTGAAGACTCAGTCCCCTCCCAACTCACAGTTCTGATCACCGTGCTCTTGGTCCAGGATGGCTCCATCTACCTTCTAGGCAGCAGGATGGGAAAGGAGGAGAAGAAGAAGCACCTGCGTGGCTCTGTCGGTTAAGCGTCCGACTTTGGCTCAGGTCATGATCTCACAGTTCATGGGTTCGAGCTCCACATCGGGCTCTGTGCTGACAGCTCAGAGCCTGGAGCCTGCTTCGGATTCTGTCTCATTCTCTCTCTGCTCCTCCCCCACTTGTGCTCTGCCTCTCTCTGTCTCTCAAAAATAAATAAATGTAAAAATAAATAAATAAATAAATTTCAAGAAGGGGGAGGAGGAGGAGGAGAAGGAGAAGCAGCAGAAGCAGCAGGAGAAGAAGAAGAGACAAAAAGCAGGCTTGAACTGTCTCTTAGAAGTTCTCTGAAGTTTCTATCTACCCTTTCCACTTCGATTCCTTTGGCCAGAACTCAGCTACACAGCTACCCCCACCTGAAAGTCAGCCTGATATGCATCAGCCTTACTCTAGGCATCTACTTATACAGCTAAAAATGCTATTGCATTAAAAAAAAAAAATAGAGACACTTAGTGCAGACAACTAGAATCTCAGCCAAACGTCCTAAAACACAAATTATGAGACAGCCAGAAGGCATCCCTCACCTTAGTTTTGTTTAGGAGGTAGAACCTCATGGGCAGGGAGGGAAGATAGGCTGGTAGGGGGTGGATGGGTAGTGAGGACGTACATTAAGCACTGGCTTCTCCATATAATGCAAGGGGTATGCATGTGTGAGGTTTTCACAAGTGATAGAACCAGAGCCCTGTGGGATACCAGGAAGGTCGGGCAAGAAGCCAAGATTTCACTGGCAAAATGATCTGTGGTCAAACCTCTGGCTAGAAGAAAATACATCCCTAGGCCCTCAGAGAGGAGAAATACTGGGAGACAATGTAGGATAAGTTCAGTGACATCATGAAGCATAAGGAGCATCAGGAACTCTGTGGCCCCAAGGAAGAAGGTCCAAGCCCCTCCTAATTTTTAAGTCACAACATAAGTTCCCTCAGTTGTGTCTATCTCTGGGGATTGGCAGGAATTGCCCCTGAACATCTCTGTGATTAAAGGTCTCAACACTCTAGCTGGTGGAAACCAGATTTAATTTGATGTAAAGCAAAATATTTTGGCATTTGTTGCATCAAATACTGTAAAGCAAATTCATAGCTGCTCTTCACATTGTTGTCACAGTTGCAACAATCATTTTAGGTCAGTGTTGTGCTCTCTGCATTACAGATGAGGAAACTGAGGTTCTGAGAAGGTATATCATTTCTATATACACACAAAAATGGTTTCTCAGGGCCATGATTCATACCTAGGTCTCTGACTCCAAAGCCAACACCAGTGATCTAGTACACAGTAAAGGCAAAGGAAAGATAAACTTGTAAAAGGAAAAGTTACCAACTCCACCATATTGTCAGTAGCCAGCCAGGATCCTGTCTAGAGATAGTCAAGTATAAAGGCAGAGTGACTATCTTGGACAAGAATTGCAGTTTCAGGGACATAAAACTGGTGTAAGCAAAATAACAATGACAACAATAACCTTGTTGGTTGACAAATCTAGGAAGTCCACAGTGCATCTGGCTTCATTTATGGCTAGATCTGGGCTGTCTCTTCCCAAATCCCAAGTCTCCTTTCCACAGATGGATCCCATCCATTGGTGTGCCATCTGCATGTGGTGAAACGATGATAGCCAGCAAGGCCAGGTTTATCTTGCACTAGATCAGTGGCCCCAGAAGAAATGAGAACATCTCTTCTTGAATGGGTTCCATCATAAGTGCCAAGGTTGTTCTCTTTGGCTTGGAGGAGGTCATGTGCCCATCTCTGAGCCAATCATGGAAAGGAAGAAGATGGAAGACAATGATCTGACAGTTATGTCACCACCTCTGAAATGAAAATGACTCTCCAAGGGTAAATCAGGACGACTTTACTGCAGTAGAGGGAATGAATGTGGGTGGGCAGCAGCAACAGATATTCCCTGCAGAGAAAAAGTAAGCCCTAAGGTGCACACATACATGTGCAGGTACACACAGGTGTTCCCACACACACATACACTCACATCCTCGTGAATCACAAAGATCAGCAAATCAGGTTCCAACCAGTTCTAGACTTAGTGAGGTGAAGTAAAATGAATGCCAAAGCCACTTTATAGAACTCACTCTCAGTAGTCCGTCTTACTGCCCTTCCTCAGTAGAGAAAGGTCCCCCTTAGGCAGCAGGAACATAAACCTCTTGAACACCTTGCTCACTTCCCCCTTAACATTTGGCAAAGGACAGACTCTCTAGGAAATAGAGCATGGGGACAACCATTCTCTTTCTACCCAAAAGCTATCAAACTGGTGGTTTGGGATTATTCCAAAGATGCAATCGTGAAGGAATAATGGAAATGTATCTGGATGGGGATGTGTTCATGCTTGATTGTGTGGCAGAAAAGGTAGCCTTGTTCTGAACCATCTGCCACCTTGGAAATGACAGTAACAAGACTTAAGCTGCCAGATTGCTTACATAACCCATACATTCACACAGCAGAAACAGAGATGCTATGCAAATCCATCAAGTGGCATCACAGAAGGCGTATGACAGACATATCCATGTCGCTTTCCCAAATTAAAGGATTCTACCTGGTTGCATCAAAGTACAGATACTCCATCTCCTCAGACAGTCTCTGAACTCAGTGCCCAAATGCCACTCTGCTTTAAGATGAGTCAGTGGATGCCTCCCATTTTTTGAACCTCCTTTACACCTCTCTCTCCCTCTGTAGAAACTCTCCACATATTCAGTCAATGCTTCTCCCCAGCTCCCTGGTGCCTCCAACACCCAAAACCCAAAAGCTATGTTTTCACCAAACTAGAATTTTCAGACTCTGGGTTCTCAGAAGAGGTGAACAACATTGACCAAATTGTCAAATGTGAATAGTGTCATTTGTTGGCCTGAAGCAAAATGTACAGTCCATCTGGCAAGTGTTTAGAATCTTTGGATGAGGATTTGATTTGCATGCCAACCTTGCTCTTGGCTTCAACTTCTCTTTCCTACTTTCAGTTGTTCCTTGCTTCACTTTCCTCATCTCCTTATCTTTATTATGGCCTGGTCAATATTTGTGCAAGCCAACTTAAGCTCTTTCTAGAATGAGATGGGAGTCAAATAAATACATTCTCCTGTAGTCCTTCTCCATTCATGGTGCCGACATATACTCGGATGCCTGAGCTAGAAAGATAGCAGCCATCCATCTCTCCTCCCGCACTTCACCCCCCAACCTGTTCACCACTATTACTATTCTTACACCCAGATATTCATCAGAACCATCCTGAAGTCTCCATCCCTGCTGCTATGTATGAAACAGTTTTTATTTTTTTATTTTTTTTAATGTTTTTTTTTTAAATTTATTTCTAGGAGAGAGAGAGAGAGACAGCGCGAGCAGGGGAGGGCCAGAGAGAGAGGGAGTCACAGACTGAAACAGGCTCCAGGCTCTGAGCTGGCAGTCAGCACAGAGCCCGACGCGGGGCTCAAACCCACGAACCGCGAGATCATGACCTAAGCGAAAGTCGGACGCTTAACCGACTAAGCCGCCCAGGAGCCCCTGTATGAAACAGTTTTTAATGGTTCTCTATTTCTAGTCTTGTCCTCTTTCAATCTGTCTTCAGTATTGATGCTGGTGAGGTCTAACCCAGATTCAGATCCACCATTTTCTTCTCTGCTCTCAATCCTCCTATGGCCCCTACCAAACAATGTTTTCATATTCTTCCAATAAGCTGTAAGGGGCATCACAAGTAATTTGTGACCAAAAGCAACTCAAATACCAACATTTGTAAGTAGTTTCCCTTTTTGGGGTATAAATTTGAACAGATTGGAGAAAGATGGGACAGGCTTCATTCATGTGAATGTTCACAGCCTCCCCCTGCCCCCCCCCCCACTTCCAAAATGTACTCGTTTCCTAGGGCTGCTGTACCTTGTTGCTGCTGTACCTTGTTGTTACAGCAACAGACTGGGTGGCTTAAGCAATAGAAATGTATTTTCATGCCATTTTAGAGGCTAGAAGTCTAAGATCGAGGTGTTGATAGTGTTGGGTTCTTCCAAGGCCTCTCTTTAGCTAGTACATGGTCATCTTCCCTCTATGTATGTCTATGTCCGAATTTCCACTTCTGATAAGGACACCAGTTATATTAGATTAGGGTCTACCATAATGACCTCATTTTAACTTCATTACCTCCTTAAAGACCCTATCTGCAAAAATGGTCACATTCTGAAGTAGTAGGGGTTTGGACTTCAACATAGGAATTGGAGGCAGGGCAGATAAAAGCTACCCGCTAACATGAAGGGTATGATATGATTCCAAATGCAATTGCTGCCTACCCATCTCCTAGTCTCTTAGAAATAGGGATGGTTCCATCGTGTCTAGTACAAGACACAGTGGGGGGAAGAGACAGAAAAGGTGTATACAGCTGTGTTGGCAGTGGGAGGAGGCCATGGAGTAATACATGAATGGTAAAAGCATGAGGTTGCTGTGAACTAGGCTTTTGAATCTCCTATATGTTTTTGAGAGATGAGGAAATTATCATTTTGCTTCCCTTTTGGGTGCCATGTTAAAGTCAGCAAGAGAAATAGAGGGGCATGTAATGAAAATCTTTGAATCTCCTAAGGAGCCCATTAAACACAATATATGCTGTGTTTTGTGTATGATCAACCCTGCCTGTGATGGGCTGGTTTTCCAGCGAGTCCTTTATCTTGTGTTTAGCATCCAGATTGTATAGAACACATATCTTTAAGTACTAGAATCCCACTCAGCACAGAGAGGAGCTCATGTTATGGAAATCACATGGAAACCTGAGCCTGATGACGGGGCATAAAAGCCTGTCCTCCCGTCTCATGCTCTTTTTTGTGTATGTACCATATGGTGGATGGTGGAGTTGGCTCGGCCAGTTTATCTTGTTCAACTTCCAGTGTGTGCCCCCATCTCTTGCCTTTGCATGTTCTTTAATGAATATGAAGAATTGAATTGGATTAAGTCAAAATATATGGATGATTCGAATCTACTATAAAGGGGTTGAGCTATTTGGACACCATATCGACTGCTAGACTTTCTTTGGCCTCCACTCCTCTTCAAGTTCCAGACCTGATGGGTTTAGGCTTTAATAAGAACAGTGAAAAACTTTATCTTTTTAACATACTTGTTAGATAAAGAAAGGGGTACAGATACTGCCAGTGAGCTGGTAATTGTGCATAAGCCTAGACATACCCAAGAGAATATATTACGCAGTAGAATGTCATTTGTATTGCCCAGCTATGGGGGAAACACAAGTTAACGTACAGGATAAATCACAAGTCTTAAAGGAAACAAACTGACCTCATCATGTTCTGCCTCTTTAACCATTACCCACAACATAGTTTCTGCTCTGGAAATACCAAATCACTTTTCATTATACACATGCACATCCCTTTTTATTTCTCTTCTCCATTTATTTAATAACAGTATTGCCTCCCTGTATAGCTACAAATATTGACCTAGCACACCTAATTGATACTAATATTATGCGACGGTGCACCTCCTTCAGGAATCCTTCTTTGGGTTAGATTGGAAAGCTTCCTTCTATCATGGAACTTACCACATTGTATTACAAACAGCTGCTTGTGGGTTGACCTGCTCTGATGCTGGTTACTTGAGCCCAAGGACTACATCTTATTCATTCATGTTTGCATCCCTAACACAGAACCTGGTGTGTGACAAATGCTGGAATCTGGCTAATTGCCCAAACTTCTTCCCTTCTGGGATTTTAACCAGTTGGTACCAGACACTAAGGCCACATGACAACCTAAGTAGACTATCATCTTTATCCCTGGCTGGGCAAGGACCATTAACTCACAACACAAGGTTTCTGGCTAACTGTGTTGGCAGGCATGGCTTACCTAGGCTCGGAGCCAAACCTGGCCTTCCTCCTGTCTCTGTATCTAGCCCTGAAAACACGAGGATGAAGGAGGTGCTGAGAAGAAAGAGATTTTTGTCACCACCATCATCAGTAGAAAGAGCTGATGCTGATAAATGATAAAGCTGACTAATGTTTGACTTCTTCTAGAAAAATCCCGAGTTTGAGGGTTTTTTTATGACAAAACTCATAGTGATAACAAAATGTACTGCAAAGGAACAGGCTTCAGCAAAAATAAAGTGCACTCATTTCATGAGATTCATGGACAAGACTGCATGGGGAGTCAGAAGCTTTGGTGGTTCATATTATCTGCCTGGTGTTTTTCTAGCAACTTCGAACCAAGTCTGGTGGAGTTGTGGCTGGTGGAGGTCACTCTGGCAGCTGTTCCACTTACCCCACCTAACAGCAAAGCTAAAAAAAACATAAGGGATGGATTGCTAGGGTGGGATGTCACCATCTACCTAAGGGCATATAGTTGGCTTTGGACCCTGGTATAAAGAGGAGGCCAAAGCAACGCCATTTCCTGGGTCCAATAGACAAATTTAACACTATCTGTTAAATATGTTTTAAGTGTATCTCCTTCCAAAGTCTCTAAGGAGAACTTTCTGAGAAAAAGAAATATGAAGAACTCTTACCTATGAAAGATGCTCGGTTACTCACCAAAGAGAAACACCCACTTTATTTTTTTTATTTTTTTAACTTTTTTTTTTTTTAATTTATTTCTGAGAGAGAGAGAGAGAGAGAAACAGCGTGAACAGGGGAGAGTCAGAGAGAGGGTGATACAGAATCTGAAGCAGGCTCCAGGCTCTGAGCTAGCCATCAGCACAGAGCCCAACGTGGGGCTTGAACCCACGAACCATGTGATCATGACCTGAGCCGAAGTCGGACGCTTAACTGACTGAGCCACCCAGGCACCCTGAGAAACACCCACTTTAAATGACAATCTGATGTCATTTTTGCCTTATCAGAATAGGCAAGAATTACAATGTTTGATCATGTGCTGTGTGAAGAAAAGCTCTTTCATATATTATTGATGGAAGAATTTATTGGTTTAATCTCTATGATGAGAAATATGTCAATATTGATCAAATTTACAAAAGCCCATAACCTTGGATCTAGCAAATTTGCTCCTAGAAAATTATTCTATAGATATACCTCCAAATGAGAAAGTAATATCCATGGTTATTCATTGTAGCATTATTAATAAAGACAAAATAATGGAAGGAATCTACATTTACATTAAAGAGAGCATACATAAATAATTTATGGCATATTCATACAGTGGACTATTATGTAGTAGTAGAAAAGAATTAAGCTTAATTTTATGTACTAATGTGGAAGCTTTTCAGTATACATTACACTGGTTGGAGGAAAGGAAATTGTAGAAGAAAATCTACAGTTAAGATACCACTTATATAAAATGTATGTGTGTATTTATGTAAATGCAGAGGAAAAGTTCTGATTACCAGGAGTGAGGCAGTATTTCTTCAAGGCAACTTATTCATGTGAATATGATTATTACATGGGTGCTCCTTCTGAGTGTCAATGTTAGAAAATTGCCCTTGGCAAATATTCCTATAATTGCAGACATTTTTGGAGCTGGAAGAGTCCTTAGAAAGTGTCAAGACCAACCCCCTTACTCTAAGGATGAGTCGACTGAGGTCAGGTTGTTCACCGCCAAATCTTAGATAAGAACCCAGGTCTTCCCCAACATGAAAAGGGCACATACTAGAAAGGCTTGAGTCTTCACATAAAACTTGCCTTATCATGATTGCTACATGTTCTTAAGAGCCCCCCACCCTCCAACCTGCTCTGACCCCACCTCAGCCCCAGGGAAATGTTCCCCTTGGCTAAACAGAAGTGAGGCAAGGAAGTTCATTTCACAAAGGTGAAGGCTGCTTGGCAAACCAAGTGTGGTCTTTCTAATAGTGGAGGGTGATGTACCGTCAGTTTAATTCCTATTCATTTGTGGTGCTTATTAGAGTGTCTGAAAATATAAGCTGAGTAATTGGAGCATTAGAATTGATTAATTGAAGTAGGCTTTTGGTGTAAATACACCTGGAGAGATTTTTCAAGGTGGGATTCTCTGCGAAAGAGTCGGAGAAAGTCAGATCTCTGAACACTGGACAAAGGAGAGTATAGTGGTTTTAAAACATTGCTGAAAAAATGTTGATACCCCTGCCATCGTGAGGTAGGGTCTATGAGCCCTCTCCTTGAATCTGAGTGGGCTCATAACTGTCTCCACTTATAAATTATGGCAGAAGGGACACTATGTGACTTCCAAAGCTATGTCATCAAGAGCCAGGAAGCTTCCACTCACTCTTGGAGCCAGGAGCCACCATGCAAGAAGTCTGACCACCCCGAGGCCACCATGTTCAAAGGAAGCCCAAGCCATTTGGAGAGACTATGTGTAGGCATTGTAGCAAACAGCCCCAGCTAAGCCTCAGTGGTACTATGAGTGAAGAAGCCTCCAGATGATTACAGGTCTCACCCACTGGAATCACTACCAACTTTTCAAACCTTCCTAGCTGAGGCTCCAGAAAAGGTAGCCCCAATACTTCCTACCCAAAGTCCTGACCCACAGAATCTGTGAATATAATAAAATAGTTATTATTTTAAGGCACTATTTTTGGGGTGGTTTGTTAGGGGATACAGCAATAAGCAGAGCCAATGGATCCTGTGACCATGAAACTGCCCAATCCCCATGGCCAAGAAATTAGTTTTAACCCTATACTGAGGTGTTTTTTTCACCTCCTCAACTGAGCTACCCACTACTTTGCTTGTACCCTTTACTTTAGGAACAATAATTCATTGTCCCTATGGACCTATCTGTTTCTGTTTCTACCTTCAGACTAGGATATCCTCAGCAATAGAGATCTCTCTCTTCATCTTTAGAGCACATTACCCAGTACTGGGCCTGGAGCCCATGAACAGCTCAAGACATGTTTGTTGGATGGATGACTGCCTCCACACAGCAATGGCTCCCTGCTTTGGGGCCTAGGGGATAGGGCATACTAATCATCAGAGCTGAAAGTAATAGTAGAGATTATCTAACTCATCCCTTGTACTTTACCAGGCCCCAAGGAGAAGTGACAAACCCAAAGAGACATAGCTAGTTAATGAACTAGGCCCACAGCCTCCACCACATCACCACCAAGATGCAGTAAGCCCAAGTAGGAGGCAGGGAAGCAGGATGGTTATAGGCTCCAGAGACAGACAGCCCTGGGCTGAGTTCCCAGCTGGCCATCTTTGTTGGTGTGTAGTAGTGGCTTTTCCAGAAGGAATGACAGGAATCTGACATTTCATATAGCACCAGCCCCACCCTCCATAAAGAATTCACAGGCTCTTTTGGTTTCCAAGGTCTGAGCCCCTCCTTTTAGGATCTGAATCCCTGTTGTAGGGGGAAAGCAGTATAATGAGCTTTTTGCATTAAATAGCCTTAAACAATGTCGGAGATACAGAAGAAGAACTATAGAGAAAAGGAGAAAGGAAATCTGAATCTAGAAGATTGGCCCTACAGAGGCCAATGGATAGGCAGTGGTTCTCACCTGGGCAACTTTGCCTCCAAGGGAACATTTGACCATGTGTCAAGATACTTTGGGTTGTCAAATCTGGGGCTTGCTACTGGCCTCTACTAGATAGAAGACAGGGATGCTGCCAGACATCCTACAATGCACAGGACGACCTCCACAACAAAGAACTATCCAGTCCAAAATGTCAGTAATACCAAGGTTAAGAAACCCTGGGCTCAGGGAAGGACTGTGGGGAGAGGCGGCCTGCGAGTTTCCAGAAGCAGAAGCCCCAGCTCAAGAACCCAGCCCAATGCGAAGGCCCAGGGATGGAGCAGCAGGGAAACCCGCCCAGCCTTGTGACAGGTCTTCACTCTGCCTGTGCTTCAAGACCTTCCCTGCTGACTTGCTGGTCCCCAAATGAAGAATGTCCCCAGCCATGCCTCCAGGGCACAAGCAAGATGTGGGATACAGGGGTCGGGACAGGAGCTAGGATGGTCCAGGGATGCATAGGTGCACCCCAAACTGTGAATGTGGACCTCTGTATTACAACAGAAAGCACAGGTATTTGGGCAGAGTTCTCTGGGCTGGTTTGTGGCAAGAGAGGTGGTAGAAAATAGCAGTAACAGGACTAAGCCAGTGTTTCAAAAAGCATTAAAGCAAAAGTGACTCCGACCACCCGCTAATGATCGTGATTATTTGGCTGCCTGTGAGACGGCTTAAGAAATGATTTGTGAATTTAAATTTTAATTAAGGCAGAAGCCCTTGGGGGCCTCTGGAGTTCAAGCATGAAAAAGGAAAATCTACTGCTAGAAGGAGTAGGCTCAGAGGGCCCCAAGGCCAGAAGAAGTACGTGTTCTATACATTCGGTGGTTTAGCAGCCCGCAAGGGAGCCTAAGTTTGAGGTCACTGATCAACAATGGAATCAGGGGTCAGGGCTGGACAGCTCAGTGCAACTATGCTCTTCAGTGTTCTAGAAAGTTCTTTAGAGTAAATAATAAAAATAAGAAAACAACCAAATTTCCCACCCCTTTCTTTGGTTCTAATCTTAAAAATGTGCTATACCACCCACTTCACTAACACAGGACTCAGCATTGGAATTCCTGGGATCTAGTCTCCTCTCTGTCCCCGGCACCCCAAGTGATCTTGAACTCTCCATTAATTATGTTGAGTCTCGGTTGCTCCATTAAGGACTAATATTACCACCCTGGTTACTCCATAGTGCCATTTGGAGCCTCCATCCTAAGGGAGGTTAAAGCATTTGGAGCAAGCACCCTCTGCCAGCTCCACCCAGCTCATCCGATTCTCCCTGAGATCTGTCAGAAGTACCCGTTTACTTCTTAAGGTTGCTACAACAAAGAAAACATGCCCAACTTGAGACAAAGATACAGCCCTGGCCAAAAGAAGGCAGACAACACTCTCTCTCTCTGACCTGACCTTGTTGGATCTTAGAGACATGGGTTCAAGTACTAAGTCCACCTTAGACATTTTTTTCTTTTTTCCATTCTGGTAAAAGACACATAACACTAAATTTAGCTTTTTAACCATTTTTAAGTGTACAGTTCAGTTGTGTTAAGTACATTCACATTACTGTATAATGGATTTCTAGAACGTTTTCATCTTGCAAAATTGAAACGCTATACCCACTTACACTGATTCCTCCTCCCCCCAGCTCTTGGCAACCACCTTTCTATTTCCTGT
The DNA here is from genome assembly GCF_008692635.1 of Crocuta crocuta. NCBI lineage: Eukaryota > Metazoa > Chordata > Mammalia > Carnivora > Hyaenidae > Crocuta > Crocuta crocuta. The sequence goes on from NW_027531893.1 coordinate 13,739,258, forward strand.
TTCTATGATTTTGACTACTTTAGATACCTCGTATGAGGGGAATGATGCTGTGTTTGTCCTTTTGTGGCTGGCTTATTTCACTTAGCATAATGTCCTCCGGCTTCACCCATGTTATAGCATGTGGTTCTTTTTTATGGCAGAATAACATTCCATTCTATACCACATTTTCTTTAAAAAATTTTTTTTAACATTTTGTTTATTTTTGAGAGACAAAGAGAGACAGAGGATGAACAGGGGAGGGGCAGAGAGAGATTGAGACAGAATCTGAAGCAGGCTCCAGGCTCTGAGCTGTCAGCACAGAGCCCAATGTGGGGCTTGAACCCATGAACCGTGAGATCATGACCTGAGCTGGTCTGAAGCTTAACCAACTGAGCCACCCAGGCACCTCTACCACATTTTCTTTATCCATCATTTATTGATGGACATTTGGGTTGATTCCACTTCTTAACCACTGTCACTATCGCTGCAATGAATATGGATGTGCAAATATCTCTTCAAGATGATGCACTTTTTGTTGTTTTTTTTTTTTTAATTTTGGTGCTTTTTTATCATGAGTTTGTTTTTCATGCTATATTATTCTTTATTAAGGTAAGACTGACAAATAAAAATTGTATATGTTTAGGGCATACAATGTGATGATTTAATATATGTACACATTGTAAAATTAGAATCACAATCAAATTAATTAGCACATCCATCATCTCACATAGTTAGCTTTTGTGTGTCTCGTGAGAACATTTAAGACCTACCCTCTTAACAAATTAAAAGTATACAATATGGTATTAATAATTATAATCACTGTGCTATAAATCAGATCTCCAAAACTTACCCATCTTATGACTGAAATTTTACACGCTTTGAACAATACCTCCCCAACCCTCAATCCCTGGAAACCACCATTCTACTCTCTGGTGCTATGAGTTCAACTTTTTAAGTTCCAAGAAAATGTGGTAAATGTATATAATGGAAGAAAAAAGAAGAAAATATTGTCATATACAACAACAAAGATGAGCCTCCTGGATATTATGCTAAGTAAAAACAAAAAAACAAAAAAGCTAGACACAGAAAGAAAAGACTGTCTGATCTCACTTATGTGTGGAATCTAAAAAAGTCAAGATTCTGCTTTGAAATCTTTTGGGTATATACCCAGAAATGGGATTGCTTGATTATGTGGTGATTCTATTTTTAATTTTCTGAGGATATTCCATACTGTTTTCGATAATGGCTGCACTATTTTACATTCTCACCAACAGTACCCAAGGGTTCCAATTTCTCTGTATCCTCAACAGTTGTTATTCTCTTTTCTTTTGATAGTGACAATCCTACCATATGTGAGGTCACTACAGACAGTTTTGAGACATTCAGTACCGCTCTCCGGGTCCACACAATGGAAACCACTGAATTGGTTTAGAAGATCTTTCATATTGTTCTAAAACATCTCAGTTAGCTGTCTAGGTGTGGGGACCAAATGAGATCATGCACATGAAAAATAATCTTTATTAATTGAGAAGGACCACAGAGTTGTTAAACAGCAGACCATTTAAAGGCAAAGGGAGTAGACTTTGTGGGCAGAGTACCTTAGATTCATCACTCAGATCTGCTGACCACACATTGTGTGTGGCATTTTTAGTTTCTTCACTAAGATATAGGTGATAATTCCTGCCCCCCCCCAACCTGCACCAGAGTGTTGATGAGAAGACCAGAATAAATCATAGGAGATAACAAACTTGAAGCAACCTCAAGAGTGCTATTCCTTGCTAAGAGTGAGAGCTGATACTATTTGTTCCATTAATAAGTGAGGTACACTGAATCATATACTTTACATGGGTTGATTGTATAGCCCATGAATTATATCTATCAAAACTGTTAAAAACAAAACAAAACCAAGTAAGGCATAAAGAAACCCTTCAATAAAGGTCCAGCTACTTATGGTCTAAAGGGGACACAGAATCACGGAAAGGACACAGGCTCTGAGATCAGACAAAACCTGAGCACATAATGAATCTCAACACAGCCCCCTGGTAACTGTGAAATTTTAACTCTCTACGAGCTTTGTTTGGTTTACTCAAATGGAATATAGAATTTTTTAAATTGCTTTTCAGGATCATTATATAACATATAATGAATCTGCCTGCCATGTAATTGGTGTTCAGAAATAACTGTTATTCCTGTGTTATCTTTTCCTAACAAACATGGTCTTCCTGAAGGTGACAGTATAGCCCAAGGGCTGCCTGAAGTAGGAGGAAGAGGAAGAGGTGGGAGAAAAGGGGGTTGGGGAGGAACTGGGTTTTGTATTCACAAATACTTTTTTCCCAGAAACAAGCCATTTATCAAAGTATGTGGAGTCTCATTTACTGTCAAAACACAAGGGCTAATTACATTTGAAGAACAATGGACTACAAGAGCAAAAAAGACAGGGCCTATTCAATTAATGGGGAGAGAAGGGGGGTCTCTAGCATACAATATTTTGGACATCAGATTGGAATGGTTTAATTAGCCACTGCTACAGACTTTGGATCGTCTGTTGTTCTAGAAGCCATTAGTCATCTGTAGCTTTAAACATATCATTTAGATTCCCCATTCAACAAATACTTCTTGAGCACCCGCGATGTGTCAAGCACTGTGCTCCAAGCACTGGAGAGACACCACGGTCTGGCAGAAGACAGACAGCTTGGCCCACTAATGGGTGCCTCCAACTTATTATGTCTCCAACAGAGTTCTAGTCTTATCCAATGCCATACTTCTCTCCCATCTTCCATATTTCAGTAAAGCCTCTCCATCTGTCTGATTGTTCATGACAAACACTAGGGAGTCATCCGTGAGTCCTCTCTTCTATTAGACCCATCCTGTTTGTTCTGTTACCAAAAGAGCTCTTGATGCTATCCATGCCTTTGTAGGCACATGGTCACTATCCCAGTGCAAGGCACCAGCTCAGTAAGAGTATCTCTTAAGAAAAAGAAAGTGGAGTGGTTTTTTTTTTTTTTCTGTCTATGCCTTCTTCCCATTGCAATCCAGGTAATGTTTTAAAATGGTAGATCAGAGGAGGGCCTGAGTGGCTCAGTTAGTTAACTGTCCGACTTCGGCTCAGGTCATGATCTTGCAGTCTGTGAGTTCAAGCCCTACATGGAGCTCAGTGCTTACAACTCAGAGCCTGGAGCCTGCTCCAGATTCTGTGTCTCCCTCTCTTTCTGCCCCTTCCCCGCTCATGCACTGTCTCTCTCTGTCTCAAAAATAAACATTAAAAAAAACTTTATAGCCAAAGTATGGAAACAGCCCAAATGCCCATCGATGGATGAATGGATAAAGAAGATGTGGTGTATATATATATATATATATGCAATGGAGTATTACTCAGCAATCAAAAAGAATGAAATCTTGCCATTTGCAACTATGTGTATAGAACTGGAGGGTATTATGCTAAGGGAAGTTAGTCAGAGAATGACAAATATCATATGACTTCACTCATATGAGGAATTTAAGATACAGAACAGATGAACATAAGGGAAGAGAAGCAAAAGCAAGATCAAAACAGGGATGCAGACAAAACATAAAAGACTCTTAAATATAGAGAAGAGACAGAGGGATGCTGGAGGGGTTGTGGGAGGGAAATGGGCTAAATGGGTAAGGGGCGTTAAGGAATCTACTCCTGAAATCACTGTTGCACTATATGCTAACTAACTTGGCTGTAAATATAAAAATTAATTAGTTAATTTTTTTAAAACTTTAAAATGGTGAATCACATCATGCAATTCCTCTGTTTAAAACCCTTCCAAGTCTTCCCATTGCTTCTAGACTGGAGCCCGGAATCCCTGTTAGGGGTGACAAGCCCCCACGTGCTCTGTCCTACCCAACCTCCCAACTGCTACCAACACTCAAGGCCCATCAAGCCCTCTCTTGCCTGCAAGCTTTTTGTCCTTGCTAAAGGACACCTTTAGTACCTGCTCTTCCCACATCTATTCCCCAGCTTCATTCCTTCTCATCTTTCAGGCCTCGGTTGAAATATTTCTTCCTCAAAGAGGTTTTTCCTGACTTCACTAAGTGACTTCTCCCGGTTCCTCTCTAGCTCATCACCATATTTATTTGCTGCTCAGCACTTACTCCATTGATAATCATCTGGTGCATTTACTGTTCGCTGGACATCGTATTCCCACTAGTTAGTGGGTATCCTGACAGCAGGGACTTTGTCTACTCATGCGCAGTATTACTTCAAGTGCCTGGCACAGTAGTCGGCACAGAGTAAACCCTTCACAACTCTATATTTGGGGTTTTGAGAGAGAGAGAGAAGTGGAGGGGCAGACAGAGAGAGAGAAAGAGATGGAGAGAGAGAATCTCAAGCAGGCTCCATATCCAGTGCGGAGTCTGACACAGGACTCAATCTCACGACTGTAAGATCATGACCTGAGCCGAAATCACAAGTGGGATGCTCAACTGACTGAGCCCCCCAGGCACCCCAGACCCTTAACAACTATTAACTGGCTCAATGAATGAAGGTGGTGATGTGCAGGGCAGTATAAGAGATCAGGGGAGGACATAAATAATTCTTTGGGAGGGATGGAGCTTTAAATGAAGATGTGCTGTCAACCAGGTTCAAAAGGGGACTGTAGTTTCCTAGATCAACAAAGGCAGAAAAGAATGAGGAGGATGAGGGGTGGAGGATTGACAAATTGGGAGGTAAAATGCATCACTGCCACAAAGAACTACTGAACATGAGCAAATGCACAGTCCCTTCAGGAGAGTGAAACTTCCAGTTAATTCCAAGCACACTCACTCCCTCATTCATAGGGTGATAGAAGAAAGACGGTCAGGATAACCCCAAATCACAAACAAAAGAAAACAAGAGTCAACTCTCCAGCATCTGGGAGTGAGTGATCCATGCGGACAACATGAAAGAGTTCTGGGACTGCTCAATGGGGTGTAAGAAGTGGGAGGTGATGAGTCATATTTACTGGTCCCATGGTGTTGGGAAGTGAGGACTCCACTATGTTGCTGATCGTTATGGAAGAACAGAGTCTCACTTCATCCCTCTCCAAACAGAGCATCTGTGATCCAGGGTACCCACCTCCCCAGGACCAGCCATTAGACCTTACTTAGCTCGTGCCTACGTAGCAAATCCCAGTGGAGGCATTAGCATGTCTTGAGTCCTGTCTGTCTGTTAATCTGGTTAATCTGCAAACTGGCTGGTCAGTCTTAAATAAATAAATGTTGGATACAAGGCTGGGGAATAGCAAGAACTAAATCTATACAGGTGACATGAAGAAGTATATAGCATTTTATCCTTATTTCTGTGGAAGGACATTAGGCAAGGGGGTGGCCTAGATATGATATGAACAGGGTTCCTCTGGTCACAGAGCAGAGCTCAGATTGGAAAAACAAACAAATCCAGAAGCAGGAGACCTGAGAAATGAGATGTGGGAAGAAGGGATAGACTTTTGAGGCATGTTTTGGAAGTAGAAATGATAAGGATTGGGTGATTATTAGATGAGATGAGTAGACACGGGGAAGGAATCTGGGGTGATGCTCAGTAAGCTTATGTCTTGGGGCAAATCTAGTCATTAATCAAAATAGGTAATATCGTCAAAAGAATACATGGATTCAGGAAAGTTTTAGGAGACTTTCTCAGTTTTCACATTTTTTAATGTTTATTTTTGAGAGAGAAAGACAGACAGACAGGCAGAGTGTGAGTGGGGTAGGGGCGGAGGGACAGGGAGAGAGAGAATCCCAAGCAGGATATGTGCTGTCAATGCAGACCCTGGGGTGGAGCTTGATCCCACAAACCATGAGATCATGACCTGAGCCTAGATCAAAAGTCAGATGCTTAACCAACTGAGCCACCCAAGTGCCCCTAAGTTTTCACATTTCTTCTTGGACTTTCATCACTACAAGGACTTTCTACACTACAACGATTTCTGGTGGTGGACTGCATTATTTAAGCACAGTGATTTGTTGGTATTTTTATCATTTTTTTTTTTTAATGTTTAGTTTTGAGAGAGAGAAAGAGTGCAAGTGGGGGAAGGGCAGAGAGAGGGAGACAGAGAATCCAAAGCAGGCTCTGCGCCATCAGCACAAAGCCTGATGTGGGGCTTGAACCCATGAACTGCGAGGTCATGACCTGAGCTGAAGTTGGACACTCAACCGACTAAGCCATCCAGGTGTCCCTATCCACAATTGTTTGTTTCCTGCTCTCTCTTGCCATGCTTCCCACTAGGTAGAGTATCATCCCCACTCTGTTGTCATTAGGCTTGGGGGCCTATGTTTTGATCAAAAGGATGTGAGCAGATGTGACACATGCTATCTTCAAATGGGAGCTATAAACACACTCCTGTGGTTTGGTTCTGCCCCTCTTGAGCTTTGCCCACCATGAGAATCACATGCCCCAGAGGGTGGCTGTTCCTTAAGAAGACATGTGGAATAAGGCCAGGTCAGTCACCTCCGATGTAATATAAGTTGGACATTCACACACCTCTGGGATGTGGGATTATTTTTTGCTGCAGGAAAAGGTGACCATGAAATTTCCACAGTCCCAGTGACCTCCAGCAAGTGATTTACCATTTCTGGCTTCTAACTCCCTTCACCGGTGGAGTTGCGCTAGATAATTCCAAACTCTTTCCTAGTTCAAAATTGTTTTGTTTTTAAGACTGTGTCCCTGCTCTAGATTGTTTGTGGGTTCAAGCGTTATCCTCCCTAATTATACGTTAATTAGGCAACATCAACTTACCCAACTCCAGATTGGCAGTTAATGATACCAAACTAGCCCAAGATCAGAGCAAATAGGCCTGGGACAGTTTAAGCTGCTGCAGCAAAACTTCTATTCTGGAGACCCTGAGATTAAAAAAAAAAAAAAAATCTATACAGCACGAACCTGCTGCATTCAGCTGCCTCGGTTATTTATATGAGCATTTCCCGATTCAAATTGCATACTCAAATCAAATTTCCCTGGTTTATGCCTTCTTCAGCAATTACTTAAAGGCAGTTTACCTCTCTCTGGAGGAACATAGCAGAAAGGCCTATAGACAAAATCTCGTTGACTCAGGGAGAGATAAACGAAATCCAGGCCTGGCACTGAAGAAGTCACTTTGCCCATGGAAGTGAACACTGATGGGCCTTCTGGCTGTTTTTCAGCCTCACTGATGGGAAGGCACTTTCTAAGGAGGCGAATGAGGCCGGTAGAAACTGAAGGAGAGGGGTAAACATTGAAGGCGAAGGGGGAAGAAGGGCCTACCTTCTTTTCATGGAGTTCCTTGAGTGCGGGTAAGCATGATGACAGCCTAAGGCTATTCCCACTCCAATGGGACTGAGAGAAATCAAATGTGGACAGGGAGACAGGGATTGTTTCTGCACCAGAAAGGTTCTGGGTCCTTGAAAATTCACCCCAAGCAAGGTGAGCCCTATTGCAAAACCATGCAATGTCCAAAATTTACCTTCCTTGGACTGTCAACTTGTCCTCAATTCACTTGTCGTCATTTGGAAGAATTCTCTCATCCTTCACCAAAGAGGCATAATTTGTTCATTTGTTCACTCCAGGGAGGGCTCTCACTGGCTGAGCCTGGACCACCTGCTAATCCTCAGACCAATAACTATGGCCCGGACAATGCAGTGTTCTGATCGGCCAGGTCTGTGTCATATGCCCATTAATTCATTTCCCTGGTCACTAATCCTGTCTTACATTTCCTTTTTCATTCAGTTGTTCAGCTGGCTGGGTCTTACCTTGATTTGCCTGCCTGTTATCTATTGCCTTTTCTTTTAGCAACAGCATTCTGGATTTATTTAGGGGAATAGTCCCCCACGGTTCCCACTACATATTGTAGAGGTGAAGACGCCCCCTTATTCTATTTCTTCCACACTAGAGCTAGACACAGGACACAGAAGATCACATTGTCTGCCTTATGGAAATTGGTTTGAAGATGGACATGTAGCCCATGCACAACCAATGAGGGGTTTCCCCGGAACTTCTATGGAAGTTACCAAGAAAAAAGAAGTGAAGTTCTAATAACTTCCTGAGAATAAGTGAACCTAGACAGGAAACATAAACATAGATGAAATATTTCTATTTAGAAAAAAATATAGTAGTAGGGGCGCCTGGGTGGCTTAGTCGGTTAAGCATCCGACTTTTGCTTAGGTCATGATCTCGCGGTTCATGGGTTCGAGCCCCGCGTCGGGCTCTGTGCTGACTGCCAGCTCAGAGCCTGGAGCCTGTTTCAGAGTCTGTGACTCCCTCTCTCTCTGACCCTCCCCTGCTCACGCTGTCTCTCTCTCTCTCTCCTAGAAATTAAAAAAAAAAAAAAGAAAAAGAAAAAGAAAAAGAAAAAAATGTAGTGGAATCAATAGTCAGAGCTGTGATGTTAGTCTAGAATCTACCACTTACTAGCCTGAAAACCTTGGCAATGAACATGTCTCCTCATCTGAAAAATGAAGAGGACAATAACTAGTCTTGGGCATAATAGTCCATGAATAGGCCATACCCTCTCCCCTACCCAAGTGTCTGGAAGTAAAGAATTTTGAGATGGTCAAGTTGCAAGACGCAAGCTCCCCAGACCTCTGAGTTGCTGCTCCAGAAGTAACAAAGAGCCACCAGAACCACGTCTGACTCTGATGTGAAAGAGACGCCCATCTTTGTTGTATTAAATCAGAAACGTGGAGTTTATTTTACTGCAGCATGGTGGAGTGTAGCCCAACACAGCGATCATTGGTTCAGTTATTCAGACACCTGCAAAGCCTATGGTATGAAACCATTTTGCCTAGATGTGACTTAGTGCTGTGCTCTGAGACACTCAGGAGGTAACAGTGAAAGCAGATGCTATTGCTGCCACCCAGCATCTATTTCCTAAACATTTCAGTGGTTTGTGGGAATGAGAATGTTTGAAATTGGGACCATTTCTATAGTCCCAATAAGTATGTGAGGGTTATGAAGTCCCAATGTGTCACCAGGGAAAGATAAGGGCCAAGATATCAACCATAGGAAAGGGCCAGTCTGGACAAACCATCCAAGTTAAATGGCATACTGAAAAGTAGACAGGCAGACTTAAGTCACATTAAAAATCTATAAGCACCTAGAAAGAAAAGATAAATGAAGTAACTTGGATGGTAATATCCACCGTAATGGAGAAAATATAGGCATAATGATTGAAATCATGAGCTTTGGAATTAGTTTAATGCAACAAGTATTAAATGCAAAGATTTAATGCAGTGGGGTTTGAATTCCATTTCTGCTCCTTGACTACTTGAGCAAGTCGCTTTATCTCTCAGCCCGAATTTTCTCATCTGAAATATGAGGATTAAGAGAGTCCCCACCTAATGGTGTGCTATAAGGATGAAATTTAACGATCCATGTAAAGTGCTTAGTACACAGTAAGAGCTCAATAAATTATCATAATGATATTATTGGCATTGTACAATAAGGAGTGGACAAAGAATGATATCTGGAGGAGATGAAGGAATTAAAGGAAAAGGATGATAGGATGGTAGTTGGCGTGGGAGCCAAGGGCAACTACGAATGAACAAAGAAACGGGCAGAGAGAAAATGGCAGGTAAAAGAAGATACATGAGAAGAGAGGCAAAGAACCAGCATCGCAGAAGCAAAACTCTGAAATCCACAGTGGAGAAGAGGAAGGGGGAATGAGAAAGAATGTACCAGAAAGAAAAAGAAACAAAGAAAATGAAAATGGGCTTTATGACAGTAGTGGATGAACCCCAGAAAAAGAAGGAGCAATCCAAGAGGAGGTAAAGAATAGAGACAGATGAGAGGGAGAAATAAAACACAGAATATCAAGGAAGGAGGGCTGAGAGTTTAAAGGAAGATTTGAAGGATTAAATACAAACAAAGAAATGTAAGAGAAGCACAGCTTAAACCAGAAACGGGTAATAGAAATAACTTTACAACACAGAATGGAGGAGAAAAACCGATAATGACTACACAGGTCTCTGAATTCCAAAAAAGTTCCAGGTGCCAAAAATTTTTTCCATTCATTTTGGCACAAATTCATTTGGCAGCAAAAGTGGACTTGAGCTGACATGAGGTTATTTATATCCTTTATTTATCCCACATCCCACTTAGCATGAACATTCAAATATTTCACTGCAGTAATGAGCTGATCATGAAGTGCTACTGCAGACCCTGCTGGCGTGTGTGTGTGTGTGTGTGTGTGTGTGTGTGTGTGTGTGTGTGTTTGGTGGCGGGGTAGGGGGCTACAGTATGTGCACCACATTATCTGTTTAACTTCCATAGCATTCCAAATTCCAAAACACATATGGCCTCAGGGTTTCAGATCAGGGTTTTTGGGCTTGTATTGGAAGATACAAGACTGGATGTGAAAAGAGAAACTTGCATCTGATAATGAAGCTGATAAAAAAACTACCGGTTCTTGAGTGTTTGCAACATACCAAAGGCTGGATATGCAGTATCTCATTTTATCTCCCCAATATATCAGGTCCCATCTTATCTTTCATTTGTAGGGAGACTCAAAGAAGTGACTTGCCATAGTTTACACACAACTGGCAAAAAGAAAAATTAGGGATTTGAACCCAGCTGTGTGACTTCAGAACTTTCCCATTTGACCTCCCTCCATTAACTGTAAGAATGGAATTAAGTGTTTCTTGAGCCCTCACCATAAAAGAGCCATTCCTAGATGTGATCTTGAATAGTTTTTATCATGACTCAAGAAAGCTCTATCATTATTCCCCATCAAAGGAGCTAAGTGACTTGTCCAAAGTCTCAGTTAACTGATCAGATACCAAATCTGTATTCTCTCCATTCATTGTGACAATATAAAAATGCGCTTGTGAGAGTCCTGTTCAAAGGAACAGACAGAAGAAACCTGGGGAATCGCTGTCTTCAGGATAAAGATTCTCCAGGATGACAGGTGTGGTGCCCAGGGATGATTGTGGAGCAGAGAGAACTTTGGTCCCCATGTTCTCCATCGGCAACCCTGCATCCCTTGATATGGACAGCTGGCATTTTATTACTTTGTAGAAATGTACCTCTAGTCCAAATCTTCCCTCCAACTCAACCCTTAAGTCCATCCTTTATAGAAATCCTGAAATTAAATAGCAGAAATACAAATGCTAAAAAGTATGTCATAACACTAGACAAACATTTCCCAGCACCATAAAATACATAATAAAAACAAATAAGGGGATAAAACAGATAATGGTTAAGATAATGAAAATTCAACAGGGAATGGATATGAGAATTCTGTGAAAATTCTATCAACTGTGATAATGAGAGAGAATCTGCAAATGTTCTTTATGGTTTTACAAAACTCTGTAAGGCTCTGATGAAAAACAGGTGATACAAAACCCAAAGATATGGATCTTTTTGTGGCCTCCATGATGCCAGAGTTTGCTTTTGAATGGTTACTCTAACCTTTCTCAATTTGGTCAAATGCCTGTTTCCTGCAGCAAAGCAATTCTTAGCTATACTGTACACTTGTGTGTGTGTGTGTGTGCGCATGTGTTCGCGTGTGTGTGTGCACATACAACATACAAGAGGAAACATTGTTAACTTTTGTACTTCGTTAATATTTCTAATCAGGCAATATGTGGAACATTTTGAATATGATTTTGATAGCATGTTTATCTGTCTGAACACTCCAAAGCAGTACATTTGCTTCATGCTCTAAAAATAACAGCATCCACTTCCTTCTGGACATGTTTGCCAAGGCGAAATATTTTGTCTGTGAAGATATGCCAGTTCCAATGTTCTGAATGTTTCTTTTGGTTTCAACAGCTTGGCAACAGTGTCTTTGGAGAGCCTACTGGGGATATCAGTCAGGATAAGCTAGTTGAGGCTGTGATAACAAACATGCCCAGATCTCACTCACTTAAAACAACAAAAGTTTAATTTCTGGCTCAAAATTCATCCCATGGTTTGGCTGGGGAGGCTCTGATGTTCTTAACGAATTTAGGGTAGGCTAATGGAGCAGCCACTATCTTCAACATTGCCGGTCGCCCTGCTAGTGAAATGGTCAGATCTCTGGAGGGTCTCAGACTAAACACTTCTGCCGGAAGTGGTGAACATTACTTCCACTCATCACTCATTGGTCAGAATGACTTAGCAGGTCTTGCCCAGCCCCAAGAGGCCAGGAAAAGTATTCCAACCATGTATGCAATAGTGGAGAGAAACATTTCTTTTGATCAGCAGCAATGACTACCACCTTCTGAACAAATATGACCTGATGCCACAGCAACCAAGCCTTGTCCGAGGCAGGTGAGCAATTCAAAAGGGTGGTCTGAAACAAACGAAGGACACAAAACAAAACCCAAGTTATGGTGTTTTCAAAGCATATTTTGTAACTTCACTGTACTTTGAGGTATAACTGGCAACTTACATTACAAATTCTATTCTACATTATAGAATCAGGTAATGTGGCAGAATAGATTGCATAGTATTGTTCTTCACTTTTTCCTAACAAGGAAAAATCCCACATAACTTGTTTTTGCAAAACAATTTTTAGGGAAAGATGAAAAATATAGAATTTTTAAATTTGCATCTTGATATTGCATATTTTTTAAGCTTGCACTTAGGAAAAAAAAAAGTAGTTTGAGAAAGGAACTTACATCCAACACAGGAGTAGAGGAGGCAGAAAAAGAGGAAAGACACAAGAAAAAAGAGAGCTAAAAGGTGCTGAAAGGCAACTTTACCAAGAACTGGATTCTCTCAAACTACAGTGGGCAGGGATGGACTTGGAAATAGATTTATTTTATATATAATTTGTAAGTCCAGACTCAGAAGTGAAAAAAAAATCACTTTCTATATTCTATAGTTATAAATTGACACCAGTCTATGTCCCTTGGGTTCTGAGCCCCTATCCCTGTCAACTGGTACAAACTTTAGCCTCTGTACTTAAGGCTGATACTGAAAACTAATTTCGTGTTGCAGGAGGTATTAAAGAGTGTCTCCCCAAACAACAACCCACTTGCCCACTGCCAGGGTCCCATCTACTTAAGTCTCCATGGCACCTTCGGTTCTAGGGTTCTGTAGTTCACAGACCCCACAGGGAGAGTGCAGATCCTTAGAAGGCTAAGGGCACTCAGTCTCCCTGAGGTCTTGTCACCTCCCAGGAATATTCCAGAAGGGCAGGGTTCAGTGCCTACTATTTGCTGAACCTAGAGATCCCTCCCCTCCCAGTCTCTAGGAGTCTGTCCTTCCCACCCCACTGCTCCTCCATGTACCCCTCCTGCTGTGGGACATGTAGCAGCAATGGATTCAACTTCTATAAAAAGTGCCTTTTTATAGAGCACTTCTAAAGCAGTGCCTTTAGACTGCTTCTTCTAATGACAGACAAATCCCCTGAATAATGAGATGACAGAGTATATTGGGGAAAAAAAACACTCAGGGGGAGGAAACAGAAAGAAAAAGACCCTGAGGAGGGTGTGGAGACCAGTGTGGCTCGAATGGAGTAAGTGAAGGAGGGAACAGTGGAAGGTAAGGCCACATTAGTGAATGGGTCTAAATTATGCAAAACCAAAAGAATTCTCAATCATAATGACTACCATTTATGCAGTGCTAACCAACTACACACTGGGGCAGTCCCAAATTCTCAGAAGATCTCTACAGGGTGGCATTAGTAACTCTATTTCACAGGTAAGGAAAGTGAGAGTTGGAACAGAATGATTAATTGCCCAACCAAGTGGCAAAACCAAGAGAAACTCAGGCAGGTGCCTCCAGCATATGAAACACTACACCCTACTGCCTGTCAAGGCACAAAGTCATAAAAAGGAAGAAGAATCAAGAAAATCGGAAGACAAGCCACAGGTTGGGGGGAAATATTTGTAGCATATATGATAAAAGACTATTATCTGAAATAGGCAAAAAAAAACCTCCTAAGACTCAACAACATTCCAACAAAATGATTTAAAAATGGGCTGAAGATCTGAACAGACACCTCACCAAAGAAAACATACAGATAGTAAATAAGCACGTGAAAACACGTTCCATATCATATTGTAAATGCAGACAATATTGAGATATCACTCCACACCTATTAACATGGCCAAAATTCAAAACAAAACCAACACTAAATGCTGGCGAGGATGTCATGCAACAGGAAATCTCAAGCATTGCTGGCGAGAATGCAAAATGGTAGTCACGTTGCAAGACAACTTGACATTGTCTTCCAAAACTAAACACACTCTTACCATACAATCCAGCAATTGTACTTCCTGGTATTTACTCAAAGAAGTTGAAAACTTATGTCCACACAAAAACCTACAATAAATGTTTACAGTAGCTTTATTCGTAATTGCCAAATCTTGGAAATAACCAACATGACCTTTACTTATTTTTTTTTTTACAAATAGTTTATTGTCCAGTTGGTTTCCATATAACACCTAGTGCTCATCCCCACAAGTGCCCTCCTCCATGTCCATCTCCCCCCTCTCCCCCCCACCCATCAGTCCTCAGTTTGTTCTCAGCATTCAAGAGTCTCTCATGGTTTGCCTCCCTCCCTCTCCCCCACTATTTCCCCCCTTCTTCTTCCCCATGGTCCTCGTTAAGTTCCTCCTAATCCTCCTATATGTGCAAACATATGGTATCTGTCCTTCTCTGCCTGACTTATTTTGCTCAGTATAACACCCTCAAGGTCCATCCATGTTGCTACACATGGCCAGATTTCATTCTTTCTCATTGCCACCAACATGACCTTTAGTGGGTGAATGGATAAATGAACTGTGGTACATCCAGACAATGGAATATTTTATTCAGTGTTAAAAAAGAAATGAGCTATCAAGCCATGAAAACACAAGGAGGGATCTTAAATACACTTTTACTAAATGTAAAAAGCCCATCTGAAAAGGCAACCTTCTGTAGGATTCCAACTATATGATATTCTGGAAAAGGCAAAATTGTGGAGACAGTAAAAGGAAAGTAAAAGGCAGTAAAAGTGGTTGCCAGAAGTTGAGGGAGGAAAGGGTGACTCAGTTAAGCTCAGAGGATTTTTAGGGGGGTGAAACTATTCTGTAGGATACTATAATGGCAAAATATGTCATTGCACATTTGTCAAAATGAATAGAAGTTACAAAACTATGAGTGAACTCTGATGTAAACTGTGGACTTTGGGTGATAATGAGGTATTGATGTAGGTTTATCAATTATAATAAATATCCCACTTTCGTGCAGAATTTTCATAGTAGAGGAGTCCGTGCATGTGTGGGGCAGGCGGATGTGTAGAATCTATCTTCTGCAAACCTAAAACTGCTCTTAAAAAATCAACTTAAAATAACTATAAAGGCTGGGAGTGCGAGTGGGGGACCAAGCTTCCTGGAGACGGGAGAAAAACGTTGAATATAGGGAGATGGGTACAGANAAACATTCATTGGGTAGCCATACCACATACTATGACAGACAGTAGACATACATCAGTACAGAAGCTACATGAACTTGGGGCGCCTGGGTGGCTTAGTCGGTTAAGCGTCCGACTTTCCGACTTTCCCTTAGGTCATGATCTCGCGGTTTGTGGGTTCGAGCCCCGCGTCGGGCTCTGTGCTGACTGCCAGCTCGGAGCCTGGAGCCTGTTTCAGTCTGTGACTCCCTCTCTCTCTGACCCTCCCCTGCTCACGCTGTCTCTCTCTCNGCGACATGAACTTACATTCCACTCCCTCTGAGCATGTGTCGTATTCAAATCTTTCAGAAAGAAAATCTAATTGGGCTAATTAATCATAATCCTATATATAGGCAGGTTACTCACACAAGGCCACTTGTTGGCTGCCTTTACCTCAGGTGTCAGTCACCTGTGGTCATGATACTAAATATGGCACCTCAACAAGGGACTCAAATGGGGCTATGGATAGAGAGACATTTAGGGTCTTAGAGACACCATTCCAGAAAAACCACAGTCTCAAAACTCAGTCTCTTACTCTACACAGATTTCTATGTGACAGGAACTCAAGGAGAAGCATTAAGTTTGGGGGGGGGGGGCGGGGAAAAAAACAAAGAAACACATAGTTATACAGAATTGGAAAAACAAACCCCGCAATTAGATTCGAGTTCTTTTGCATCCAAGACAAGGCTCTGTTAGTGCCAGTTATGGGAGATGCATTCCGGCCCAATCTCCGTACCATCTGCTCCCTTTGTGTGAAAAATTGTGATTTTGTGCAAGTAAAAAATATAAACAGATTTCTAAAAGGTTCCATTAATAAAAGAAACTGAAACACGAAAGAAAAATCCATCTGATTCCCCTGGTTCTGATTTATTAAGTGTCAGTGAACTAACAGGGCTCTTGGATGCCTGTGGGGGGCAGGGTGATTCTTTGAAATTGCTGCCCTGCCCCCCATGCTCCCAGAAGGACCATTTTGCTGGACAGCAGGATTGATTGGCTAGTGTTTCTGGCTAAAAAAGAAAAAAATAGTACTCGTTACTCTTTGGCTAGTGGAATGGGTTTGGTTTTGACCAGCTAAGACCTGAAACAATTTATGTAGCTAACAGTTCCCCAGTTTAACTGTAATTCTTCCTTTCCATCTGTTGCTGCTTGATTATTTTATTATTGTCCATGACCACCACGTGTGGCTTATACAACACCACTGGAAAAACAGCTTGGAGAGCTTGATTGATGGATGTTCCTGAGTATGAGTCACTAAATCTGATTTTTAGCAGCTGCTCCATCTTCTCCTTGTGCCCCTGTCCCCTTTCTACTAGTAATGCAGGGCCTTCTAAGCCTTGAGCACAGGGAAGAAAAGTCCAGACATCCAATAATCCTTTTACTTAAGTTCTCATGAGCTTGGAGACATGAGAAGTGATCCTGCTTTGTATCTTGATGGCTTGAGCCTTGATGGGAGAAGATTAACTGGTGCTGGTCTTAGAGGCTCCGGGCACAAGTGGAACTGCTGTGGGGACCTGATGGCCGAGTTCAATGTAAGGCCATGCAGAGGGATGTTCTCCCTACTGCAGCAGAGCGGCCCAACTCCAGCCTGCTGCAGCGACTCTGGCACATTTGTGACAGAATCCCAGGTGCCCAGCACCCAGCAGCATGGCGAGGACCTGACTGGTCACAGAAGACCCCAGTAATGATAGAGCAGAAAGTTGGTGCCCTCAGTGGGTCTGCAGGGGGTACATTTCAAGAAAAGACTTGGGTGAAAGAACCTGAGTGGGATTGTCTTTCATACATATGACACATCCCTGGGGGACTCAGGTGGGGGCCCAGCAGGAAGAAGCAAAGGCAACATGCCTGTATTACCTAGATGTTTATCTTAAAATGACCTTATCTGAGCTTCTGCACGGCAAAGGAAACAACCCACAAAACTAATAGACAACCAACGGAATGGGAAAAGATAGTTGCAAATGACATATCAGATAATGGATTAATATCCAAAATCTATAAGGAACTCACCAAACTCCACACCCGAAAAACAAACAACCCAGGAAGGAATGGGCAGAAGATATGAACAGACACTTCTCCAAAGAGGACATCCAGATGGCCAACAGACACAGGAAACAATGCTCAGCGTCACTTATCATCAGGGAAATTAAAATCAAAACCACACTGAGATACCACCTCACGCCAGTCAGAGTGGCTAAAATGAGCAAATCAGAGAACTCTAGATGCTGGCGAGGATGTGGAGAAACAGGCAACCCCTTGAACTGTTAGTGGGAATGTAAACTGGTACAGCCCCTCTGGAAAACAGTGTGGAGGTTCCTCAGGAAACTAACACTAGAACTCCCCTATGACCCAGCAATAGCACTGCTAGGAATTTACCCAAGGGATACAGAAATGCTGATGCATAGGAGCACATGTACCCCAATGTTCATAGCAGCACTCTCAACAATAGCTAAAACATGGAAAGAGCCTAAGTGTCCAACAACGGACAAATGGATCAAGAAGATGTGGTTTTCCTATATGATGGAATACTACATGGCAATGAGAAACAATGAAATCTGGCCATGTGTAGCAACGTGGATGGACCTTGAGGGTGTTATGCTGAGCGAAATAAGTCAGGCAGAAAAGGACAAATATCATATGTTTGCACGTACAGGAGGATTGGGAGGAACTTAACAGAGGACCATGGGGGAGAAGAAGGGGAGAAATGGTGAGGGAAAGGGAGAGAGACAAATCATGAGAGACTCTTTAATGCTGAGAACAAACTGAGGACTCATGGGTGTGGGAGCGAGGGGGGAGATGGGCATGGAGGAGGGCACTTGTGGGGATGAGCACTGGGTGTTATATGGAAACCAAATTGACATAAACTATTTGTAATAAATAAATAAATAAAATAACCTTATCTGTGCCAACAAGCTGGTAAGGACTGAGACCAGTGGCTTACTTCAGGTAATATGGGCTACTCATAGTGAACAACCAATGTCGGTTAAAGAGGGTAGAGTTGAAATAATACATAGAAGAAAAAATATGTTCCACCATGTCACTCTGTCTTCTATCAGGGAAGCCCTACTAAGGTGCTTTGGGTTATTATAACCTTATATTTAAATTGTGATTACAACAAAAATTGCCTCCTGTCCAGGAAGGATGTGTGAAAAACCAATCATAAACATTTGCCAACTCAGTGCTGAAAAGTTATCTGCTCTAAGAATAGATTCTGGCTCAATCCTGGAAAAAGAAGATGGGAAAATTTTACTCCAAGACCTCACACCAGGCTGAATGGCAGAGCTAAGCAGACTCTGAATCACCCAACCTGCTTTTAGCATCCACCAGCTATGCCCAGCCAG
This sequence comes from Crocuta crocuta, assembly GCF_008692635.1. NCBI lineage: Eukaryota > Metazoa > Chordata > Mammalia > Carnivora > Hyaenidae > Crocuta > Crocuta crocuta. The sequence continues at coordinate 13,757,907 of NW_027531893.1, forward strand.
GGCCTTTTGACTCCTGCGTTCAACAGAGCAAATCTTGTGGCTAATAATCTTAGTTATGAGCCACAACTGGACCCCTCCAAATGCCAACATTGCCCAAAAGGTCTCTCTTCAGGACTGGGAATGGCATCACTTTTGACAACCCAAATGCAACATACAAAGGTTCAACATTAATGAAACTAAATTCCTCAGGCTGAGAAAATCAGCCAGATGCCAACTAGTAGGTGGGAAGCATAAGTTCTCACCACCCAAGAAGCATTAAATTAAGGTTGAGAGGCTGAACTCAGAAAGCCAGCCAAAGCACCATCCCAGGAGGCTGAATTGGGAAATCAATTAGGGGGAAGGAGAGGAATGGAGCCTTGCCACATCTTAGCTGCAGCAGGGAGAGAGGGCGTTTGACTGACGGTGCTATATTAGTACTGTGTAGCATATGTGTGTCTCCACCTCTGTTTTAATTTTATGGAGAAAAATTGCTAGAGAAGAAAGAGAGACCTTGACAAAGTAGAAGGAAAAAGAAGTGTCCACAGGAGAACTTCAGAGGAATTTGGGAATTCTAAATGGCAGACTGGCTGGCAACAAACAGGTGGCCCTTGTTCAGGAGGGGCTGGGGCACTATGCAGAGGGATCCGTACTCTTACAACACTTCCTCAGTGTCCCACTGCCAGACTTTAGGGCCAGAGGACGCCAAGGGGTAATGACTGTGTACCAGAGAGGGAAGGATCATGCTATTTGGAGATCAGCTTCAGAGTCTCTTTAGATATCTGTTTGTAACAGCTAAGTCAACACATCTTGAATAGTAAGAATAAGTTGTAATACAGGAATTCTCCTGGCCTCTAAGAAACTGGAGAGGTCTTACGGCTATGTGGAAACTGCCAGGGTCCTTGAAGACCATGCTGTGCCCCTTCTGAGCAAAGCCTCAGGCTGGTCCTGCATGCGACTGCCACGTTCCACAACATATGACACGAAGCCCTAGTCACACCTGATTGGAGCAGGAATTAGCACCTGGGGCAAATACAGCCCTTTGTAAAATGGAGCAGGGGGTACGAGGAGCAGATGAGGTGGCCCTGCTGCTCTGTTCTGGACAGTGGCTAATAGCAGAGGCAGCTGTGAGGCACCACCAGAACTCTCCCTCAAGACCAAGGCTCTAATTCCCTCAGCTGCTGGGAGGGATGGTAGCTAATGGGTGCCAGCTGACTCACTCTCTGGGAATATCCCTCAGTGGAAGGGAGCCACTTTGCCCAAGGTCATGCCCTGCCACCCCCACCCCCAAGGGTACCCCACAGCCAGCGATGGGTCAGGGTTCAGGTATAAAGACTCAACTTGCTTGCCTGAAGGGAACAACTGTGAACACTCATCCCAGCTCCAGAGCATGCCATGGGGTCGGCTGAGGCCTTTGCTGAGGCTACATGGTGCCTCCACTTCTCTGCCTACTCCTGTTGTCCTCGCTCCTCCATGGTGCTAATCCTAAAAGCTCCCCGACAAACTCCCTGCAAGGCAAACCTTCATCTGAGACCTGTTTCCGGGGAATCAGATTGAAGAGGCTGCCCGATCTGATCTTCTGTCTTAGGAAAGTTGACTTGAAATTAGACAGATAGATGATAGATTGGTGACAGATGGATAAATAGGGATATAGATGATAGATGGATAGGGATATAGATAGATGGATAGATAGATAGATAGATGGATGATAGATGGATGACAGATATAGACAGACAGACAGATAGATAGACAGGCAGATAAAGAGAAGAGATGAGGTAGAAGGAGAGAGGCACACGGAAGAAGGCAGGAAATACAAGGCCACGTGCCCATAGGAGACACAAAGTAATAAAAACCAGGAACATAGGGAAGCCACAAGATGGAGGAAAAGGAAGGTTAGTGGGGGTATTAGGGGAAAGTCCACCATAAAAATGGCACTACCCACAGGGTGCACTGTCCACGCCCAAGAGGGTGACTACTGGAGCTCTTCTTTCCTTTAAATTTTTTTTTTTAATTGGAGTAAGACACAGATAATGTAAAATTTACTATCTTGTCCTTAAAATTTTTTTTAATGTTTATTTATTTTTGATAGAGAGAAAGAGAGAGCATGTGTGCACAAGCGGGGGAGAGGCAGAGAGAGAAGGAGACACAGAATCCGAAGCAGGCTCCAGGCTCTGAGCTGTCAGCACAGAGCCTGACAAGGGGCTTGATCCCATGGGCCGTGAGGTCATGACCTGAGCCAAAGTCAGATGCTTAACTGATTCAGCACCCAGGTGTCCCCATCTTGCCTAGTTTTAAAACTAAGCACTACACCCAACATGGGGTTTGAACTTACCACCCTGAGATCAAGAGTTGTATGCTCTATGGACTAAGGCAGCCAGGTGCCACCCCCCGCCCCCAGTCTTTCCCATTTTTTTTTTAAAATTTTTTTATTTATTTCTAGGAGACAGAGAGAGAGAGACAGCGTGAGCAGGGGAGGGTCAGAGAGAGAGGGAGTCACAGACTGAAACAGGCTCCAGGCTCTGAGCTGGCAGCCAGCACAGAGCCCGACGCGGGGCTCAAACCCACGAACCGCGAGATCATGACCCAAGCAAAAGTCGGACGCCCAACCAACCAAGCCACCCAGGTGCCCCTCCCATTTTTTTTAAATGTTTTATTTATTTCTAGGAGACAGAGAGAGAGAGACAGCGTGAGCAGGGGAGGGTCAGAGAGAGAGGGAGTCACAGACTGAAACAGGCTCCAGGCTCTGAGCTGGCAGTCAGCACAGAGCCCGACGCGGGGCTCAAACCCATGAACCATGAGATCATGACCTAAGCGAAAGTCGGACGCTCAACCAACTAAGCCACCCAGGCGCCCCCAGTCTTTCCCATTTTTAAGTATACACACTGTTCTATGGAGTTTTCAGTTTGCCGACTTCATGGAGCACCACATCTGGAGGTGATCTCTGTCTTTGAAATCACAGTACACAAGAGGTAAGAGCAGAGGCCAAACAAAACTAAGTACAAATCCTCTTTCTACAACTTTCTCTCAGTGGGATTCTGGGCAAGTTATCAGACCCAAGGAGCCTCCGTGTCTTCATCTGTATGGTGGGGTTGGGTGTGCAGGATGGCACAGTGACTGGGAGACACGGCCGGACAGGTCACGCTCTGGAGCATCCAGGCATGGGATCCTGGCAAGTTTCATCCCCTTCCTGAGCCTCAATTCCCCCGCCTGTCAAAGGGAGAAATTACAGTGCCTTCCTCATAACATTGTGCGAGGATTGGATGACGTCATCCTTGCATTCCCAACTCCGTAATTCTTAATAATCGGGAGCTGCTTTATTACTGAGCTCTTTTAACTCTGGTTAACAGAGTTGAATTAGGAAATTTGTGTGGGTTTTTAAAAGCATTTCTCCAGTGGGAAGGAATAAGGCCGAGACTGAAAGCCCTAGGTAGCAGGAAGGAATCTCAGATAAAACACCACCCTCCACGTGTTAAAAAGCTGCCGTGGCACAAATCAAGATCTGTTCTCCCAGTGGTGCTCCTGCTCAGCGGCCATGGCTGGGGGCCAAGTCCAGGATTTACAGGGAAGCTTCCTCGCAAGCTTCCTGGCATCAACTCCTCCAGGCTCCAGATTTTGGAGCAATAAATAAGGCTCAGAGGCAAGGGCCGGGTAGGGGCAGCTGTCTGGCAGAGTGGGGGGGCCTGGAGGGAGGACAGCGGGGGTCCAAGCCTGCATCTCTGCTTCCTTTTGTAACAAGCAGAGCCACATGGGCCAGGAAGAGAGCCTGTGTGTCCCAGTCCTTCACCCTCCAATGCACGTGGCCTCACCTGCCTTTCTCCTCCTTTCTACCTCCCTGGCCCTTTACAGCTTCATACACAAACATGGAAGATCTCGTCACTGGCATATCATCACTGCAACCCCATGTCACTGTGTGTAATGCACACCACCAGCCAGTCTGTCCTGTATCTATCACTCTTTCTCCTCGCTTCCACTTTTTCCGTTTCTCCCTCTCCCCACCTGGCATTCCCTGTCTCTGTGTCCACCTGTCCCCCGCCCCCTTGCCATGTATCTCTCTGTGTCTTTCACCTCTAGCTCTGTGGCTTGGATCTCTCTGTAGCTCTGTCTCCTTCTCTTTATTTCTTGCTCTTTCTCTGTTTACCTTCCCTGCCTCTCTCAGATCAGGAGAGAGGACAGGTATGTGCTGGGGGCTGGCAAATCCCCATGCTTCAGGGTCTTGCATCACATGCAGGGCTGACACAGTCACCTGGTTTCGGGGCTAGAAAGTGCAGAGCAAGGCAAAGGCAACTTATAGATCTAGCCTTCCGAGTGGCTCAAACCCCCAGGCCAGGCTTTTCTAGAAAGGGCCACCTTCCCTCCTCCCACATTGTCAGGATGGCAGTTCAAGAATCTGATAGGCTGCTGAGCCCTCTGATGCTTGAATGCCTTGGGTCTGTCCACCAGTCCAGGACTGCAAAGGCGGAAGCAGAGCCTCGCCTTTTGGGGCTTCACCGCTGGCTTTTGCCCCTGACTTAGGCTGCCATTTCCCCAATGGTGGGAAGAGCTACAGGAAGAGAGGATTTGATTTACACACAGACCTAGAGTCAGGGGTCTGGAGCTCTCTCGCTGTTTGACCGTGTGAACTGGCACAAGTCTGTTGACTTCTCTCAAACTTATCTGTAAAGTGAGGCTCTGCAGAGAATGTCTGACACATGGAGTATCATGCCCAGTCGAGGCCCAGTTCTACCAACGGCTGATAAGGAACCAGCCACATGTGCTGGTAAGACACTGAGATAAGTACCTTACCCATTGGAGGCACTCCCCTGAGCTCCCAAGACCACCCCCTACCATTCTTGCTCCTCCTTCTTCTAAGCCTTCCAAATTAGAAACTAAAGTATTCATACGTTGCACAGCCAGGGGTCTCCCCCAATTTTTGTGCTGATCTGATGCTGTCTGTGCTTTCCAGGTTGTTAGGAAAAAAATAATCTGCTGCTTAAGGCACCAAATCTATACATGTTAGTTTGTCGTAGCAGCCAGCACTGGCTAGGACAGAGTGGTCTCACTCTGATTCCATGGGCATTGAGCAGAAATGATGCATATCATGTTTACATTTATGTACTTAACTGCTTCAAGGCAGTCGTGGGAGTGGGGAGCAGCCATGAGCTTGACTCTCACTGACAATGTCACATGAGCAAGAATGAAGCCTTTGTTGTTTTGAATAACTGACATCGGTGGTGGCTTATTCCAGGAGCATGACTCAGCCTGAAAAAGCAGCATTTAAGGGTGACAACGACCTATAAACATTTCGTTTTGCATGATATGTAGTCTGGTTGTTCAGAGGTTTGGTTTTGGTTTTGGTGGTATTTTTTGGCACTCTTCTGTGTGAGGTTACATTCAGTCAGGTCTTACTATGTAACAGACACTGTGGTTTCTATGCATGATCTTAGCGAATCTTCCATGGAAAATCCTTCCCTCCTTCCCGCCTGCCTGCCTGCCTGCCTTCCTCCCTTCCTCCCCTTCCCTTCCCTTCCCTTCCCTTTCCTTCCCTTCCCTTCCCTCCTCCCTCTCTTCCTTCCCTCCTTCATTAATATATATTGAGTGCCAAGCAGCAGCCAAGCACAGAGAATGCAGTGGTGAAGGACGGAGACATAGTTGGCTCTTACCTCATGAAGCTGAATCTAATGCAGGGGAGGGTAATGGGGCAGATTTAATCAAATAATAAGAAACAAGTACCCCTGTAAACTACAACTGGACCTCTGGGAAAAGGAATGTGTTTCACAAGGGGCTCTAACCCAAACTCAGGGTGGGAGCTTCATATTGGGGAAAGCTTCCCCAAGACTTCTTCTGAAGTCTGAAGAATGATATAAGCTATGTGAAGGCTAATAGCGTTACTGCTCCATTTTACTGTTGAGAAAACTGATTTTCCTACAGTGACAGTTTCTAGGTGGCAGAACCAATATTTAACCAAGCTCTAGGGGTGCCTGGGTGGCCCAGTTGGTTGAGTATCCAACTTCAGCTCAGGTCGTGATCTAAATGTTCCTGAGTTCGAGCCCTGCACGGGGCTTGCTGCTATCAGTGTGGAGCCCGCTTCTGATCTTCTGTCCCCGCCTCTCTCTGCCCCTACCCTACTCATACTCTCTCTCAAAAATAAATAATCTTTAAAAAGAAAAAGCTCTAACTCCAAGGCCAATTCCCAATTCTCTTAATCACCATATTATAGACGTAACTTTGCTTTCAGGATACTGTAGTTCAGTATGTAAAAACATGATTCAGATTTTCCACCACTGTCCTTGCCAGAGGCTACTTAAGTCTCAATATTTTCAGTAAAACTGGAATTCTGTTGGGTTCCGGTATTTCCCAAATCACCTAGCTACGTGAGTATGTAGATGTATTTCATTTTATTTTTTAAAAATTTTTTATGTTTTTTTAAAATTTATTTCTGAGAGAGAGAGCGAGCATGAACAGGGGAGGGTCAGAGAGAGAGGGAGACACAGAACCTGAAACAGGCTCCAGGCTCTAAGCTAACTGTCAGCACAGAGCCCAACACGGAGTTCGAACCCATAAATCGCAAGATCATGAAGTGAGCTGAAGTCAGACGCTTAACTGACTGAGCCACCCCCAGGCGCCCCTGTAGATGTATTTTAAGTGTTTGAGTAAACAGATTTAGGGTGGAGTCAAATAAACATTTACCAAGTCACTTAGAAAAGAAATAAAGGGTAAAGAACTCAAGGTACCATCAGTTAAGCCAGAATAAAAATAGCAATTAGAACTCATTTTTGAGCCACAATCAAACCCCCTACGCACACACACATACTCCCACATCTCTTGAAAACAGATAAGTTAATTTCTAGCTCTTTGCAATTTACATTGTCTGTTCTCCAAAGAAGTTTTACAGCACAGCATATCAGTGTAGATAATTATACCATGCTTATAAAGCATTTTGTACATAAAAAAACGCCGTTGGAGGAACAGGACCATTGCTAGCAAAAACAAGGAGGCAGAAGTTGTAGGGTGGAAGAAAAGGAAGAAAACTGGACATCAAGCTTCCTCCCCGACACACATCTCTTGCTGACCTCAGGCTTTCTGGATTCTGAATGAGCTAATGTGCACTCTTGTTAAGGAATGAAAAGGAGAGGGTGCCTGGGCAGTTCAGTCGGCTGAGTGTCCAACTTTTGATTCGGGCTCAGGTCATGATCCCAGCGTCATGGGATTGAACCCCATGTCAGGCTCCTTGTTGAGTGTGGAAACCGCTTGGGATTCTCTCTCTCTCTCTTTCTCTCTCTCTCCCTGTCCCTCTCCCCCACTCTTGCTCTCTCCCTAAAATTAATTTTTTTAAACTTAAAAAGGTGAAAGAAGAGGAGGAGGAGAGGGAGGAAGAGGAAAAGAGGGAGGAGGAGGAGACGGAGGGGAGGAGGGGGAGGAGGGGGCGACACTCCACAAAATAAAAAACCTTAGAGCATAGCTATTTACCAGCTGGGGTGGTCTTTAGTTGCAAGCAGCTGAAAGTGACATAAGTAGAAAAGGAATTTACCAGAAGAAGTGCTCCTGGTAGCAGAAACCACTCATTGTTGTCTCCTAAGTGCCCTCCCACAACTAGACTGAACTGCACCCATGGGATCTTGTGACTATGTCCTTCTGCTCCTACGTCACATGCCTGCTCCCTTGTCTGTTCCAAAACATTGAAACGGAGCATCTGCAGAAGAGGTTTCCAAAAGAAAAAGGACCCTTTCAACTTCTAAAGTAGGAAGGCAGGGCTTGTGGTTATGGCCCCACAATGACTGCATCAAAATGGGGACATGAGAGTTCCCCAAAATGGAGATGGGGTTTTGTTAAGGAAGTGTAATAAAAAGCAGAAGGAAGGAAGGAAGGGAGGGAGGGAGGAAGGAAGGAAGGAAGGAAGGAAGGAAGGAAGGAAGGAGGAAGGAAAGAGACAGAAAGAGAGAAAGGGAGAAAAAGAGAAAGAGAAAAAGGAAGAGAGAGAAAGAAAGAGAGAAAGGGAAAAAAGAGAAAAAGGGAGAAAAAGAGAGAAAGAGAAGGAGAATGGAAGAAAGAGAGAGAGAGAAGAAGGAAGGAAGGAAGGAAGGAAGGAAGGAGGAAGGAAAGAGAAAAGAGAGAGGGAAGGAAAAGAAAGAAAAGAAAGAGAAAGAAAGAAAGGAAGGAAGGAAAGAGACAGAAAGAGAGAAAGGGAGGGAGAAAGAGAAAGAAAAAGGAAGAGAGAGAAAGAAAGAGAGAAAGGGAAAAAAGAGAAAAAGGGAGAAAAAGAGAGAAAGAGAAGGAGAATGGAAGAAAGAGAGAGAAAAAAGAAGGAAGGAAGGAAGGAAGGAAGGAGGGAGGAAGGAAAGAGAAAAGAGAGAGGGAAGGAAAAGAAAGAGAAAGAAAGAAAGGAAGGAAGGAAGGAAAGAGACAGAAAGAGAGAAAGGGAGGGAGAAAGAGAAAGAAAGAAAGGAAGGAAGGAAGGGAGGAAGGAAGGAAGGGAGGAAGGAAGGAAGGGAGGAAGGAAGGAAGGGAGGAAGGAAGGAAGGGAGGAAGGAAGGAAGGGAGGAAGGAAGGAAGGGAGGAAGGAAGGAAGGAAAGAGACAGAAAGAGAGAAAGGGAGGGAGAAAGAGAGAGAGGAAGGAAGGAGGAAGGAAGGAAGGAAGGAGACAGAAAGAAAGGGAGGGAGAAAGAAAGAGAGAAAGGGAAAAAAGAGAAAAAGGAAGAAAGAGAGAGAAAGAGAAGAGAAAGGGAGAAAGAGAGGAAGGAAGGAAGGAAGGAAGGAAGGAAGGAAGGAAGGAAGGAAGGANGAAAGAAAGGCCAACTTCCAGTTGCTGCCACTTTTACAGACGGGGACTCGGGCAGTTCAGCAATCTACCTGCAGACCCAGGACCCAACCCATGTCCACTGGGCTCTAAATCCGGGACTCCTCCCATTGTTCCACCCTGACATTCACACCATGTGCCCCTCAGTAGCTCTTGATCTCTGTCTCCAAAACTCAAGTGTAAATACGGACAACTGTTCGATGGACCAAGAAATTAACTAAGGTTGGCACGAGGAGAATATGGGCAGTAGCGCTCCCAGTGCCCAGTCTAGATAATCCACGCCCCCCTCAAGCTGACCATTTGAGTCCAGGAAGCCCACCCCCAAACCATCCTGTGCTAAACTCATCATTCTGCCTTCCTCCCTCTCCTACCAAGGCCCCTCCCCCCCGGGCAGCATGACGTGTTACGCACCCAGAGCACAGAAGTGTCTCGCGTGGGTGAGAGGGAGCAGGCACTTCATACTCCAGAGTGGGGAGTGTGAATGGGTCCTGCCTTTCAAGAGGGCAGCTGGCAAGCCTGTACGGAGAGTGTCAGCTGTTCTTCCTCTGTCACTCCACTATCCCACTTCCAGGAAGCTATTCTCAGGAAACCATGAATCACACCAATGTTCAGAACAGCGTTGTTTATGAAGCTAAAAATTTGACACAGCCTAAATGTTAGAGAGATGTAAGGAAATGTTTCGTAACTGTAGCTAAGTCTTATGGATGCTTTATTCTGGATGTGATGCTGATCCCATTTTTGGTGACCAGCCAAAGGGAGCTTAACTGACCAAAAGCCAGTGAGCTGCCACTGGAGAGCTAGCATCGTGCTTGTGTAAGGCCACCCGTCCCAAGGGCTGCTTTTAACCAAATTCTGGGAGCACCAGGATACCCTGACAGACCCTCCTGGGGCACAGGAGACTTCTCTGGAAGCCAGCATTTGCTCAGAAACTCCCCGATGGCTTTGGGAACCTTCCTTGGACTGAGACAGTCTAGAATGCTTCCATCCAACCTTCTGTCCCTCTCTCCTGCTCTTGGGGTCAGACTTGCACTGTGGCCTGAAGGCTCCCCACTCTCTGACTCCACCTATTTCTTTTACGTGCAAGTCCGCCAATGACATCTTTCGTCCCGTCTAGGTGCCTGCTCCTCGGAGGACTGGAATGAACACAAGAGAGGCCAGAAGTAGCCTGAGCAGTAAGAGGGGGATTTGGGACTGGCTCACCTGCTGCCTGGCTGGGATCAAGATGTGCTCCTTGTTGGTAGGTGAGCGTGGACAGTCTATCACAGAGTGGTGGCTGAATTTCTGAGCATTTCACTGATGGTGACCTGGGGAAATGTCCCAGTGGCAGGAAGTGCTGATAAATGGGGCCAGCAATCCTTACAAAGTCGGCAGAACTGGCTGGGTACTAAGAAGCTGTACTGATGCCTTGCAGAAGAATAATAAGAGAGTGAGGCTGTTAACAAATAGTTCATGGCAAAGTGTGAGACTTGGGGAGCTTCTGAAGGAGCTGGTGAAAGAGGCCTTTGTCTTCTACAAGGGAAGAGCAGACACAGCTGAGCAGTAGAGGTACGACATGACTGTTACAGAGTTGCAGAGCCCCAGAGATGTTTGAGTGCTGGGTCCAGGGTAGCCTGTTATGTGGAAGTTAGAGACCTGGTGGGGAAAAGCTGGTGTCCTGAAACATGAAATAGAGACAGTTGGTTGGATGCCCATGAGGTTACGGAGGATATGGATTCTACAAGCACCCCTGGACTCTGTGGGTTTACAGGTGGCCCACCCTTCCCAGGAAGAGCTCCATTGTGCTGGGAGATGCCACAGAAGCTTCTCCTTGACAAGGCAACTGGTACCCCTGCTCAGGAGCTGCTTGCACCTCCTGTCCCAAACTCCAGGCCAATAGTAACCAGGGCTAAATCCTAGGACATATGTTGGGCTTGATAAAGGAGGAAAGAGGGGCGCCTGGGTGGCTTAGTCGGTTAAGCGTCCGACTTTCGCTTAGGTCATGATCTCACGGTTCGTGGGTTCGAGCCCCGCGTCGGGCTCTGTGCTGACTGCCAGCTCAGAGCCTGGAGCCTGTTTCAGTCTGTGACTCCCTTTCTCTCTGACCCTCCCCTGCTCACGCTGTCTCTCTCTCTCCTAGAAATAAATAAAACATTTAAAAAAAAAAAAAGATAAAGGAGGAAAGAGACTATATACCTAAAGAATTTAAACAATTATCCAGAACGTACAGCCATGTTGCTTCCCCCAGGCTGCCCCCCAGCCAGTTCCTGAGCTTGTCAGGGTTGCCAAATCAGGCCTATTTCCTGGGAGACCTTAGATTCCTATGATCAATAGGCTACAGAGATGACTAGTGATAGATATAGAGATAGAGAAACAGGTATGATGTGAGCTCAATTTCCTAGAAAATATAATGCACATTTAATATGCACACACACACACACACACACACACAGGACAGGAATCCAAGAAAAATGAGCAACTATCCACCAGAAGACATCTTCAAGAATCTTTGTTCTTTATTCATGATAAATAACAGCTGGAAACAATTCAGATGTTCATTAGCAAATAAATTAACTGCGGTATAGGATACAATGGAGTATTACACAGCAGTAACAAAGAATATAGCTAGCTATACACTATAACATATACTTATAGATCCACAAAAAGATCTCACATTTATTCTTTTTGAATAAAAGAAGCTAGACCTTTAGGGATTTTCCATAAGAGTCCATTTATATTAAGTCCAAAATCATGGAATCTACTGTGAGAGGAGCCAGAATAATGGAACCCTGGGACCAGAGACGAGGGACCAACTGAGCATTGTCTGGAAAAGAGCAAGAAGGGGCAGGAATTTCTGGAAATGTGGTTTATCTTGATCTAGGTAGAGGCTACACAGAGAGAGAAGTACAAATTCGCTATATGTTGGATGCTTAAAATTTATGTACTTCCCCACTTACAGCAATGGACAGATCACCTAAACAGAAAATCAACAAGGAAACAATGGCTTTGAATGACACGCTGGACCAGATAGACTTAACAGATACATTCAGAACATTTCATTCTAAAGCATCAGAACACACATTCTTCTCAAGTGCACATGGAACTTTCCCCAGAATAGATCACATACTGGGTCACAAATCACCCCTCAATGAGTACAAAAAGACTGAGATCATACCATGGATATTTTCAGATTACAAGGCTATGAAACTTGAAATCACCCACAAGAAAAAATTTGGAAAGACAACAAACACTTGGAGACTAAACAATATCTACTAAAGAATGAATGAGCTAACCAAGAAGTTAAAGAGGAAATTAAAAAGTATAGGGAAGCCAACAAAAATGATAACCCCACAGTCCAAAACCTCTGGGATGCAGCAAAGGCGGTCTTAAGAGGGAAGTACATAGCAGTCCAGGCCTTCGTAAATAAGGAAGAAAGGTCTCAGATACACAACCTAACCTTACACCTTAGAGAGCTGGAAAAATAACAGCAAATAAAACCCCAAACCAGCAGAAGACAGGAAATAATGAAGATTAGAGCAGAAATCAATGCTATTAAAAAAAAAACAAACACAGTAGAACAGATCAATGAAACCAGAAGCCGGTTCTTTGAAAGAATTAACAAAATTGATAAACCCCTAGCCAGTTTGATCAAGAAGAAAAAGGAAAGGACCCAACTAAATAAAATCAAGAATAAAAAAGGAGAGACCACAGCTAACACTGCAGAAGCACAAACAATAATAAGAGACTATTATGAGCATTATATGCCAATAAATTGGGCAATCTGGAAGAAATGGACAAATTCCTGGAAACATAAACTACCAAAACTGAAACAAGAACAAATAGAAAATTTGAACAGACCCATAACCAGTAATCAAATTAGTAATCAAAAATCTCCCCCAAAACAAGAGTCCAGGGCCAGATGGCTTTCCAGGGGAATTCTACCAAACATTTTATTTAAAATATTTTTTATAGTTTATGTATTTTTGAGACAGAGAGAGACCGGGCACAAGCAGGGGAGGGGCAGAGATAGAGGGAGACACAGAATCTGAAACAGGCTCCAGGCTCTCAGCTGCCAGCACAGAACCTGATGGAGGGCTCGAACCCACAAACTGCGAGATCATGACCTGAGCTGAAGTCAGACACTTAACCGACTGAGCCACCCAGGCGCCCCCAAACATTTTATTTAAAGAAGAGTTAACACTTATTCTTTTGAAGCTGTCCCAAATAATAGAAAAGGAAGGAAAACTTCCAAACTCATTCTGTGAAGTCAGCATTACCTTGATTCCAAAACCAGATAAAGACCCCACTAAAAAGGAGAACTAGAGACCAATTTCCCTGATGAACGTGGATGCAAAAAGTCTTGACAAGATACTAGCCAACTGGATCCAACAATATATTAAAATAATTATTCATCACAACCAAGTAGGATTTATACTCAGGATGCAGGGCTGGTTCAATATTCACAAAACAATCAATGTGATACATCACATCAATAAAAGAAAGGACAAGAAACACATTATCCTCTCAATAGACACAGAGAAAGCAGTAGACAAAATACAGCACCCATTCTTGATTAAAAACCCTCAAAAAAAGTAGGGATAGAAGGATAATACCTAGAAATCAGAAAAGCCATATATGAAAGACCCAACGTTAATATTATCCTCAATGGGGCAAAATTGAGAGCTTTCCCCCTAAGGTCAGGAACACAACAGGGACGTCCACTCTCACCACTGTTATTCAACATAGTATTGGAAATTCTAGCCTAAGCAATCAGACAACACAAAGGAATAAAAGGCATCCAAACCAGCAAAGAGGGACTCAAACTTTCATTCTTCGCAGATGACATGATACTCTATATGGAAAACCCAAAAGATTCCACCAAAAAACTGCTAGAGCTGATCCATGAATTCGGCAAAGTTGCAGGTTATAAAATCAATGCACAGAAATAGGTTGCATTCCTATACACCAATAATGAAGCAACAGAAAGGAATCAAGGAAGTGATCCCATTTACAAATGCACCAAAAACCATAAAATACCTAGGAATAAACTTAACCAAAGAGGTGAAAAATCTATACACTGAAAACTATAGAAAGCTTATGAAACAAATTGAAGAAGACACAAAAAATGGAAAAATATTCCATGCTCCTGGATTGGAAGAACAAATATCGTTAAAATGTCAGTACTACTCAAAGCAATCTACATATTCAGAATAATGCAACCCCTGTCAAAATAACACCAGCATTCTTCACAGAGCTAGAACAAACAATCCTAAAATTTGTATGGAACCACAAAAGACCTCGAATAGCCAAAGCAATCTTGAAAAGAAAACCAAAGCTGGAGGCATTATAATCCCAGACTTCAGGATGTATTACAAAGCTGTAATCATCAAGACAGTATGGTACTGGCACAAAAACAAATATTCAGATCAATGGAACAGAATGGAGAAACCAGAAATGGACCCATAGCATATGGCCAATTCATCTTTGACAAAGCAAGAAAGAATATCCAATGGAATAAAGACAGTCTCTTCAGCAAATGGTGCTAGGAAAACTGGACAGCAACATGCAGAAAAATGAACCTAGACCACTTTCTCACACCATACACAACAATTAACTCAAAATGGATGAAAGACCTAAATGTAAGACAGGAAGCCATCAAAATCGTAGAGAAAAAAAGCGGGCAAAAACCTCTTTGACCTTGGCCACAGCAACTTCTTACTCAACTTGTCTCCAGAGGTGAGGGAAACAGAAGCAAAAATGAACTTCTGGGGCCTCATCAAAATAAAAAGCTTCTGCACAGGGAAGGAAACAATCAGAAAAACTAAAAGGCAACCAATGATGGAATGGGAGAAGATATTTGCAAATGACATATCAGATAAAGGGTTAGTATCCAAAATCTATAAAGAACTTATCAAACTCATTACCCAAAAAGCAAATAATCCAGTGAAGAAATGGGCAGAAGACAGGAATAGACACTTCTCCAAAGAAGACATCCAGATGGCCAACCGACTCCTGAAAAAATGCTCAACATGACTCATCATCAGGGAAATACAAATGAAAACCACAATGAGATATCACCTCACACCTGTCAGAATGGCTAACATGAACAACTCAGGCAACAGCAGATGTTGGCGAGTATTCAGAGATAGAGGGTCTCTTTTGCACTGCTGGTGGGAATGCAAACCAGTGCGGCCACTCTGGAAAACAGTATGGAGGTTCCTCAAAAATTTTTAAGTTGAACTACCCTATGATCTAGCAATTGCACTACTGGGTATTTATCCAAGGGACACAGGTGTACTNGCATTCCTATACACCAATAATGAAGCAACAGAAAGGAATCAAGGAAGTGATCCCATTTACAAATGCACCAAAAACCATAAAATACCTAGGAATAAACTTAACCAAAGAGGTGAAANTATTCAGAGATAGAGGGTCTCTTTTGCACTGCTGGTGGGAATGCAAACCAGTGCGGCCACTCTGGAAAACAGTATGGAGGTTCCTCAAAAATTTTTAAGTTGAACTACCCTATGATCTAGCAATTGCACTACTGGGTATTTATCCAAGGGACACAGGTGTACTATTTCAAAGGGGCACATGCATCCCAATGTTTACAGCAGTGCTATCAACAACAGCCAATGAATGGAAAGAGCCCAAATGCCCATCGATAGATGAATGAATAAAGAAGATGTGGTATATATACAATGGAGTATTACTCTGCAATCAAAAGGAATGAAATCTTGCCATTTGCAACTATGTGGGTGGAACTAGAGGGTATTATGTTAAGCGAAATTAGTCAGAGAAAGACAAATATATGATTCACTCATATGAGGAATTTAAGATACAGAACAGATGAACATAAGGGAAGGCAAGCAAAAATAATATAAAAATAAGGAGGGGGACATATACGAAATTCTTAAATACAGAGAACAAACTGAGAGTTGCTGGCAGGGGTTGTGGGGGGGTGATGGGCTAAATGGGCAAGGGGCATTAAGGAAGACACGTGTTGGGATGAGCACTAGGTGTTATACACAGGGATGAATAACTGGCATCTACTCCTGAAGTCATTATTTCACTATAAGCTAACTAACTTGGATGCAAATTTAAAAAATAAATAAATGTTTATGTACTTTATCATATGATATGCTTCAATAAAGAGTTTAAAATGCAAGAAAAGGGGATGCCTAGGTGGCTCAGTCTGTTGAGTGTCTCTTTTATTTAAAAAAATTTTTTTAATGTTTATTCATTTTTGAGAGACAAAATGTGAGCCAGGGAGGGGCAGAGAGAGAGAGGGAGACAGAGAATCTGAAGCAGGCTCCAGGCTCTGAGCTGTCATCACAGAGTCCCATGTGGGCCCTAACTCACGAACCACGAAATCATGACCTGATCAAAAGTCAGACACTTAACCAGCTGAGCCACTCAGGCACCCCTAGTGTCTGACTCTTGATTTCAGCTCAGGTCATGATCCCAGGGTCTTGGGATTGAGCCCTGTGTTGGGCTCTACAGTGAGTGTGCAGCCTGCTTCAGATTCTCTCCCCACCCCTCTCTCTCCCCCTTTGACCCTCTCCCTCACTCTCTCTCTCAAATAAAAAATAAATAAATAAAATGCAAAAGAAAGAAGAGAAAGCAAATACATGAAAACATTCACACTAGCCCTTTGGTTGATAGAATTGAGGGGAATTTAAAGTCCCTTCATCACAAGTTTCTGCATTTTCTAAATCTGCCCCCCAAAAGTATATTTGTCAGAAAGCAAAAATAATAAAAGTTATTCTTAAGAAGGCAAATGTATCAGGCAGTGATGTGCCAACTTCACACTGATGTCAAACCCTGGGCATTTTGCATGCAAAATTGGTTTCTTTTTTTTTTAATGTTTTTATTTATTTCTGAGAGAGAGAGAGAGACGGTGTGACCAGGGGAGGGTCAGAGAGAGAGGGAGACACAGAATCTAAAGCAGGCTCCCGGCTCTGAGCTGTCAGCACAGAGCCCAACACAGGGCTCGAACCCACAAACTATGAGATCATGACCTGAGCCGAAGTCAGACACTCAACTGACTGAGCCACCCAGGTGCCTCACAAAACTGGTTTCAAGAGCTGTCTAAGTACCACAGTACTCTTTGTCTGTTGGTTTTTCTCAATTCATCACAATCGTAAAGCAATAACTGCATTGACAGCATAGTTGAGTAACTCTCCCGATGGTAATGTTCTCTAGAAATTAAAACTTGAGTCTGTAATTTGGGAGCCCAAAGCTATGGTACTTTAAGTATGTAGGCCTGTATATTATTCCTCAGAAAGTATCAACAACACTTCAAATCAACCACAATTATAGACCTGTAAATGCAAAGCCATTATTGTGTCTCTGGGCAAATACCTCAATCCTACTTGCATCTTAATAGTTGTTTTCCGATACTGAAGTTGCTAATGCCTTCATTGCCCCTTAATGACTATTCTTAGCAAACAAATTTTTGTGCCTTACAATTAGTGATTTTCTTCCTAATTATGGCTTTTTTCAATGTTCACATGAGATGACAAAAAATTCATGTTTTGCCCAAGAACTAGCTTATTAGTTAATGAAAATTTGTCTAATAGCACCCTTTTAGATACCCTGTCAAAATCAAAAGCGGCATTCAAAGAAGAGAGAGGTTGCTTTCATATTAACATTCAAAATTAATTTCTGGGTAGGGGTTGGGAGTCAGATGTAGGAGGCATAATTTCTTCCAAAAAGATTAAAATAGATATTCTTTCTGGAGTCTATAGAATTTAAAATTATTAAATATTTCTCTCTCTCCCCACCCTCCCCTGCCAGATCCTTCCCTTTCTCTTTCCCTGCCCCTCACAATCTCTCTCTCTCCCTCCCTCTCCCCCCCATCTCTCTCTCTCTGTCTTCCCTCCCCCTCATTTGTACCTTTTCCTTTGCCTGTGATATATACCACAGCCTTTGGAATTCAAACTGGTGCATGGGAAAGGATTACTCTCTGGAGTTAGGGTCTGATAACTTCAATCTCGCTACATAATCAACTAACTCTCCACCTGTTCTATTTCACTTCCACTCCCATCCACGCATCCACCACCACTCCACCAGCCAGCTCCCCCCGCCATCCCATGTCCCACCGCCACCCCCATCCTGGACGCATTTGGTATGCAACAACGCTTTTGCCAGCAAGGACACATTGACCTAAGACAAATCTTCTACCTGTTCTTTGGTCTTCGAACCATAAGTATGGCATGCTGGGAACAGAAAAGAATCTAATATTGTCCCCCGAACAAGCATCCCTATTCTCTCTGGCAGACGCAGTCTGGTTCACTTGACTGGGCTTGTTAATAACATGGAGGGAAAGTGAACTTTATCAAAAAGTGGTGACTCATTTTTCTCATCCAGTAAAATCCATAAAAGGTTTAGGCATGACCCAAACAATTTACATCTTAAATATTCATGTCCTAGTCCCAGCCCTGAAATGACATTTAAATTACGTCTGGGGAATTTGTCGTGCCCTAACTGCCATGGCCCTCTTCAGAGAGCTTCAAAGACTGGGAGAGAGAGAGGAATATTGAGACCTGTTTTTCATTTCAGAGATTTACAAGGGAGCAAATGAAATTCGCTCCTGCTCTCAGACGCGCCTCCTGGGAGAGGAAACATTGTCCGAATGAAGTAAATAAGGTCCTCTGTGTTAGCAAAGGCTGTGGTGGATGAAATTAATGTTCAAATGATCCTGACGTTTCTCAGATAGGTTCTTTTAAAGCAGGGTTTCTCGGGGCGCCTGGGTGGCTCAGTTGGTTGAGCGTCCAACTTCTCAGGTCGTGATCTCATGGTTTGTGGGTTCGAGTCCCATGTCGGGCTCTGTGCTGACAGCCAGCTCAGAGCCTGGAGCCTGTTTCAGATTCTGTATCTCCTTCTCTCTCTGACTCTCCCCTGTTCATGCTGTCTCTCTCTCAGAAATAAATAAAACGTTAAGAAAAAATAAAGCAGGCTTTCTCAACCCCGGAACTACTGGCATTTGGGGCTGGATAAGTTTATTGTGCGAGCTGTCTGTGTACCATAGGATGCTCAGCAGCACCCCTGGCCTCCCCCTCTCCCCCCACTCGATGCCAGCAGTGTCCCCCAAGATGTGACACACCAAAATGTCTGCAGGTATTGCCCAATGTTCCAGTGGAGAATGGTCAGGGAGGAGGGAAGAAGGAAGACAAAACCTCCCTTGGTTGAGAACCACTATTTTAAAGACAAAGAAGACCTTTGTCCCTGCTCTATCCTAAACTCAATGAGTTAACTTGTTTCTTTCCAATTTTTATTCCTTCCAGCATTAAAAAAAAAAAATCAAGATGTAATTGACATACAATACTATATAGGCTTAACACATATGACATGTTAATCTGATACATATATATTATTACAACATCTTACATAGGGTTATTTCTCTTTTGTGGTGAGAACAATTAGGATTTGGTCAGTTAGCAACTTTGAAGTCTGTAATACAGTATTTTTTTAAATGTTTATTTATTTTTGAGAGAGACAGACAGTGTGAGAGGGCAGGAGGGGCAGAGAGGGAGACACAGAATATGAGCTGTCAGCACAGAGCCCAATGCGGGGCTCAAGCCCACAAACTGTGAGATCACAACCTGAGCCAAAGTCGGACACTTAACTGACAGAGCCACCCAAGCACCCCTGTAATACAGTATTGATGGCTCTTACTGCTATGTGCTATGTTAGATTGCCAGCATTTATTTATTCACTAGTTGTTAGTTTGTACCCTTAAACATATCCCCAATTCCTGTAACCCCCAGTGCCTGGTAACCATCATTCTACTCTCTGTCCTTATGAGTTGGGCTTTTTCAGATTCCACATATACATGAGATCATACAGTACTTGTCTTTCACTATCTGACTCATCTCACCATAATGCCCTCAAGTTTCAGCCATGTTGGTTGCAAATGTCAAGATCTTCTTTCTCGCGACTGAGTAATATTCCATTGCTAATATGTGCATCTTGGACTATTTATTGAAGTATAACATGCATCCAGAAAAGTAGATGACTCTCAAGAGTACAGCCCAATGAACCGTCATAAAGGGAATGCAACTATGTGACCAGAACTCTCCCTGAAAACCTAAGTGTCAGCTGACGGAAGAACAGAAAAAGAAAATGTGGTAGGTACGTACCATAGAATATTATTAAGCCTTTTAAAAAAAATCAGGAAATCCTGCCATTGGCAACAACGTGGAAGTGCCTCGAAGGCATAATGCTAAGTGAAATATGCCAGACAAAGACAAATACTACATAGTATCACTTCTATGTGGAACCTAAAATAAAAGAGTTGCACAGCAACAGAGAGTAGAAAAAAGTGTTGCCAGGGGCTGAGATATGGGGGATATAGGGAAAGGGGGGTAAAATTGCAGCTATAAACTATAACCTGAATAAGCTCTGAGTATCTATGTAAAACACAGTGACTATAGTTGGTAAGAGGGGAGTATATAATTGATATTTAAGAGAGTAGAGGGGCGCCTGGGTGGCTTAGTCGGTTAAGCGTCCGACTTTCGCTTAGGTCATGATNATAAATAAAAAGAGAGTAGAGCTTGAATGCTCTCCACAACAACAAAAAGGTAACTGTGTGAGGTGATGGGTGTGTTAATTACCTTGATGGGAGAATCTCCCCGGAGTTTTACAAATATCAAATCATCTCAATGTAACCTTTAAATACTTTACACTTTTATTGGCCAATTACACTTCAATTTAAAAAATTAGAAATTAAGGGGCACCTGGCTGGCTCAGTTAAAGCGTCTGACTTGTGGTTTCAGCTCAGGTCATGATCGCACGGCTCCTGAGTTCGAGCCCTGCATCAGGCTGAGCACTGAGAGTCTTCTCTTTCCTCTTCTCTGTTCCTCTCCTGCTTCCGCGCTCTCTCTCAAAAACAAACAAAATTTTTTTAAAAAATTTAGAAATTAAGTAAGAGTGTAACCCCCTCCACTCCCTCTCTGCTCTCCTTATTTCCCTCCCTTGCTTAATTATCTCCCTTGAACTTACCACCTTCCAACATAACCTTCCTTTTTTACTTTGCTTAATGTCTACATCTCCCCACTAGAATACAAATGAGTAAAACAGCCACACACCTCCAGTGCTCCTCCAACCACACCATGTTCAATGCCTATTCCTGATTACCCCCGGGCAGAGACTCTGCCCATTTTGTTTACTGCTCTCTCCCCTGCACCCAGAATATGACCTGGAATACAAGAGGTGTTCAGTAAACATATGTTAAGTCTCTGTGTCCCCTGCTTGACCTTGCCTCCTCCCACAGCAGAAATTCTGCAAAGAAAAACACAATTTTCTCTTCCACTTCCTGGGTCCTGCAAGCAGCACAAAGAAACAGCCTTTTTGTTTCGAACAGGGCCCAGAAGGTACTGAGAAGATCGTCTTCCCCAGCAGGCTTACAACTGTGCACACAGGCCAGGAATGACATCTAACAAGGCAGTTGAGGCCAAGTGGCCTTCACTGAGTGAGATAAAAACCAGTGGGAAAGCCAGCAGGCTCAACCTGAATTACACAAGCTGTTATTGCAAAGTGGGAGTCTGTTTCTCCAGAAGGAAAACAGTCTGGAAAATGAGCAGACCCGTGGACTGAGGAGTATTATCCCAACAGGGGCAAGTCCCGTTCATCCAGCAATGAGCTCTCCCAGCTTCTGAGCCACCAGCTGAACAGGACAAAAAGCCAAAGACCACACTGGATGCACCTTGCACTTGGGCTTTCAAAGTTGCAAAGTCATGTGCTGTTTTTTTTTTTTCCAGCCAACCATTAAAGTGTCTTTCATTTGCAGCATGGTGCAAATTTCACCTCACAGCTCTCTGAGGCTTTAGAAAGCTCTCTCCGCCATCAATGTCCCGAGGGTTCGTGGATGGTGAGTGTCGCCTAACGCGAAAGGACAGCTTTACCCTCCCGAGAAAAGGGACTCTGATAGCCAGTGACCTACTCTAACTGGAGTCTCTACAGATTCTCCTTCCCTCTCCACCTTGGTGGACCAAGGGCACAGCCTCTAACGTGGTGTGCAAGGATTGCTCCCAGCCCTGGCCTGACATCATCATTAGACCTTTGCAATTCAACTCACCTGTCCAGGCCTTGGTTTCACTGAATGCTTATTACTGCGGTAACAAGAAAGAAATGGTGTCAGTTGAAGACAGAACCAAAATTCAAACCCGCTCTTGAGGCCCCCAAAGCCTGTGATTGCAAACCCTACATTACCTCTCTGCCTGTGCTCATCTTAGCAAGCCAGTTTTCCCTTCCTCTCTAAAATCTGAGTTTCTCTTCTGTCAGACGACAGATTTCTTTCCGCAAGTTATATGGATGGTTTTGACAAAATAACACATTTTCTTCTTTGATATCATCTGAAATAATCACAGTCACTACTGTGTATCGTGCTTCTGATTAAAAAAAAAGGCAAGTGTAAACATTATGTCTTTCCAACTCTCAATTTATACAAATTACATATTAGATGAAGCAGGCCCAAGAAGGCATTGTGTCTGGAGGAGACTAAGACGATGTAAGCGTCAGAAAACAGCCCAAGCACAGCTCGGAAAGCTTTAAAAATGGGATGTAGTGGCAAGGGGGTGGGGAATGTAGACTATGGAACATTCTCCTCTTTTACAATGCCGCTATTTTTCTGGTTTAATTAGAATCAGATAGTGTGCAATATAATCATCACCTGATAACATAATTCCGTCAAACATGGAAGAGTAATATTCAAGTGACTGAAGCATGAACATAATTCACCTCAAGCAAGAAGGGGAAATTGGATTAGCAAAATGCCGCCAGATTCACTAATTAATTTGCTATATTATGCATGACAGGAAACAGCATAGAACAGAAAAAAAGCCTGATTTTTCTGAGTTTGGGAGGTAGCAATGGATGTGCTTCCCCATCATTTATTTCTGCAATGGGTTAATGATTTGATCAAGGATTGGCTAAAGGGGATTCCAGAGGGTAGAACGAGAACAAAGCAATGAGCTGGTGGAGCCAGTGTACTTATCCACTTAGCAGATGTCAGAATCACTCTGCTTCTTCATTTAAAGGGCTCCCTTCTCTGCCGAAGCACTCATCTGTACCCTGCTTCTCCACAAACCCAAGAAATGGGCAAATTAGCAAGTGTGTCCCTTGGCCAATTTAGTATCAGTACAAGTTGACAGTCTTCAGCTCTGCTGTGTTTCCTTGTCTCCTATAAATGATTGGATTTCTAATTAAGGCAAACAAAATAGTATCAAATTCCTACTGTCTTCCCTTGAAGAGACAGACTCTTACAAGGTTGAAAATTTCATTCCATCCTTCATCCTATAAGTTGATAATGATTTCGAATGAGATCAATAGCAGATGCCTTCAAATTATTTATTTATAACCTTGTCACATAGTGTTTAAGATTTTAAATCCTGGATTCTGACAACCTGGGCTCAAATCTTCTCTCCGCCACTGCGTAATCTTGGCTAGGTCACTTACCAGTTATTCTGAGCCTCATTTTTCTCATCTGTACACTGGAGGTATGATAATTATATTTACTGCATAATGTGTTATGCCCAGATCGCGATCTCCCCAAAATCCCAAGACCACCAAGGAGTCTGAGTCACCTATGCAAAGGCAAAGGGCTTTATTATGGGCTTAAGCTCGGGCTCCCAGACCTCACCAATGCAATGAATCCATGCTGAGAGCCCCGAACAAAGGAGGAGAAGGGTTTTTATTAACTCTAGGGCAGGAAAGGGGTGATGGACAGGGACTACGTGATAGGACAAGGTGACGGCAGAGGTTGTTACGGCGCAGAGGGATTGGTGAGTTTAGAGCAAGGTGGGCCAGAATAGTGGCCGGAACGTCCGGTACCTCCTAACCTCCAGTGATTGGTTCGGATACAGGGAAGGGCAGTGGCTCAAGCCTGCTGAGTCAGGCCTCAGAGACTTGGGTCTTCTAATCTCTGGGGCCTTCTGAAGCCTGTCATGGCGCTGGTTTGGTTCTTCAAATGAGATAATACTTATCAGGGATTTTGTTGAATAACTGGCCACTTTGTCATTCTCCCATTTTGGTGCTTGAGATCAAGATGAAAGTGGAATGAGCTGGGTACAGCTGGACTCTAGTTAAAACCCCACTAGCACTATTACTCTCTAAAAACTAGATAAGGCCTTCTCTTTTGTTCACCACAGCCTAGCAGAGACCACTTTGAGAATTTACAGACTTCAGTGTAATGAAAAGAAAGCATAAAATCAAGAATAACTGCCAACTAGTCAGAGGCTGTATTGTAATTCACCACATCAACAATGGCATTAAATGTAAATGGTCAAAATATACACATGAAAAGACAGAGATTGTCAGAATGGATTTTAAAAAAGAAGACCCAAATATATGCTGTCTATAAGGAATCTATAAAGACATAAATAGGTTAAAAGTAAAAGAATGAAAAAATATATACAGTGCCAGCACTATTCAAAATTACATGTTAATCATGTGTGTGTACTTAACAAAAGAGCTTCAAAACACGAGGCAAAAACTGAAAGAACTGAAAAAGAGAAATAGACAAATCCATAAGTACACTTGGAAACTTTTAAGTTTCTCTCTCAGCAGTTGATTGAACAAGTAGACAGACAATCAGTAAGAATATACAACGCTATCAACCAAGTTAATGTAATTGACATAGAATATTCCATTCCACAACAATAGAATATACATTATTTTCATATTCACATGGGCCACTCAACAAGATATTCTGATACTCTGGGCTATAAAGCAAACTTTGTCAAACTGAAATGACACAAAATATGTTCTGTGAGCATGGTAGGATTAAACTAGAAATAAATAACATAAAGACATCTGAAAATTTTACAAATACTTGGAAATTAAACATCATTCTAAATAATCTTTGAATCAAAAAAGAAGGTATATGTAAAGCTTAGGAATTATTTTGAATTTAATAAAAATAGAAGTTGACTAAGGATGCTTGGGTGGTTCAGCTGGATAAGCATATGACTTCGGCTCAAGTCATGACCTCACGGTTCATGAGCTTGAGTACTACACTGGGCTCTGTGCTGACAGCTCAGAGCTTGGAACCTGCTTCAGATTCTGTGTGTCCCTCTCTTTCTGCCCCTTCCCAGCTCTCTCTCAAAAATAAATAAAAATAATTTAAAAATACAAAAATAAAATAAAATTGACTCATCAAAATTTGTGGGACAGTGTTTAGAAGGAAACATACATCATTAAATATTTATGTTAGAAAATAAGAAAGGTCTCAAATCATGGTCAAAGCATACACCTTAAGAAACTAGGAAAAAAAGAAGAAATTAGATCCAAGGCTATCAGAAGGAAAGAAATACTAAAGATAGATGCAGATCAATAAAATTGAAAACAGAAAAGCAAGAGGGAAAAATCAGTAAAACCCAAATGTAGTTCTTTAAAAAGATCAATAAATCTAATAAACCATAGCTGGTCTTACCAAGAAAAAATGACAGAGACAAGACATAACTTATCAATATCAGGAATCAAAGAGGTGACAGCACTACAGACACTGTAGACACTAAGGTGAATAACTTTATGCCAAAATATTCAACCACTTAGATGAATTGGACAAATTCCTTCAACAACACAAGCTCTAAAGCTCACTATACAAAAATCAATTGTATTCTATAAGCCAGTAATGAACAATCTAAAAGTGAAATTAAGACAGTTCCATTCACAGTAGCATCAGAAAGAATAAAATACTTAGGAATAAATTTGACAAAAGAAGTAGAGGTAGAATACTAAAACACTGAGAACTATAATACATTGCTGACAAACATGTAAAAGCACCTAAATAAATGGATAGGAATTCCATGTTCATGGATTGAAAGATCCAATATGATGATAGTAATTTTCTCCAAATTGGTCTATAGATTCAATGCCATTCCTATCAAATCCCAGGAGACTTCTATTTTTTTCAGAAAGCTGTCAGTAAAATGTATATGAAAAAGCAAAAAACCCAGTATAGCCAAAACAACTTTGGAAAAAAAAGAACAAAGATGAAAGATTTGAACTTCCCAATTTCAAAACTTATGAGCATTTATGAGACATCACCAGAAGACATGAAATACCTAGGAAAAAAAAAATACGTGCAAGACCTGTATGCTGAAAATTAGAAATGCTGATGACAGAAATCAAAGATAACCAGAGTAAATAGAAACACATATACTTTGTTTATAGACTGAAAGACTCAATGTTGGTAAGTTGCCAATTCTTCCCAAATGTAAATTTTATGCAATTCCAATCAAACTCCCAATAGGACTTTTTTTTTTTTTTTTTGCAGAAATCAACAATCTAAAATTTATATAGAAAGGCATAGGAACCAGAATAGCAAAGGCAATTTTCACAAATATGAACAAAGTTGGAGAACTCAAGCTACCTGATTTCAAGACTATACAGCTACAGTAATTAAAACTAGAGTGGTATTGGTAAAGAAATAAACACACAGATCAATAGAACAGAATAGGGAATCCAGAAATATGACCCACACAAATATGGTCAACTCCTTTTTACAACAGCACAAAAGCAATTCAGTGGCAATGGAATAATTATTGGACACCCATATGCAAAATAATGAATCTTGACCCATATGCTATATCAACTGCAATAATTAGCTCAAAAGGGATCATAGACCTAAATATAAAACTTCAAATTGTAAAACTTCTGGAAGAAAACATGGCAGAAAAATATCTGTAATCTTGGGTTAAGCAAAGATATTTTTTAAATGACCTTTCTTTTTTTTAATTAATTAATTTATTTTGAGAAAAAGAGAGAGAGAGAGACAGAGAGACAGAGAGTGGGAGAGAGAGAATCCCAAGCAGGCTCTGCACCGCCTGTCAATGCGGGGCCCATCTGTGAGGAGTCAGACGTGGGGCTTGAACTCACAAACTGTGAAATCAAGAGTCAGACACTTAAATGGCTGAGCCAGTCATGTGCCCCAAGCAAAGATATTTTAGATTGGATACCAAAAGCATAATCCATGAGTGACAAACATTATCAGACCTGACCTGACCAATATTTTAAAATTCTCTTCAACAGACATTGCTAAACGAATAAAAACGCAGGCTGCAGAATGGTAGAAAATATATGTAAAATCCCTATCTGATATCTGAACATACACCAAGAATATATGGAGAATAATTATAACTCAATAAGAGACAAGCAACTCAGTAAAAATGGGCATAAGATTTGAACAGGCACTTCACACACACACACACACACACACACACACACAGTGAATGGCAAATTAGCACTAAAAAGAAGCTTAGTGCTATTAGCCATTATCTAAAACCAAAAATGAGACACCATTACCCACCCATTAGAAAGGCTTTTCTTCTTTTCAACTGACAATACTATATGTTGGCAAGGATATAAAGCAACCAGATCACTCATACATTTCACGTGGGAATGCAAAATGCTACAGCCACTTCGGAAAGCACTTTGAAGTCCCTTGTAAAGTCCAGTAGACACTTATCATACGATTCAGCAACCGTGCTCCTAGGCATTTACCAAATGAAGTAAAAATGCATGTTTACACAAAATGCCGTCTGTGAATATTCTGGCAACATGTTCCTAGTGACCCAAACTTGGAAACAACCGAAATATCTTTCAGCTGATGAATGGGTGAACAAATCACTATGCCTATACAATGCACTAAGTCTCAGCAATGAAATGAAAGAAGTGTTTATATGTGCAACAACTTTCCAAATCACAAATACTATGGGAAAGAATGCCGTGTGCTGTGTAATTCCACTTAAGTGATATTCTGGAAAAGGCAATCCTACACAGACAGAAGACAGATTGGTGTTTGTCAGAAGCCAGGGGTAGAAGGAGGGACTGACTACAAAAACACAAGAGACAGTCTGGACGGATGTCTGAAATGTTCCAGATCTCGCTTGATGGCCATGGTCATGTAACTGTGTGTGTTGCCAAAATTCACCAAAAAGAAGTCAGAGGACCAATTCCTGATTTCAAAACTGAATACTATTTGCAATAGCACCAAAAGACATAAAATATGACATACCTTTTTTCAAAATTTGATGTTTATTTATCCTTGAAGGAGGTAGAGACAGAGCATGAGCAGGGGAAGAGCAGAGAGAGAGAGGAAGACACAGAATCTGAAGCAGGCTCCAGACTCTGAGCTGTCAGCACAGAGCCCGATGTGGGGCTCGAACTCACAAACTGTGAGATCATGACCCGAGCCAAAATCAGATCCTTAACCGACTAGGCCACCCACGTGCCCCCAAAATATGATGTCTTAAAAAGGTGGAGAGGAGCTTGGGTGGCTTAGTCAGCTGAGCATTCAACTCTGGATTTCAGGTCAGGTCATGATCCCAGGTCGTAAGATCAAGACCTGATCGAGCTCAGTGTGGTGGAGCCTGCTTAAGATTCTCTGTCTCTCTATTTCTCTGTCTCTCTCTCATTCTCCCCCTCGCCCCCACCCCGCCCCGCTCACGCTCTCTCTCCTGAAAAAAAAATTGAATTTTATCTCAAAAAAAGGGGGGGGGGGTTTCACTGTGTATAAACTGTATCTCAGTAATTTTTTAAACAAGATGTCCATTTCTCATTGTACAAAGTAGCATCTAGAACCACATCTGACCCATATAGATACTTAATAAATATTTGTTGAGTGGACATAGTCATTATTATAAGAGCTGACTTTTCATCATTGGAGAGGCGACTGTTTTTGTCTGCTCAGCTCCCCACAGCCCACGCTCCTTCTGGTAACAATGATAATCTAGCCAGTCACGAGAACACCATGCACCTTTGGGCAGTCTTTCCTCAGGGTTTTTTCCAACTGAAACGAGTGATAAAGGTACCTTTTTCCTTTCTGGTCACAGAATGTGTGCTGGGTCAGCCTGAAGGGTCACCTCCTCCTGGCAGAGACGTGGTCCTGCAGCCTGAGGCTGCCGAGAGCAGGAGAAGCAGAAATGAGAGAGAAAAGAATCCACCGTGTTGACCCCTCCCGCCCAGGTGTCCTGAGGCCACACCCACCCCTGTACTTTCCTAGGTGGGGTTCCCTGAGTCAGCTAGTATCCCCCTCCCTTTAAATAAAACTAGTTTCCATCACCTGCTAAGACTGTGAAAACCAGTCCTGCCATTAACAGTGAAGGTAAGAGCTGACAGTTATGAAATACCCTCCGCCAGGCACATTTCACTCACTTACCTCAGTCAGCCTTCACCACACAACCCTTGGGTGAGGCGCTCCTTTTAGCCAAATTATATAAACAAGGAAACTTAGGAACCTCATAGAGGTCCAGCAATCTGTCAAGGTCTCACGATATGTACAGTTGGTGGAGTCAGTATCCATGTGGCAGAGACACCATTTATTTTGTATGCTTTAAGCTGTTTAAGAGGAAAACTCCGAACTTTGAAATCGGTTTACGGCAGTGCTTCTGGGCTGTGGCTGTGCATTAGAACCACCTGTGACACTTTCAAAGCAATCTCATTGGTCAGGCCACACCCCGTGATCAAAGAAATGCAAATCTCCGGGGTAGGGTCCTGAGTGTTGGTATTTTTTTTTTTTTTCCAAACTCCCTGGTGACTTCCAATGTGTGGCCCTGGTCAAGAACACCCTCCTCTAAGGTTTAGGATTTGTCTTTACCACTAAAAACACTGCATCCACTGCATCCCCCTCCCTGCTGCATAACAGAGTACAGACACGTGCCTGATCCTCGACCGAATTAAATAGAGATCCAAGGTTAAATTGAAATTTCCAGAATTAAATTGTGATCTCAGTTAGAAACATTTTGAAGGCAGAAAAATAAGATTTCTGGGCGAAGACTCTTAGGTATATATATATTTTTTAAAATATTGCTTATTTGGGCCACAAGGAAAGGTAGTCAGAACGGTAACCCAAAATTGTATTAAGCCCCCACTGACGCGTGGCTTTTGCCAGTACAGCCAGCTGTCAAAACAGGAGAGACGCAGGAAAAATATTATCTGAGCCTCAGTGGCACCAAAATCACTCTCTGCTTGGGTTTTAACACCTGAATCCTGGCTCTTATATAATAGCTATACTAATAATACTATATGTCCCCCAGACACAGGGGCTTTCTGCCATATTTTCATTCCATTTGCAGGGAGTGTCTAAAAGGACAAAGACTTTTTCTTTGGGGGAGGCTTACAGAAGATACAATTTGGGGTCTGTCACCATGTTTATCCATCAGTCTGTCAGTGGGTTGTAAGGAACTAATTCATCACTCCATTCTTTCTCTCTTTTCCTGCAAGGAGAGTTGCTAGTGAGGCTCTCAATGTGGCCTTTTAGACAGAAATAAAGCTGTCCCTTTCCCAGCAAAGAGCTTTATTATATTCTCTTGATAAGACCGAGCTGTGTTGGATTCCAGCCCGTGGGACAAAAGGCATGGCAGGGTCGAGAACATTAGCTTGCACCTGCTGGAAGTGTTTGGACCCATCTGCCAAGTAGACATGACCTCACACTACCCTTTCAGCTTTATGTCTCCGGACTCATTCTAGCCCAGCCTCAGGCCACTTTCTGTAAAGGTCCTTTTTCCCTATGTTAAATGTGTGTGCTCTGGTGGGCAGGAGGTATAGTGGCAGAGAAAGTTGGTGTGGGGGGTTAAAAAGACAGGATTTGGACCCAGGCAGTCTTGGGTTCCATACTAGTCAGCTCTAGCTGCCCTAACAAAATACCACCGCTTGTGGGGCTTAAACAAAAGAAGTTTCTTCTTTTTTTCCTGACAGTTCTGGAGGCAGGAAGTCCGAGACCAAGGTGCAGTAAAATTTGGTTCCAGCTTGCAGAGAGCCATCTTCCCTCTGTATCCTCACATGATGGAGGGAGAAAGTCCTATGGCTTCTTCCTATTCTTGTAAAGACAAAAATCCTGTCATGGGCACACCATTCACACGATTTCATCCTAACCTGATCACCTCCCTAAGGTCTCACTTCCAAATACCATTACATGGCAGTTAGGGCTTCATTATACGTATGAACTTTGTTGGGGGGAGACACAAACACTCAGTCCATAACACTCTCTGAGCCTGTATTCATCAGGATTCTTTTCACGGCAAGTGACAGAAAACCCAGATCAAAACTGGATTAAGTGCAGAAATAACTTTGTTGATTCACCCAAAAAGTCCGGGGATATTCTAGCTTGAGGCGTGTCTGGATTCAGAGGCTCAAATGGTAACACCTGGAAGCATTCTCGCATCTTTCACCTTCTCTTTCCTTGGTGTAGGTTTTATTTTCAGATAGGCTAAAATGTCCCTGTCTCCTGTCAGCTCACATTCTACAGCCTAAGCCACCTGAGCCAAGAACAAAGTATGTTCCCTAAATCTCCAACAAAAGTTCCATATCTGGCTCTCATTGGCCTCCTGTGCCCATCTCTGAACCAATAAAAGAGTCAGAAGGGTAGGATATTCAGACTGGCCAGTACTCAGGCACAAAAAGCCCTAAGGCAAATCTACTTGAGCTGCATGCTAATGACAAGGAGGGAAATGTTGAATGAGAGCAGAGGCCCACTACAGAGCCCCAATTTCTTAGTCCATAAAATTGGAAAATGGTACCCAACTTTCAAGACTGAAATGAGAACACTGGGGCGCCTGGGTGGCTCAGTTGGTTAAGTGTCCAACTTCAGCTCAGGTCATGATCACATGGTTTGTGGGTTCGAGCCCTATGTCGGGCTTTGAGCTGACGGCTAGCTCAGAGCCTGGAGCCTGCTTCAGATTCTGTGTCTCCCTCTCTCTCTGACCCTGCCCTGCTCACGCTGTCTCTCTCTCTCTCTCTCAGAAATAAATAAAAATCATTAAAAAATAAATAAAAAAGACTGCTATGAGAACACAATTAAGTAATGTATGTTAATGAAATACTACATGGCACCAAAAGCACCAGCTGGGACTAAATAGTTAATTATGCACACACATGTACACACGTGCATGTGTTCCAATGCTTTCATTCCATTAGGACCTGCCCTTGACATACCTGCTTCCCCCTAGCATAGCATGGAAAAGTACATCTTTTGTAACACACAGTACAAAGCATTGCCCAGGCATACTGACCCTCCTGACGCAAGATGTTAATTAATGAGACCTCAGCAAAGATGAGTAACTCTTCCAAAAGGGACACCTCCAGAGTCTCTGCAGAGGGAGAGACCAATGCTCCCTAAATGCTTTGGATGAGGAAGCCACCAGGGTCTCAGGAATTTCCCACTGAAATGTAAATGGACTAAGGAAAGGCTTGATCTTAAATGCCAGCTGATAGGTCCGTTATCACTCAGGACACTCAGCAGGGATTATTTGTAATAGGACTTGCTAGACACTCTGGAGGGAGAAGGGAAAGGAAGGCACGTAAAGGTGATAGCAGAGAGAGAAAAGGATGCCTAATTTCTGCTTTTAATTTTTCCTAGGGCAGTTTTCATACACTTCCCTCCCAAATCTGGGCTCGTGAGACACTTACAAGAATGAAGGCTCTAGATAAGGCGCTCAGGAGGGTGATTTGATTTAATTCCAGTTCCCACTGTGTCCTGCCTGTGTGGCCTTGAGCAAGTTACATCAGCTCAAGGAGACGCCATTTCTTTTTTTCAGCTGAAGTACCCAACGATAAGGGGCTAACATGTATTTACTATATACTGGGCATGTTTTTACATGTACTAACCAATTTAAACTTTATAATATTCCTATAAGTATTATTACTCCTATTTTATGAATGAGACCACTGAGGTTCAGAGAGGTTAAGTAATTTGCCCAAGGTCACAGGGCTAGTAACTGACTGAGCCCAGATTTGAACATAGATAAAGGCCAAGCTCTTGGTTTCTATATTGCCTCCTGACACTGAACTTATCAAACAGTGGATGTTCAGTAACATAAACTATTAGTGCTATTTCTCTATGCTATTAAGAAGGTGTTAATAATAGAGTAATATTTTTTCATCAACATTATCATAATAAGAAGTTTCAACAAAGGTATTTTCAAAGGTATTCCAAAGGTATTTTATTTTGGAAAATAAAAATAATAAAACCATCATGTGCCATCTACATCTGTATCACTTAGAGGCTTTTAAAGCAAGCAATAGAAACCTATCCTAACACATTCAAGAAAGAATGAATTCGTTATTGAAAGGATACTTGAAAGGTCACAGAAATTAAGGGGAGAGCTAAATATCTATATGTTAATATATAGATATGGATGGATATGTTAATCAAAACGGGATTCAGATGGGGTAGCTCCTTTCATAATGTAGATGTATTATCAACGTATTTACCATATTCACAATATATGCTTTAAAGATCTCATAATTTTATTTGCCAGAGAGATAGAAGATAAACTCATCAACAGTCTCAAAAGTAAATGACTTTGCTTCAGTCACCTCCCAACCCTGTGCGTCTTGGCTGGAGATTCAGATTGCCGTGAGAGAGCTCAGACTGGAGAGTGTGGGCCACCGACTCAGCCCTAGAGCCAGGGGGCAGAGTTCTGAGCCATGCAACATAGGCAAAGGGTAGTTCCCCAAAGTGACACAGAGCAAACAGAAAGAGCCAGTGACAAAATACTACCACTCCTGTAACACCAGGACTCGTTCTAAGAACAACAGGACCTCATGGGAGGAGAGATCTGCAACTAAACTTTAGATCTATCACTAGAAGAGCTTCCAGACAATCAGAAAGGGCTCAAATCCCAGCCCTGTTATACTCCATTAAGAGTCTGAAGTGTCTCAGACCCTCCTTGAGATTCAAGGCCAGAGCTGGGGAAGGACCTTCAAGGTACTTAAGCAGCTTCTCAAGGTGCAGCACCCAGAAGAAAATGCTAACTGGATTTATGGGGCACGTTATCGATACACCCAATGACCAAGTGTCCTGATTCAGTATGCTGATGGGGAAGCAAATGCCACTAAAGGCTTTGTATTAACCTGACAGCCCCCAAGCCTGATTTATGCGTGGAGTGCAAACTGCTCCCAGGGGTACCCAGTATGACAGGTCTAAACTGTCTCTTCTGCCTTTGCTTCGTGACTCCTTCCTCCGTGTCTGAAAGGATTCAGTAGGCAGTATGACCTTTGCATGTCATCATTGCTTGTCACATCTGTGCCTGGAGCTGGACACAGAGAAGTACCAAATAAACCACAACCATGACTGTTGCCTTTCAGACGCAACATGGCCACTGCTGGACATTGTTAAAATACTCTGGAAGGAGATATCATTTCCCCTGCCTTTACCTGAGGGCCGCTTTCAAGATACAAAACGTGTAAAACATTTATTTGTGTTTATCCCTCTAATACATATTAGTGATCATTAAGAAACAGATTGCCTGCTAGAGTTATGACTACAAAAATATGTAAGCTGTAGCTTGTACCTTCAAGTGCCTCATAGCTTAGTAGAGATCAAGGTTATTACAAAATGTACTAAAATAAGAGTGAAAAGACCTTGGTTCTTATCCCATTCAGACAACTTATTTATCTATTCAGACTCAAGCATATCATTTACCTTTGTTTTTTGTTTGTTTTTTAATGTTTATTTATTTACTTTAAGAGAGCGAGAAAGAGAGAGAGAGCGAGAGCACAAGTGGCGGAGGGACGGAGAGAGAGGGAGAAAGAAAGAATCCCAAGCAGGCTCCGCACAGTTGGCATAGAGCCTTACACAGGGCTTGAACTCACAAATCATGAGATCATGACCTGAGCCAAAATCAAGAGTTGGATGTGTAGCCAACTGAGCCACCCAGGTGTCCCTCACTTACCCTTGTTAATCACTTTACTCATCTAAAAGATACAACTAATAGTAAGTCTATACTTGTACCAAAAGGACATTCCCCTTCGGAAGCTCAAACGATGGAGAGAGCACACAGAATCGTGTGATTCTCTGTAAATTCAGAATGATTCTCACATTCATGTTCATTATCACACATTTCTTGAGTACCCAGTTATTTGCAGACTTGTGCCAAAGACTTGAGATTTGAATCCACTGTACTGCTTTAGACTTCAAATAAATCTATTCCTATTTTTGTTCGTTAGCTAGGGCTGTATAATAAAACACACCACACACTGGCTGGCTTTTCCACAGTTCAGGGGGCTTAGAAGTCCAAGTGCTGGCCTGGATGGTTTCTGGCAGGGCCTCTGGCCTTGGCTTGAAGATGGCACCTTCTTTCCGTGTTCTCACACGGTCTTTTCTCTGTGCACACAAACTCTTGGTGTCTCTTCCTCTTATTATAAGGACACCAGTCTGTTGGATTAGAGCTCTACCCTTAAAGATCTCATTCAATTTTACCTCTTCAAAGGCCTTATCTTTGGGGTTAGGGTTTCAACCTATGAATTTTGAGGAGACACAATTCAGTTCATGACACCATTTAAATAGACTAAATTAAGTATTATGACATAACAGGGAGTTGAGGGGAAAGGGAACTTCAAGTTTTGCCAATGCAGCAGCTCCACATTGACATTGGGAGCTCAGAATTTCTCTGTACACTGGCCCCTGCCCCACTCTACAGTGTGGGCTTCGTCCCCAGCCTGGCTTGTCTCATTGCTGTGACTGCCAGCAGAAACCAGGGCAGTGGCCTCTGGAGGAGAAAAACTGGGTTTCTTATCCCAGAAGCCCTCAGCAAGGCCCTCGTAGCATCTCATTGGCCCAGAATAGCATGGGCCAGCCTGTCTCTGAACCAATCATTGAGTAGGGAAATGGATTTACCACAACTGGCTTAGATAAAACCACCCGAAGTCAGATGGATTATGGGGAGTCAATCATGCTTCCTTTCCTCATGTTTGTATTCTAAAGATGAAAAAGCTAAAGTGTTGGGGTGCCTGGGTGGCTCTGTTGGTTAAGTGTCCAACTTCGGCTCAGGTCATGATCTCACAGTTCATGAGTTCAAGTCCAGCCTTGGGCTCTGTGCTGACAGCTCAGGGCCTGGAGACTGCTTTGAATTCTGTGTGTGTGTGTCTCTCTCTGCTCCTCCCCTGCTCATGCTATCTCTCTCTCAAACAAAAATAAAGAAACATTAAGAAAAGGCTAACGTGTCATCTAAAAGGGGATTATAGATTTTTCTTTTCAATTTTTCTCAATGTGTAGGCCCACTCTCTGCATCCATCTGGCCAGAAAAGACAAAGTTTGGAAGTGGATTTCAAGTGAAGAGATGGTTTCATGGGGAAACGCAGCTATGTGACAAACTTTTCACCTCTTCACTAGGGGGAGAAAGAAAGTCCTTTCTGAGCACCTATGTGCCAGTCACTGTGTGTGTTAGTAGTTTGTGATCGCGTTTTATGCTGATACCATACCGAGAACACTGGTAGGATGAACATTACTTCCCCTAGAGCAGAAACGGAGGCCCAGAAATTCAAGAAAAGTATTCAAGGTCACACAGCTAATGGTGGAATCAGAAGCAGAACCCAGGTGTGTCTGGCTCCACATCCATATTATTTGCAGAGAATCATGATGAATTCTTAAAGACAGTTGGAGACTTTCCCTCCATGATTTTCTCCCTTTTATAAGAGCTACGACAACAAAAATAAGTACCATTTACTGAGTACCCACTATGTGCCAGGCATTGTACAGAATATTAAAACATGATAGCAACAACAAAAATATATGTAGGACTTAAACATACCACCCCACAAAAATGAATGCACTGAAGCTTCATGGAGAAAAGCTCTTGTAAAGACCATTTTTAAAGACTTGAATAGATTAAGACAAACACTAAATTCACAAATAGGATAACTTAACATTGTAGGCACATTAATTTCCCCCCAACTTTAATCCATAGACTTAATGTAGTTCTATTCAAAGTTCCAGCAGAACTTTTGAGGAATTTGAAAAACCAATTCTAAACTGTATACAGAAATTTAAAAGGTTGAATATGTAAGGCAATTTTGGAAAAAAATAGGAGTAGAAGGATTCATTTTACTGAATATTAAAACCTATTATGAAGTCACAGTAATTCTTTTTTAAGTGTGGTGTAGTCTTGGGAACAGATAAATAAATCAATGAAGTATCACAGAGATTCCGGAAACAGTCCTACATGTATAGGAGACTTGGCATTACACCCCAATTGGGAAAGATTGAATTATTTGGTAGATTTTGTTGGTAAAATTGATTCCCTGTATGGGAAAAATAAAACTGGATTCCTTACTTCACACCTGAATGCAAAAGACAAACTATAAAAGTAATCAAAGAAAACAAACTAAGTATCTTTGTGACTTTAACAACTGTACAGATTTTAAAGCAAGATCTAAAAAGAGCCAGCTATAAGGAGAAAATATGAAGGGTTCAGCTGCATTAAAATCATGATTTCTGCCCAGAAATGGACATAATCTACACATTGAACACTTGTGGACGATGAGAAGATGTGTGCAATGTCTAAAACTTGGTTCATGTTGAAATCTAGAGAAACTTCTACAACACAGCAGGAAAAAATCAGGAAACTCAACAGAAAAATGGGTAAAATCTATGAAAAGAAAATTAATAGAAGAGGAAACACTAATGGCTAACAAGTATATGAAGAGATACTCAACTTCATTAGTAATCAGAGAAAAGCAAATTAAACCAACAATGATATGCCACTTTACAACCATCGTATTGGCAAAAATTACAAAGTCAGAAAACATCAAGGGTTAGGGAGAAGTGTAAACTAAGCACCCATAACAAGCAGCAATCTCAGTACTCAGGGCAATTAACTGTTCACCTACTCAACAGTCGCTGTGCCTGGATATGTGCCCCAGAGAAACTCTTGCACAAAACCATAAGGATGCATGCGTGAGACTGTTCACCGTAGTTTTCCTTGTGACAGAAAAGACTTTGATGTCCCTGTTCCTTCATCACTAGGGGGAATGGATGAGCAAGTTGTAGCTGATGCATCCGTTGACCCCCTAGGCCACAATCAGAATGTACTGAATTAGATTTACAGACAACAACATGAGGCGATGTCAAAACTACAGTGTTGAGTGGGGAAAAGTGAGGTTTGGGGTAGCCTTTAAACCCAAAGTGGGTTTTACCACTTATATAAATGAGTCAAAGCCAACTCTATGTATTTTATCAATTATATACATATATCTAAGTTAATGAAAGGAGAACTGGAGAAATCCCCATTCTACATATTAGGAGAAATGCCTGTAGTGTGGGAGAAGTGAAAGGAAGAACAGGTGATGGAGGAGAACATAACAGAAGGAAATAAAATCATGGAGAACTTGCTCTTACCAGCGAATCTGAATATATCTACTCTGTGTCCCAGACGTACCAACCTTGCTCACCAAAAATGAGCACTGTCTCATTCAATCCTGACAAAAATACCACGAATGTAAGTATTAATGTTTGTCCTATTTTTGTTGTGAAAACAGAGAGGGTAGGCAACTTTTCCAAGGCCACAGAGCAAGTAAGTGGAAGGTCAGGGACCTGAAATGGGCCATGTGCCTCCAGATCCTCACACTGGGCATCACCATGTACCACTTGTGTTCAGAGAACTCCAGTGAAGTTCCATTGAGTAGCGCATGGCAAAGTACAAGTCTATTACATCACTTCACTTGCATCTGAGTTTCCTTAGTTTCTAAGATGTCCACTGATACAGGCTTATTTTTCTTGGACTAGCAACACATGACCAAGCAAAACAACAACTTCAGCTCAACAATTTCAGGGCTTCTCACAAAAAACAAACCCTAAACAAAAACTGTTTCTCGCGGCCCATCTTTCTGCATGATGCAGCAACTTGTACTGCAGACCATCTTTTCCCAAATAAGTTGCATAAGATTTTCAGTGTCAAGTGTACAGTTATATAAGAATCAAAATCTATCTAAACTCAATACACCATTTTGCTTCACCTTAACGAAAGCTCCCAATAGCAAATTTGCTTTCTGAAATTATATTATAGCAAAAAACGCAGTCTTGAAAGTCCCAGAGAACCAAGTATTGGTAGCCTTAGATAATGCCTGGCACATTGTCTGTGCTTGTTAAATGTTAAGTGAATGGGTAAAATTGATGGTTACGTGGGTGGAGGATGGATGGGTGGATGCATGTGTGGGTGGGTGGATGGATGGATGGGTGGGTAGATGGATGAATGGATAAATGGATGGGTGGTTGGTAGGCGGATGGATGGATGAGTGGATAGATGGATGGATGGGTGGGTGGATGGATGGGTGGTGGGTAAATGAGTGGACAAATTATATGCATTCTTGGCTCTAAGGCAGGTATTTTTAACTAATGACATAACCTACATGTTTCCATGAGTACATCAGGCTGATGACAGTACTTCACCCCCTCCCCCAAAATGCCCTTGAAAGTTTTAGTGCTATTTCCAGCTGCTATTTTCTTTTAACTTTCATGAAACTCATTAATCTGCCAACGACTACTGCAAAAGTACAGGCAGCCCTGGAGGATGACAGCAGTATGACTTAGTTCAAAAGCCAGCCTAGGGACCCCGAAGACTTTGGAAATTGCTTCTTGTTCTTTCTTCCCTTGCATTTTTTGCCTAGTCTTAGTGTTGGGAGAAAAGAGAAGAAAACTCATCATTAGCTTAACAGAATGTCAGCGCTTTTGAACAGAGAGAGCTACATCAGACCCTGGGCTCAGCTCTCATGTTCTCAGATGCCCTGAGAAATGTGTTTCCTTGAGGTGCCCTTTAGAGCTGTCGGTTCCATCTAACAGAGTCCCAGTCTCTGCCTCTAAATATCTAACTTGCTGCCCCTCTCCACACATTGAGCTTGTCTGCCTACCACTGCAGTGCCCCTCACACTGGCGAAGTCACCAGAATTCCATTATCAAATGTGCCCATGATATAGACCAGGACTCAAGAGACCAGAGACTAAGAGGTGAAAAATTACAATTCGGGTTCCTAAAACAATCATTTCGGTTTCCATAAAAGAT
Source organism: Crocuta crocuta (assembly GCF_008692635.1). Lineage (NCBI taxonomy): Eukaryota > Metazoa > Chordata > Mammalia > Carnivora > Hyaenidae > Crocuta > Crocuta crocuta. Next base: position 13,797,414 of record NW_027531893.1, read on the forward strand.
TTCCCCACCGGAGCCATTTTCACTTGAGCTTTGTCCAGCACCATTAAGCAGTGTTCTGCCTGCTCACAAGCTATAAGGAGCTCAAGAGCAGATTCAGTAACATACATGCAGCTCTCTTTCATAAAACGTCCGTGCCGCTTTCTGCATGGTAATCCACCCCAACAGAGCCTTCATTAACCTATCTACACTGGATGAATGAACACCCCAAAGAGCCCTCTCTGTAGCTTATAGAATATCTTTCTCAATTCTCAGTGGAAGGGGGACATTTCAGGATTATAGGATTATATTTTGTGAATGCTAGTTCCTGGCCCTGGGTAAGTCCCTTAACCATCCTTAAGCCTAAATTTGCTCATGTGTAAAATGGAAAGAAAAATACTCCCCTTCCAGAGCTGTTGCAAAGATTTCTTCATTCAGTCTACAGTTTTTGAGAACCTACGGCTCTAGAGTGAGGGAGTACTGGGGTCCAAAGATAACAAATGCGTGCTGAGAAGTTAGGGAGTTCAAAGGCAAGCGAGAGGCACAAGCCAATAACTACGATGTAGTAAGTGCTGGTGTAGGAAGTAAGAAAACTGGATTTGGAGTCATTCAGTCCTAGGTTGAAATCTTGTTTCCACCACTTCCTCATTACATGACACTGGGAAATTATTTAAATTTTCTCAGCCTTATGTGATGCATGGAGATAATGGTGCCTCTCTCCTGATTCTATAAGGATTAGATTAGCTATTCCTGGAGAAAACACTTAGCATAGTGTCAAGGCCATAAAAAGTATTAAATAGATGAATACATTAAGTGTCGCGGGAAACTTTCACAAGATGAGCGCACATGAATGTGTCAAGCGTGGTGTCTGATATGCAGAAGGTACTTTACAAACGTTAGCCTGTATCACTATCTACGTCAACTCTCCCACACAAATAAGGTCATTGCTTAATTTGAGCACGGCAAGAAAAGAACTAGAAATGGACCCAAGATCTTAGAGATGGGAAGCTGAGAGAAGATACCGGTGGCCGGCAGCCAGGAGATCTCATTCTGAAATTTCTAGGGCACAGATAAGTACAACCACATTCACAAGGAACTACTGAGCCCCTGGGGTAGGGCAGGGGGAGGACAAGGCAAGGCAGAAGGAAATCCCATATCCACAGAGTATGAATATGGGACGACCATGAGTAATTCTACCAATGACGATTCTTGGAAAGATAGGAGATATGCTGGGCCGAGACCCTCTGATGGGCTCTGGCCTGGAGCATTTTCCAGCAGCATGCCCGTGCCTGAAAACAGTCCATTATGTAGTGGTGACCACTGAGAACACAAGAGAAAATAGGACTGATCTATTATTACAGACGTGGTAATGCTGATGTTGGACAGGCTCTCCCACGTAGGAGACTTTATTGAAAGCTATAAAACACAAGTGTTTAGGGCTCTTTTGGAGGCCAGTGGCCAACAAAACAGACTTAAGCAAAAGATTAAAATTGATTAGCTTGCCTAATTGATGAGTAAAACTTCAGGCATGATTAGACTCAAGAATTCAAGCGACCTCATCAGGAATCTGTCTTCCTCCATTCCTCGGCTGCCTTTCTCTGTTTTCTCTTCCTTCGAGAGTGCCTGGAGAGGAAAGATAACCATAAGCAGGTTTATATCTCCTTTAAGAATTCCAAACAAGAAAGTTCTCATTTCCGGTAGTTGCAGTACAAGTCCCAGGATTCTCACTGGCTCTGATTGGTCCACTTTGAGCAAGACTGTTTTGATTGGCCAGGTCTGGGTCACAGGCCACCCCTGGCACTAGGAATAGAGCTAGCCTATGTGAGCCACCTGCCCTCAAAGGAAAACAGAGATGTTATTACTACAAGGGTGATGAATCTGTACACGTGTAAAAACTCCGGATATCGACCGCATTTTCCTGCTATTCTTTTTCTAGGCATCCATAGAACAGCTGCGAATATAGGCAGAAGTTAACCAATCTCCAAAGATGTCAGCAGGGGTAAATAGACAAACAGACTCAGAAATGTCATCACGGCAGTTAATTGTGTGAAATTTATCACCCTGATTGATCACACAGCTTTTAACTTTAAGAATACCAAGCGTGCAAATTGTTGTTGTTGTTTTTTGTTTGACGACTGTGAGGCAAGGTTTACCAAAACTAGCAGATATGACTGTGACTCACAAAATGAAAAAAGTAAACAAGAAACACAATTTGATATTATTTAATAAAAGATTTGTTTCCACCACTTCTCCTGGGAACTTCGGCACATTTTCTTTTCAGAGACAGTTATTATCTCTACCTTTATTGAACAAAGGCACCGGAACATAGCTGCTGAAGATCTGTAAAGAAAATCATTCTTTTATTAATAAGACTGTTATTAGCAGGGGGAAAAAATCCATGTTTGGGGGTTTGCACTGAAGTTACAGGCCATTTCAAAGAAATATGGCTGACTACTACCAACATTATTTCAGGCAATTTCATGATCAAATGTCCTATTAGGTTGTTTAAAATTTTTATAGAGATTGTAAATCAGAACTATTTTCTATTTGCCCTAAATATTTAGGTGCTACAGGGAAAGCAGATCAAATTAAAGGGTATTGTGCACATTTTTTACTGGGGTCTCCCAGGGATATAAATCACTCCACTTGCAGTGTGGAGTTCTTCAGTAAACATGTTGTGAGAACAACATTCGATGCTCCTCCATGTTCTCATTAAAAGGATGATCTGGGTAACAACAGCAGTACCAGGTTCTTCCCATTTTCAAAATTTTTTGCCAAGATTCAAAGGAAACTACCCACATTCTCCCCAGAGATCCTATAGGACTAAGTTTTGAACTACTTTATTCCACTGGTTCACCCATGAACAATACCATGGGACAAGAATCAGAAGAAGAGAGGGGGAACAGACAGAGATCTGTAGACATGCTGGAAGAAATCATTCTATCTTTTTAGAAACAGAGAGTCAATATCTATCAAATGTTAAGATGCATATCCCTTGATCTAGCAATTTCTGCTTGGAGATTTAACCTACGGATATCCTCACATATGTGCATACAGATGGACGTCCCAGGGTACTTAATGCAGCCTTGGTTATGGTAGCAAAAGATTGGACATACTCCAAATGTCTTTCAATATGGCTCTGATTAAATAAATTACAGCACAGCCTCACAGTGGAAAACAATGTAGCCATTAAACACGATGAAATGGGCCTCACTGAACTGAAATGGCACTACCTCTAAGATACATTATTAAATAGAAGAAAAGGGGGGAGATAAGAGGAACAAGTGTAGTGGAATGTGAATTTGTATTAAAAAAGTTTTTTTAACATTTATTCATTTTTGAGAGATGGAGGGAGACAGAGCATGAGCAAGGGAGGGGCAGAGAGGGAGGGAGACACAGAGTCCAAAGCAGGCTCCAGGCTCTGAGCTGTCAGCACAGAGCCCGATGCAGGCCTTGAACTCACAGACTGGGAGATCATGACCTGAACCGAAGTTCAATGTTTAACTGACTGAGCCACCCAGGTATCCCACAGTTTGCATTTTTTAATGTAAGAAAATAATTGGTTCTATATGTTAACACTTCAAAATTAAAATAAAAACTTAATAAACAACCCAAAATATTTGTTTCTGCACACACAGAATATCTCCAAAAAGAAACCCAGGATTTGCCTCTTTGGAAGGGCCAGACTTATGTTCACTATTATATCTTTCAGTACTCCTTTTTGAAGTTTTTACTATGTATGCATACATAATTTTCAAGTAAAAATTTAGACAAGTAGCTCTCAGTTGGTTAAGCATCTGACTTTGGCGCAGGTCATGATCTCACTGCTCGGAAGTTCGAGCCCTGCATCGGGCTCTGTGCTGACAGCTTGCAGCTTGGAGCCTGGAGCTGCTTCGGATTCTGTGTCTGTCTCTCTGCTCCTCCGCTGCTCAAGCTCTGTCTGACTGTCTGTCTCTCTCCAATATAAATAAATATGTTAAAAAAATTTTTAAATATATGAAAAAGATAATGGTGCTTTGCAATAAATCTAACAAGAAATAGAAAAGAGTTCTTGAAAAAAATTAGCCAAAGTATTCAGACATACATGAGATTTCTGGAAAAAAATGGAGAAGTACCTCATTTCCTTGGATGGTATGAAAGACTGCCTTACTGTTTCCAAACTTTCATTCCCTCCATAACAAAATTAAACATCCTTGTACCTTCGAAATTTTCTTACTTAGGTAGAGTGTTCTTTCTGACCCATGGAGATCAGTCTTGGTCATGTGACTTCCTATGGCCAGTAGTGTGAGTGAATGTAATAGAAGTAGAGGCTTTAAATGTGACTCTGTGACTCTGCTTGATCTCTTGGACTTCTGTCATATGCCGTGAGAAGATCAAACCCTGGGCAGCCAATGGTCCCAAGATGAGGAGATACATACAACAGACCTGGGTCTGGAATCAAGCAAGCTAATCCAACAGAGCCCAGCAGAATCACAGGCTACATGCAGACCTGTGAGAAAAATCATTTTCACTGTAAGCAAAGATTTGGGGGTATGTATGTTACACAGTTCTATCACAGCCACATCTTATTGATACAGATGGGAAGATTTGGCTCTCTCCCACCTCCTCTAGGAAATTGTTCCCAATTCTCCCTACCCCCATACTAGACCGTGATATCTTCACAGTCACAGACAGATCCTTCATGACAGAAACCATGTGTTATTAATTCCTGTGTCCCTAGGCTTCTGCACAATGTCTGGCACAGAATTCTAAAAATTAAAAAAAAAAAATCTTTCTCTGGCCACCCACTGTGAAGTACTTGCCTCCATCCAACAGTTAGTCTCCATCATATCACAGAGACCATTAATAACAACCTGTAATCAGCCTGTTGCTTTGTTATCTCATCTTTCTCACTGGAACATTAACTCCCGAGAATAAATGAATCAATGAATTCCTTACCCTGATTTTTATAAGGCTTCAGACCTTATAAATCTGTTTTACTACATTCTCCAAACTTCTTAGCTACCCTTTAAGGCCTTGCAAAACTGTTCCCAGCCCTATCACCTATTGTTTCCCTTAAAACAGTCTTTTCCCCACCCACACTTTTTCTTTTTCTACAACATTACCGATGATATTCCCTCAACAAGTTCCCTCTGGTATGAGTACTCTTCTCCACCATCCCTGCTTACCTAAATCTTGACCATTTGTATTATTTTGGATTAGGTTCAGCTGTGATTTCGCTGTAAAACTCAAAACACCAGTGGCCTAAAAAAAAAAATGTTTATCTCTTTTGCTTAATAAATTTAGAAGTGCTCAGAATAGGATTGGAAAGGTAATCTACGGTTTCAGAGGAACAAGGTCCTCCTAGGTTATTATTCTGCCATGGGTTCCTTCCATTCCTAAACTCCCTTCCTGACCCAGAATGGCTGCTGGAGCTCCAGCTATTACATTCTCATTCTAGTCATTAGGGAGCAAGAAAGATGGTAGAAGAGCATGCTTCCTCCCAATAAAGAAATCCGCTCCCCCAGCCCAGGAATCATACACAACATAGTCACTTACACGTCATCCAACAAAACTTAGTTATGCAGATACACCTAGCTGCATGAGAAATTGTGTTAGTTTTGATATATCACAAACTACCATCTCATAACACTGTAGCTTAAAACAATAAGCACCTATCCAGCACATGATTCTATGGGTTGGTAATTTGGGCTCGGCTCAGCTAGGCAGTTTTTGTGGCCTTGGGTGCATCTACTCATGTATTTAGCTGTCTAGTGGGCTGGTCTAGGATGACCTTGGCTAAAAAGTCTGTCCCTGCTCCTATCCTCCCGAAGGCTAACTCTGGCTTGGTCACCTGATGGTTGGGCAGGAGTCCATGAGGTTGAGTGGAGGTATGCAAGGCCTCTGGTGGCCTAGGCTTGGGATTGGCACAATGTCACCTCCATTGCATTGTATTGGACAAAGAACGTCACAAGTCTGGTCTGGATTCAAGAGTCGGGGGAAAAACTCCATCAGCAAACAGGAAGAGCTACAAAGTCACTCTGCAAAAGGATGTGTATACAGGAAGGGGAATAACTGAGGTGAATGTTGCAAGAAATATTCCAAAGAAGTATAGTCTTCCTTGGGGGTGAGGGGGATGACTAGCTAAAAATTAGGTTTCTATTATGGAAGCAGAAGGGAACGGCTATTGGGGAACAGCCTGCATTCTCGATGACACCAACTTTCAAAGCCCTGTTCCAAATGCACTTCTTCCTCCTGGAAGCCTTCCTTGAACCACTGAGCTAGAATTCTGGCCACCAAAGACTATCACCTGTAAGTTTTATGACCCTTTCATAACTACCCATGGAGGGATGTTGGCCCCTCAGTATCACTGCAGGGTGATAGAAGGTGAGCTCTTAACCATCCTCTGAAGCCACCATGAGCTTGGACACCATCTTTGCCGAGATCCTAACATTCCTGTTGAAACAAGTACCTTTATTATTTGAAAGTAATAAATCTTTTGTTTAAATGGCAGGAGAATAAATATGTTACTCTTGTTTTCAGCAAACCCACAAGAGGAACAAAGAATCCACGTGACCCAAGGATAACAGGTCAAATACTAAAATCTAGAAGGAATCCCTTAGCACCCAGAACATAAACAGATATACACACTACTCATCAGAAAAGGTGTTGGAACTAGTCCATGGGTACACTGGCATTTTCTTTCTCCCTCTGTAATTCTTTTTCCTCTCTTGATGACTGGAATACAAATCAGTAGCCTAGAGTCCTTCTGGTTAACAAGGTTCTCATTTGGGAGGTTGCAGCCTAGGAGGCTATTAAAAAGAGAAAGAAAAGCTTCTTCTATAAACACTTCCTGCCAGCTGTGGAGGGCTGGAGAGGAGGGAAGGGCACCAGGGTGACGACGCAGAACAGGACCATTAGGGGAAGAAAATCTGAAAAGCAGAGTAAGAATTCTTGGTACAAGTCTCTGCCAGATGATCCAGGAATAGGCATCTAAGACACAAAGAGAAACCCCCGTGGGTAAGACAGACAAGAGAAAAAGAGGCTTCCACTGATCCAAATGGGCCACTGCTATCCAAAGCACAGCAGAAATCCCTGAAGGTGCCTGTAGAATGTTTTAGAGTCAATACTGGGGCTTTAGAAGCTAGAGGAGGGGGGTCCCCATGCCTCAGCATCCTCCACCGACTCCTCCAAGAATGATAATGAGAACTTGCATTTGCTGGGCTATCACCGTGTGCCAGCACCACAATAAGCATCTTACGTGCGTTAATTATCTCCACAAAGTTCGCCACAACGCCATCATGCTGGAGCTGTGATTCCTGCCATTTTATCCACAGGCCTGGTGATGCTCATAAGTTGCCCAAGGTCATTTGGTTAATAAGTGGAAGCGCCACAGTTCGATACCAATTTCTCTGACTGTACAGGCCATACTCTTGGACCTCTGCACCATCCTGCCCTTTTATACCATGACGGAATGAAAGAGAAACTATGCCAGATACTATCATAGAATTATCTATCTCCAAGATGACCCAGGGTGGGGCGAATGCTGATGGAGACAGTCTTTTTAATCGAAAAACTCCTGAACTTTGAGAAAAGACATCTGAAAATCTACAAATAAGAATTAGGCAGCAACAATAGTGATAATAAGCGGAGTAATTATATTGTGCCAGGCACTGTGCTATCATAGGAATAATCTCACATCTTTAGCCATCCAAATTGATGCTCCCATTTTTGGAATGAGAAAATAGAGGCGCAGAGAAATCACATGGCCAGGATTACAGCCAAGGATCAGCAGAGCTAGAATTCAAAGGCAAGTCTGAAGCCAAAGAATAAGCTCATTTCCAGCCTCAAGGTGTGTCCCCAAGCACGTGGGTGATCCAGTCATTTGCTGCTTCATTTTATCCTTCAAACATACTTTAATATTCACTGTATTTAGACGCTGTTTTAATTCCTGATATGGGAAAGGGGCCTAGAAAGAAAACCTTTCTGTTTCTGTCTGACTAAAAAAGAACAATCGCTGAGATGAAGGGGTAAGGAAGGCAAGCAGTTCTCTGGAGGGAGGAGATGAAAAGTTCATAAGATCTCCACATATGTAGCCCACCCTGACATCCTTGATCAGGAAAAGCAGCTTGAGGATGGCTGACCTGGCAGTGGTTGAGGTGGGCGGTGGGACAGGGTTGGCAGGAGAGAACCCAGGAAGAAGAGGCAAGAATGGAATAAGGAGAAGGGTGGGTCCAGTATCATTTGTGGATGGCCGGGGGATGTGGGTCTCCAAGGCAGCAGGATGTGTCATGGTCACAGCCAGGGACACTAGAGTCACTGCCTGGATTCAAACCCAGCTCCTTTCTGTACTAGCTCTAGTTATCTTATAGTCCTTTCCCTCCTAAAGTAAGTAAGTGCTTGACAAGCACCTGACTCCATGCCTACTACCTGGTGATTATTACTGTAATGTCTCCTCAGGGCTCTGCTACACCTGGGATTGACACCAGGAAGGATGAAGTCTATGGTAGCAATAGGAACAATGAACAATAATCACTTAATCTTATCAGTATTAATTACCTCTACTGCGTAACAAATGACTCCCAAACTTAGTAACTTAGTAATTATCTCAGTTTATGTGGCTCAGGTTTAGCTTATTTGGGTGCCTCTGACTCAAGATTTCTCCTGAGATTACAGTTAAGCCACCAAACATTGCAGTCTCATTTGAGAATTCAACTGGGGCAATCTCCTTCCCAAGCTCATTTCTGTGGTTATTGGCAGGCCTTGACCCCTTACCACATGAACCTCGCCACAGGACTGATTCATGATACAATAGCTGGCTTCCCACAGACAAGCAATCCTAGAATGAGCACCTAAGACAGAAGTAATAGTTTTCTTTTTATAACCTAATCTCAAAAGTGATAGCCCATTACTTCTGTCATGTTTAATTCATTAGAAGTCAGTAAGTCCAGCCCACCCTGAATACCAGGAGGTGAGGATAACTGGGGGCCACTGTATCTGAGATGCATGCCACATGTATATTCAATAAGGCCACAGAAACCTTCAGTCATTGTATCATCTAATCTCCCAGCATGAGACCTGCTTTCTCACTAAAAATCATGGTGTAGACTGAGTTCTCCATTGTTTCCAACAACATTCAATTAAGGTGAAAAGTGGTTTTCAACCTTTTTGGTGACATAAACCTTTCCTCAAATAAAATATTTTTCAATATGTGGATGGATAAACACACTGTCTTATATTATAATGTTTTATATGGTATATTATGCTGTTTATATAAAATGGAATATACCTCAGCCCAAATTTTAAAACAGAAAAGAACTACTGATACACACAACACATATGAATGGCTAAACCACTGTTTTGAGCAGAAGAATCCTGAGAGAAGTACATCCTGTATGATTGTATTCATAGGAAACTCTAGGAAAGAAAATATATTGTATTAGAAGTAGATCAGTGTTTTCCTGGGACCAGAGGTGGGAATTAATGATTAACTGGGAAGAGAAGCAAGAGAATCTTTGGGGTGACAGAAATGTTCTGTATCCTGATTGAATCTCAATGAACCATACACTTAAAATGGGTGCATTTTAATGATTGTAAATTATGTCTCAGCAGAACTGCTCTGATCACAATAAGGATATGTGTCTATGCTATTATAAATAAATAAAAGGGCTGGGGATAGATCAGTGGTGATAATGTATGTCAATCTACAGAACAGAATTAATCCAGTTGTAGGCACTCGCTCTCCAAATGAAGTATGGGGAAAGATCTGGAGTAGTCTTTCATGTGGTGCTGTGTAAAACCCCTGTACACACACACCCCTTTTACCTGCAGTAAAAATCTACCTCAGTCCTCATATTCTGGAGTAATCTATGATGTGCAAAGGAAAGCCTGGTTTTATAAAGGAAAACTTTTCTTCTTTCCTTTTCTTTTTCTCTTTTTTTTTCTTTTTCTCTTTCTTCAGTTTTTCTCCCTTTATTTATCTCCCTCTTTCTCTTACATCAAAGCAGACCCTAGTTACTCTTCTGCAGCTTTTCTTCCAATTGCACCTCTTGGACACCATTCTATACAGGTCCGTATTATTCTTTTTAATGGCTACATTATGTTCTGTTGTACGGATGTCCTAATATGAATTTAGGTAGTACTCTATGGGTAAAAATTTACATTCCTTCCAGTTTGGTTTTTTTTTTCTTTTAAACTATTTTATTGTAAGGATTATTTGGGACAAGAAGAAATGTCTCCCACTGGCAAAGAAATGCCACTTTCCATTAGGAAAGGCCAGCATCTGACCCAGTTCATGTAATATCATGATATTATCCATCCTGGGCACAGCCATATTGTAGCCATCATTAAAGCTTCTTTTCCTAGGATCCATGGAGACAGAAGCATCCTATCTGGCCCTCCTTAGACCAACTTCCAACATCCACACAGAAGCCCGAGAAGTGAGAACCCAGCAAACATCCTGAACATCTTCTAACAGTTGTGAAAAGACATATTGCATTTGAGCTGTTATTAACATCTGATGAAATTCATTAAAACCAGACTAATTATCAACAAGCAGAAGGTTCCTTTCACACTCTAAATGTACCAGCTCCATGCAGAAGTGATGGCTGAATTAACCCCAGAGAGTCAGCCACTGGTCTGCTCCTTTCGCCTTGTTCAATCTTTAGACTCATTAGTTCTTCCTTCATCAGCTGCTTAGGATAAATAAATGAACAGGCAATACATCTCATCCTACTTGATTATAAGCTTTTCTGTAGAATATGATACTAATAATAATGGTCATTTCATAGTCAACCATTTATGCTGAGTATTTTACACAGATGATTCCATTGAATTGTATAATATGAAAGCAGACACAAAGACCATAAACTAGAATTGGGCACAATGTAATGAAGCTAGTATGGGTGTGCAAGGGTCCACCTGCTTCAAAGCCCCAGGTTTAGAGTAAGACGAAATTGACCTGACCACCAGGAGGACAAAATGATATATAAAGATGTCACTACTGAGATGCCCTCAGATTATCTGTGTATGTTCTGATGATCAAGCATACTGCTTAGCACATAGTAGATACTCAATAAACTATGTGGCATTTTTAAAAACAAAACAAAGGAGCAAAGGGGAAAAAAGGAGAGCAGGGGGCACCTGGGTGGCTCAGCTGGTTGAGCATCTGGCTCAATCTCAGCTCAGGTCTTGATCTCAGCCTCATGAGCTCAAGTGCCATGTTGGGCTCCATGCTGGGTGTAGAAGCCTACTTTAAAGAAAGAAAGAGAGAGAGAGAAAAAAACCAAGAAACAGACTCTTAACCTTAGAGAACAAACTGATGGTTACCAGAGGGGAGGCAGGTGGGAGATGGGTGAAATAGGTGATGAGGATTAAGGAGGGTACTTGTGATGAGCACCATGGTGCTGTATGGAAGTGTTGAATCACTATTTCATACGCCTGAAACTAATATTACACTGTGTATTCACTAACTGGAATTTAAATAAAGACTTAAAAAATTAAACCTGTTGCATCGCAGTGGTGGTGTTTATTTAAATAGAGACCTAGAGAGAAGAATTCAGTGAGAGCCCAAGGCAGAGCAGGAAAGGGCACCTGAAATGGAATATTCAATCAGGCTGTGGCAATTGCCAACGGTAATGGGAGAACTTCAATGGGGACCAGAAATTGCTGAAAATAGTGGAGGAATCTAAAACAATAAGAGACCTATGAATAAACCTAACCAAGGAGGTAAAAGATCTGTACTCTGAAAACCATAGAACACTTAAGAAAGAAGTTGAAGAGAACACAGAGAAATGGAAATGCATTCCGTGCTCACGATCGGAAGAACAATCATTGTTAAAATGTCTACACTACCCAAAGCAATCTATGCATTTAATGCAATCCCCATCAAAATACCACCAGCATTTTTCACAGAGCTGGAACAAACAATCCTGAAATTTGTATGGAACCACAAAAGACCCCAAATAGCTAAAGCAATCCTGAAAAAGAAAACCAACGCTGGGGGCATCATGATTCCAGACTTCAAGCTATATTACAAAGCTGTAATCAAGACAGTATGATACAGGCACAAAAACAGACACACAGAACAATGGAACAGAACAGAGAACCCAGAAATGGACCCACAGACATATGACCAACTGATCTTTGACCAAGCAGGAAAGAATATTCAATGGGAAAAAAGACAGTATCTTCAACAAATGGTGTTGGAAATACTGGACGGCAACATGCAGAAGTATGAAACTGGACCACTTTCTTACACCATACACAAAAATAAGTCCAAAATGGATGAAATACCTAAATGTGAGAAAGAAAACAATCAAAATCCTAAAGGAGAACAAAGGCAGCAACCTCTTTGACCTCAGCCAAAGCAACTTCTTATTAGACACATCGCCAGAGGCAAGGGAGACAAAAGCAAACATGATCAACTAGGATTTCATCAAGATAAAGCTTCTGCACAGTGAAGGAAACAATCAGCAAAACTAAAAGGAAACCAAGAATGGGAGAAGATATTTGCAAATGACATATCTCATGAAGTGTTAGTCTCCAAAATCTATAAAGAATTTATCAAATACAACACCCCCAAAACAAATAATCCAGTTAAGAAATGGGCAGAAGACATAGGCACTTTTACAAAGAAGACATCCAGATAGCTAACAGACACATGAAGGGCTGCTCAACGTCACTCATCAGCAGGGAAATACAAATCGAAACCACAATGAGATACCACCTCACACCTATCAGAATGGCCAAAATTAAGAACACAAGAAACTACAGGTGTTGGCGGGGATGCAGAGAAAGGGGAACTCTCTTAACACTGTTGGTGGGAATGCAAACTGGTGCAGCCACTCTGGAGAACAGTATGGAGGTTCCTCAAAAAGTTAAAAATAGAACTACCCTATGACCCAGCAATTGCACTACTAGGTGTTTACCTACAGGATACAAAAAGTACAAATTTGAAGGGGTACATGCACACTGATACTTATAGCAGCATTACCAACAATAGCCAACCTATGGAGAGAGCCCAAATGTCCATCAACTGATGAATGGATAAATAAGAGGTGGTACACACACACACACACACACACACACACACACACACACAATGGAATACTACTTGACCATCAAAAAGAGTGAAATCTTGCCATCTGCAATGGAACTGGAGTGTATTATGTTAAGTGAAGTAAGATAGTCAAAGAAAGACAAATGCCATAGGATTTCACTCATATATGGAATTTAAAAAACAAAGCAGATGAATGTAAGGGAAGGAGGGAAGACAGAGAAGGAAACAAATCATGAGACCTTTTTAAATGTTTATTTATTTTGGAGAGAGAGTGCAGGGGAGGGGTAGAGAGAGAGGGAGACAGAGGATCCAAAGTGGGCTTTGTGCTAATAGCAGACAGCCCGATTCAGAGCTCAAACTCATAAACCATGAGATCACAACCTGAGCTGAAGTTGGACGCTTAACCAACTGAACCACCCAGGCACCCCCATAAGAGACTCTTGAAGATAGAGAAGAAATAGGGTTGATGGAGGGAGGTGGGTGAGGGGTGGGCTAGATGGGTGATGGGTATTAAGGAGGCCATTTGTTATAATGAGCACTAGGCGTTGTATGTAAGTGATAATCACTGAATGCTACTCCTGAAACCAATATTGCATTCTATGTTAACTAACTAGAATTTAAATAAAAATTTGAAAAGAAAAAAAGAAAATGGCAGAGCAGTTTTTAAAACTTCACTCTATTGTGATTCACAATAATTCCCCCCAAACTCTGTTATAACTAATTTAAATAAGTCCATGGAACACATGTCACTTCTAGGTACCTACAAACATCTAGACACCTGATACACAGTGGACAAAACAGTCAGTGTTGGCCAATATTTTCCAGTTCAGGTGTCATTTCAGCAGGCTTCCAAAGAACTTTCCTTAGTATGCACTCTTGGCTAGCTCTCTGATTGGACAGTGTGACCTCCAGCAAAGACTCTAGTACTTGCTTATACAAAAGAAGCAGTTCTGAAAGTCAGGAGAGGTGGCTCAACTCTGCTATCAGAGCTGTGTGACCTTGGGCAAGTCCTTTCCTATGGTCTCTGCTGGTTGATCTATTGGACCCACACAATAAGATTCTCTCCTTCAGAAATTTGCAACTTGGAAACCAAGACTGGGAAGCAAGACAAGATTAATAGAAGAACTTGAGAGGGAGACGGTGAATTCTACCTGCTTCTGAGCTTCCCAGAGCTATGCTGGTATTTTCCTTCCTAAACAAGCTTCCTAAACAAGCTTCCTAAACAAGCTTCCTTCATTCCATGATATCCCCTATATCCTGAAAATCAATGATTGATTTTCCTTATATTAATCAGAGTCCCTCTTGTTACTTAGAAGCAGCCCCGACTTTGCTACTGTGGCTCAGACAGAAGGAAGTCCTTCCTGCCCAGTGTGAAGGGAATTGGTCAGTCAAGCAAAGGAGTCTGATCCACAAGGAAAGGCTGCCCCAGAGAGCAGCTGTCATCCTTGTGCTAAGAAGCAGGGACCCAACAGGGCAAGCTGTCACAATCAATAAGGATTCTCAGCCAGTCCGCCCATGCTCTCTGAGTATCTAGGCATAAATCTCCCAGGGTGAGGGAACAGAAAGGAGTGACAATGGACACTGTGAGTATTCCACATCTCCCAGCTTCCCATGCCTATCTGTGTGCCCACCTGTGCCACACCTGGCTGACCATGTGCCAGCCATACCCAGGGCATGGACTTTTTGCCTCTGAATTTTTGCAGCTGCTGTTAGTAGCTCTCAGCTGGGAACAACTGTGCTCCCCATGGGACATGGGGCAGTCATGTCCATGGACATTTTTGGTTATCACAACTTGGCGTGGGGTTTTACTGGTATGTGGTGGGTGGATACCAGAAGTATTTGTTTCCTGTTGCTTCTGTAACAAGTGATCACCACCTTAGTGATTTAAAATAACAGAAATGTATTATCTGACCGCCCAAGGAGTCAGAAGACTAACATGACTTTGCAAGGCTGCTTTCCTTCTGGAGAACTCCAGGGAAGAACTGGTTTCCTTGAATCTTTCAGCTTCTAGAGGCCGCCTACATTCCTTGGCTCATGGCCCCCTCCTCCTTCTTCAAAGTCAGCAGCTATAGCACCTTCTCTCTTCCCTGTTTCCATCATTATATCACCTTCTCTCTTATCAGGACCCCTGTGATAACATCGGGCCCACCTTGATGATCTGGAATAATCTCATCTCAAGATCCTTCATTTAAATGAAGAGTTTTGTTTGTTTGTTTGTTTGTTTGTTTTGCCATGTAAGGTAATATATTCACAGATGATAGGAATTAAGATATGGACATCTTTGTGGGTCTAGCATGAGCCTATCTCCCACACCAGGGATGCTGTTAGATACCCTACAGCCCCCACAACAAAGAATCAAATGATTTAAATGTGTGGAAGTTAGAAAACTGCAGCTCTGATACCAGCACAAGTGGGTCTCCCACATGCTTTCACCTAAAACCACTTCTTAATGTGAATGACAGCTGCAGACATGCTATTCCTTGATCCCATCAATCTAAGACATTCCCTAAATTTTAAAATAGTTGTGAAGTTTGTTCAGGCCAAGTAAGAAGCGGAAATTCTGTTTCCCTAAAAAGTTTAAAAAACAACAGAAAAAGACAGTCATTTCTTACTCTTGACACTATTCCTATGACTTGGATATGTTTTGGCTTTAAATATTTGGAAATTACTTGGGACAAAAGAAAAAAAAAGAATTCTCCAAACTTTGGGACCAAAATGACAAGCAACAGCAGAAACCAGTTATTACCAACCCTCTACCCCTGCTAATTTCTTTTTTCTACTCTCTAGAAGCAGACGTCTTTGGGAAGGGGAAAGTGAACTACTGTTGGCTCTAGATGAACCAGAAGCCAAGCACTGGGCCATGTGTCTTGTATCTATAACCTTCCTGGGTTGTTGTCATTGTTCCCATTTTAACACCAACAGACTGAGTCTCTGAGAAATTAAAAATCTGACTAGAATGGGGACATCTGGATGGCTCAGTCGGTTGAGCGTCTGACTTCAGCTCAGGTCATGATCTCACGGTTGTTGGGTTTAAGCCCCGTGTCAGGCTCTGTGCTGACAGCTCAGAGCCCGGAGCCTGCTTCGGATTCTCTGTCTCCCTCTCTCTCTGCCCCTCCTCCATTTGCACTCTGTCTCTCTCTTTCACTCAAAAATACACAAACATTTAAAATAATTTTTAAAATTTTGACTGGGGTTACAAAGCCATTAAATGATGGATTGAAAGGCGGATCTGCACTGCTTTAAAGCCTAGAGGTTTTGGGACAAGATGTTTGATGTTGCTTCCACATTCCACATCAAAATCATCTTGTCAAACCTTAGTAAAGTGAGCAAGAACACCCAAAAGGTAACAGAACTTCTCTAGTGAAATAAGCAGGAGTCGGCATACTTTGTCTGCAAAGGGTCATTTAGTGAATAATTTAGGTTCCGTGGGCCATGTGGTTCTGTTGCAACTGCTCAGCTCTGCCCTCAGAAGGCAAAAGCAGCCACAGATGATACAGAAGAGAAGCTGGGCTCCAATAAAACATTCTTTACAGAAACGGGCAAGGACCAGATTTGGCCCTGGAGCCATAGAATGCGTCCCTGCCCCCATCACCCTTACATTACTAGTGAGGGTGTAAATCAGTACAATCTTTCTGGAAAGCAGTTCGGCAATATGACCCAGCAATTCTATGTCCACGAGAAGACGGCAGAGATGAGGATACCAGAGTGTTCTCTGCGGCAATGTTTATAATGGGAAACAGGGAAAACAGTCTAAGTGTCCATCAGTAAGAAGCGAATCAACAAACCCTGCTACGGGCAAATCATTGCCATGGTCATTAAATGTTACAGTGTGGATTTACAGTCAGTGACATAGAAATCCAAGATGTATTTGAAAATCAGGTCATAAAATATTATATATATACATACATTATATATATAACAATCGTATAATATATATTATATCATAATCCTATATAATATGTATTATATACTATATCATTATCTTATAATATGTTGTTATTACATATTATATATGATATAGATATAAATATATCTATATATGTCTATATTATATATAGAATTATACATCATCTATATTATATAGATATAAAATATATGACATAAATAATCATTATCTTATTATATATGATATATCATGTATATTATATCTGAATATATATAATATATAATAATCTTGTATGTGAAAAATATTATTTTTATTTAAAAATATGTGTATCTAGATGTGGTGGTGAATTGCATGCATCAGCTAGACTGGGCTAAGCATTGCCCAGATAGCTGTTAAAACATCATTTCTGAGCGTGTCTGTGAAGGTATTTCCAGAAGAGATTAGTATTTGAATCAGCAGACTGAGTAGAAGATGCCCTCACTGGTACAAGTGAGCATCATTCCATCTTTGGAAGGCCTGAATGGAATTAAAAAAAAAAATGGAGGTGAGGCAAATTCATTCTCTCTGCTTGATCTGGGACACCTATCTTCGCCTGCCTTTGAACATCAGTGCTTTTGGTTCTTGGTCATTTAGACTCAGACCAGAACTTCTACCACAGGTGCCCTGATTGTCAAGCCTTCAGATTCAAACTGCTTCACGCCCCTGGCTTTCTTGGTTCTCCAGCTTACAGACAGCAGATCCCAGGACTTCTCAACCTCCATTACTGCGTGAGCCGACTGCTGAAATAACTCTCTTCTTATATAATCCTGTCGGTTCTGTTTCTCTGGAGAACCCTGGCAAATGCAATAGACTTAAAAAAAAATCTTTAATGGTAAATACCAAACACTGACAGTGGTTGTTTCCTAGTGGTAGGATTTTAGCTATTTTTATTGGCTTCTTTATCAATCCTTATAGCTCCAGGGCCTCCCAGTTCCACAGTGGCACATAGTAGATGCTCAGGAAATATTTGCTGACAAGGTGAAAAAAATATTGCCAGTGTGGGCAAGCCAGAGCCATCAGGGGTTTCATTTGGATATAAGGGAAGCTTTTCCACCATGGTGGGTGGTAAACTCTGGGAAACATAATTAAAACACCATCTGGAATCATCTTTCCTGAAGATATTTTTTAAAGAATGGAGTCATCTTATGATCCTGGAATGAGGAAGATGATCCTTAAGTGTGTCACAAATCCAAAACCTATAAAATATATATATATATATATATATATACATTTGATTACATAAAACTTAAAAAGTCTGCAGACTCAAAACCACCATAAGCAAAATCGAAATATAAATGACAAACCAGGAAATGATGTTGCCGAAGCTTCGCAGAGAAGAGGGTTAATTTCTCTAACATGTAAAATCAATAGGAAAAAGAGCAGACCTGTAGAAAAATGGGCAAAAGATGCTGGCAGTTTGTAAGAAAATAAATACAAGTGATCCTCAAGCAAATGCAAAAGTGCTCCATGATCTTCATAAGAGAGATGAAAATTAAAACCCCATTGATATAGTAATTTTCACCTATCAGATGGGCAAAATTAAAAAGAATGCGATAATCCACTGCTGTTGATGAAATGTAGGGAAGCAGACACTCTCAGACATTGTGGCGACGGGGTGTAAATTGGCACCGACTCCACGGAGAACATTTTAACAATATTTATTTTAAAAATGTATCATTTGGCCCAACGATTCCCCTTTTAAGGGCTTATCCCAGATTTATTTGCACACAGGTATCAGATTATCAGCCACAGCTTGTTTATAATAATAATAAAAGGTGGAAATAGCCCAGACATCCACCAATAAGAGACTGCTTGGGTGAACTATATATAGTCACTAAGTAGTATGCTCTGCAGGCTCCTGAAAAAAAGAATAAGAAAGTTCTCTGTGCACTCCCGTGGATGAATCTCTAAGATGCATATTACAGAGAAAGGAGGAAAAAGGCAAATTTTAAAAGTGGGCATCTTTTATATTTAAAAAAGAAAAAAGGGACAGTTATATGCACATTTTGCCTATGTATACATATTTTCTAGAATGGTTCATTTGTTGCCTCGAGGGCAGGGAATGGTAAATGGAAAAGCTAGAGGTATTTTGGTGTTTAGCCTTTTGCATGTTCTGAAGCTCAAATGATGTGAAAGTATTACCTACTCAAAAAATTAATGAAGGCTCCTTCAGAGCTTTCTATACAGTGTTCCCACAGTCAGAGGCACTCTGTTTTTAACTTACACACACACACACACACACACACAATCCTCCTCCTGGAAATATTTTCTTTTTCTTCAAGACCTGTGTTCAGATATCACTTCTTCAGGAAGTCTTCCCTGACCAGCCCCACCTCCTCCACAGGAAGTGAGCTACGCCCGTTATACTCATTCATAGTACCCTGTGGGATTTCTCACAAGTAGTATCTGTTAGTAATTACTTAATGCCTGTCTCCACCTCAGTGGAGGTGCCAGAACCGAGTTGAGCCCTTGCCACATTAGACATGCTTACAAAAGGCATTCTCTCTTTGGAAGTAAGGTGTTAAGAACTGAATGCTTATATCCCCTCAAAATTCCTATGTTGAAATCCTAACCCCTAAGTGATAGTTTTGGGGGTGGGGTCTCTGGGGTGACTGGGTCATAAGGGTGGAGCCCTCATGGGTGGGATTAGTGCCCTTATACAAGAGACCCCAGAGAGCCAGCTAGTTTCCACCATGCAAGGGCACAAGAAGAAAACAGTAGTCTGCAACCTGAAAGAGGACTCTCACAAGAACCTGACCATGAGGGCACCCTGATCTTGGACATCCAGCCTCCAGAGCTGTGAGGAATCTGTCACTTAAGTCCCCTGGTCTGTGGTATTTTTTCATAGCAGCTTGATCTAAGACAAGAAGGAAGAAAAAAGGAAGTAATAACGACAACAGCAACATTATTGTGCACTGACTATGAGCTCAAGTGCTTCAGGCCTATTGACACATTTAAAATCCTCACTGCAAATGGGTACCATTATTACCGGCATTTCACAGATCTGGAAACAGAGGCTCAAGGAAACTAAGCCACCTCCACACAGTCAGCAGGGAGAGCCAGGATTCAAACACAGGCAGTCAGCTTCCAGAATCCATGCGCTCAGCCTCTAGAAGGAAGAAAGGAAGGGGGAAAAGAGGGAAGGAAGAGGGGGAAAGTTTTCCCCAGAACCGCAGGATGAAGCACAGTACCCTTACGTGGGGGCCTGACCAGGCCAGCAAGCTGCTGGTCTTTGGGAAGTTACAAGAACATTCATGAGGAGTCTATAATATGTATGAAACACTTACAAGCTGACAATATGGAACCTCAATAGGAAGACAAAGAGATAGCAGGCTTGAAGTATGACGGCTGCCTTGTCTAGAGGAGCAGGTAACACCCATTGTAGATAAATACACTATCTGATGTGGGTTAATAGGCTTCATTGAATTAATGATGACAGAATAATTACAGCAACAAGCAACAGCAGCAGGGAAGCTGGGGATTCTAACTGAGAATAATTCCAGCGTCAGGCAAGATCGCAAGATTTGACTTAAGGACCATGGAAACATCCCTGAGATCGGAGCTTTATTATTTTTTATCGTTTTAGGTCAGTAGCATCTACCATGACTTGTATGGGTTCTCTGCAGACAAGCAGGAAGTTATCTGCAGGACAGGAAATCTTAATAAGAGAAACAGAACGAAATGAGAAATAAGAAAAGCAGAGGAGTTGTGATTTCTGCCATTTCTTCTCAAATAGGATTTGGCCCTAATCTTTAAGGTTCAGACTGGATCCTGGAAAGCATAAGAAAATGGGGATTATATTTAGATAATCACAGGAGCAATAAACATATCTATCATTTATGGAACCCTTACCTCCAGCCATCCTCTGTGAAAAGCACTCTTTATTCCTTAGCCCATTAAATTCCCAAAATAATTTTATGGAGTAGGAACAAACACATTCCCCTATTTTATGAGTAAGACAGCTGAGGCTCAGAGAAGCAGAGTGACTTGTCTAAGACCACACAGCTAGGAAACTGCAGAAAGCAGTTCTAAGCTAGAGTTAAAAAACAAAGCTTAGAATTGTGCCCAGAAAAGAATCACTTCTGAGGGAGAAAGTAGACTAAAGGACAAATCAGAGGAGTAGACCTAAATATAATCTGTTGATGAGCATAAATTCCACTTAATTCACTAAGACTCTACTGAACACCTATCATGGGCCCAACCCAGTGCAAGGTCACTGTTGTAGACTGTTCTTTCCAAAGATGGCCATGATAATAGCTTTCATGCCACATGTTTTTATAAGAAGACCTTGACCTTGATATTCTCCATGTTGAATGATGGAGTCTATGATCCCACTCCCTCGGACCTTAGCAACTGCCTCAATCAATAGACTATGGCAGAAAAGATGCTATTTGACTTCCAGGGACAGAGCATAAAAACTATATGTACTTCTTCCTTGCTTTCTTGGGATGCTCACTCTTGGACCCCAGCCACCATGTTGTGAGGAAGTCCAACCTGCCCATGTGGACAGACCATGTGGAGACGTCACATGAGGATGTTTTAGATAGCTGGCTAGTTCTAAGAAGAACTTGGCCCCCTTTGAAACTTGAACCAGGAAGCTATCAAAAATCAAGACTGACAGCATCTGGCTGGGTTGGTTGGTAGAGCACGTGATTCATGATCTTGGGGTTGTGAGTTCGAGCCTAACTTAAAAATTAAACATTTAGGGGCACCTGCATGGCTCAGTCCATTAAGTATCTGACTTTTGATTTTGGCTCAGGTTATGACCTCAGTGTTTTGGCTCAGGTTATGACCTCAGTGTTTTGAGATCAAGCCCCACATCAGGCTTCACAATGAGCATGGAGCCTGCTTAAGATTCTCTTTCTCTCTCTCCCTGTGCTCCTCCACCACTTGCACTCTCTCTGAAAGAAAGAAAAGAAAAGGGGAAAAGAAATAAAGTCTTTTTTTTTTTTTAAAGTAGGCTTCACATCCAGTGTGGAGCCCAATGCAGGGCTCCCATAAAATTAAATCTTTAAAAAAANCAAGATTTTGCACCATATTTTAAAGGTAATCCATTAGAATCACTTAGTTATTTGCAAAATAACATTTTTGTAAAGGAGAATTAATTTGAATACCAAATAGTATCCTAGCTGGGTAGAGTTGAAAAGTAGTTTAATGATCACAAGCTAAAAGCACAAAACCAACCTCCTGTGACAAATTTAGTCTATGACCTTAGGAGGACAAATAGTCTTTCCTACAATAAACATTTGAACAAATATAGTTTCCTAGAACACATTTTTTTAATCTCAGGATTATAATAAGTGAACAAAGTCCTAGAGACTCTTAAAACAAGTTTTAAATTGTACACGCAAGTGATTTCCTATTTTATAGATAAAATTGGAAAGAGGGGCATCTGTATTGCTCATTTGGTCAAGCGTCCAACTCTTGATTTCAGCTCCAGTCATGATCTCACGGTGTTTGTGAGATTGAGCCCCACGTCGGGTTCCACACTGAGCATGGAGCCTGATTGGGATTCTCTCTCTCTTCTTCTACCACTCCAGCTTGGGCTCTCTCTCTCTCAAAAATAAAAATAAGGAGTACCTGGGTGGCTCAGTTGGTTAAGTATCCGACTTTGGCTCAGGTCATGATCTCCTGGTTCAGGAGTTCGAGCCCCACATTAGGCTCTGTGCTGACAGCTTAGAGCCTGGAGCCTGTTTCTGTCTGTCTGTCTGTCTCTCTCTCTCTCTCTCTCTCTTGCCCCCCCCACCCCAGCTTGTACTCTGTCTCTCTCTGAAAAATAAATAAAACATTTAAAAATAAATAAAAATAAAAATAAATAAATAACATTGGAAAGCAAGTGAATTCTTTGCTGACAAGAGACAAAATTATATATAAACTTCACTAAATTCTTTATAGTACCTGTCCTAATAATATTTAGTGGTCTTCTTTATTACTCTAAAGGGGTGATTCTCAGCCCTGGATGCACATTAGAGTCAATGGCTATTTTAAAAAAAATACCAGGGTGCCTGGGTGACTCAGTTGGTTAAGCATCTGACTTCGGCTCAGGTCATGATCTCATGGTTCGTGGGTTCGAGCCCCACGTCAGGATCTGTGCTGACAGCTCAGCTGTTTCAGATTCTGTGTCTCTCTCTCTCTCTCTGACCCTTCTCTGCTCATGCTCTCTCTCTCTCTCTATTTCTCAGAAATAATAAAAAAAAAAAAATACCAGTGCCCAGGCCCCACCCAAAGTCTGAAGGGATCAGTATGGAATAAGGACTGACGTGTTTGAGGGACAGCAAGGAAGGATACCAGAATGAAGGGGAGCAGAATGAGTCACGATGAGAAAGACAGGAGATGCAGCTACTGAATAAAGAGGTCAGCTCATGTAGGTTCTTGTATGCCAACATGAGGACTTCAGATTTTACTCTAAAAAACAGGGAGCAGTGCGGGGAGGAACATTTGGCTGTAAGCCACATAAACCCAACTCAAATCTGCTCAAGCAAGACTGAGAAAGTCTTGGCTCCTCTCAGTCTGTGGATGGGGCTTAGAAGGTCCAACATTATACATTCCCTCTCTCTCCTCACATGCTTGCTTTAATGAAACAAGCTGCCATATTGTCAGCTATCCTATGGAGAGAGTCACCAAAGCAAGGAGCTGAGGGCAGCCTCTGGCCAAGAGCCAGGTAGGAACTGAGGCCGTCAGCCCAACAACTCTGAAGGAATTGAATCTTGCCAATAATTACATGAGTTTGGATGGGGTTCCTCCGCACGCCCTTCCCTGAGATGACTGGACCCCTAGCAGATACCTCTACTGCAGCCTGTGAGAGACCCTGAGCCAGAGGCCCTAGCTGACCTACACCCACACTCTTGACCCTCCGACAGTCTGTGCTGTTTGAAGCTGCTAAGCTTGGGGGTAATTTGGTAGGCAATAATAGAAAACTAACACAATGACCTAAACCAGGATGGGGATGGTAAGGATGAAGAGAAATGGGCAAATTTCAAGTTTGTTTTAGAGACTGAGAGGACAGGTCTTAGAGATAAGCTGAATGGTGAGGAATTGGTAATGAACACTAGAATTCTACCTCCAGAAAGCGTGTGCACAGGGGTGCCACTTGCTGAGATGAAATGAAATGGGAGATCAATGGGTTTGAAGGAAAGAAAAAAGAGCTCTCTTCTCACCTTAGTTGGAGGTGCCTGAAGACATCTAGGCAGAGGTGCCAAACAGGCACAGTCAGCTGTGCCAACCTGGAGCCTAGAGGAGAAGGGATGCCACTCTGCCGCACTACGTCTCAGTTTCTTTTCTGTCATCTGGAAAGGACTTTCCATCTCACATGCCTCTGCTCTCAGAAAAGCTTTTCAGAACTAAAGTGAAGCCAACCCACCAGGCAGACAACGCCTAGATACCTGATCTAAACTGTGCTGATTCACCCCATTTGGGAATTGAAACTCAGAAACACTAGGCATCTCTGTTGGCCCTTAAATGAGAGCAATTTCTGGAACTTCAACTCAGTTGAGCATCTTTAGCTACAGACAGCCACAGCATTGCTGAGAGGGAATCAAGTAGCGGTGCCAAGAGAGAAACACAGGTGGTAAACATGTCACCCCCGAGCAAGAAAAAGGTAGGGGAGATACTGCCTGGGCCCCTGCCTAGCCAGCTGAACTCCAGGGGCACTTTCTGCCTGTGAGTCCCATTAAATATCCACGTTTTCTTACAATAAGTCCACCTTTAGGTTTCTTGCAACCAGAAGAGCGACATGAATAGTTATGTATTTGCACCTGCACATCAGGATTGCCATGATGACGACCAAATAAGAACATGTATTTGGAAGTGTCCTACCAACTGTAAAGCACTATGCAAAAAACAAAACAAAAACACAACCTCACTACTGTCATTACTTTAGTTATGTCTAATTCTACTCTTTTAAATATCTCGAGATTCACTGAGTACATGTAATGTCCCAACTTCAAATGTCGGAAAAGCCATAGAAGAGTAGACCAGAGATCTAGAACTGTGCTGTTCAACATAAGAGCCAGAGGCCACATGCAGATATTACATTTAAATAACAGAAAACTCAAAATGCCCAGTGGCACTGGCCACATTCAAAGTGCTCAGTCATCACAAGTGGCCATGTGGCCACCAACAGGACAGTGAATGTATAAAATCTCCCATCATCGCAGAATGGATGGCTTTACTGGGGAAACAATGGGATAGTGTTCCCACTCAAATCCAAATTTGTAAATAATTCTTTTTTAAATTCTATCGTTTTTGAGCTTACCTAGATAGTTTATTTATATGTACATTCACAGCCATACCTTTGGTTTGTGTAAAAATCCCACACAGGTCCTGTCCCATGAGTGAAACCACTTCTTTTGTTTTGACCTCATTCTAACTTAAACATCATCTTATTCTAGGTTTCTAGCTACATGAGATTTTGTAGGCTCTGCCAGGTAGCCTCTGAGATTGGGAATACAGCCGGACTACACTTCTTTCAGAACTCAGACTCATCTTTTCACCAAACGTGAGCCTTCCTCTTCATCCATTCAAAGCGGGGAAAAGACGGCTCACAATGAGGAATTCCATCACTATGTAACAGAGACAGGCAATGGAAATGACCACTTAAGAAACTGATAACTCACCCACACAGAGGTGTTGGGGTCATGGCAGAGCCCCATTTCATCCAAGAGTATTCAGTTTTGACAAACATCAAATCCTTTTCAGAAGATGATATGAATATTAGAAGCTACATTTGACTGAGCACTTATTATATTGGATCTATTGTGATAAGTGCTTTAACAAGTCTTTTTTTTTTTTTAAAGCTTATTTATCTTTGAGAGAGAGAATGCACAATCAGGGAGGGGCAGAGAAAGAGAGGGAGACACAGAATCGGAAGCAGGCTCCAGGCTCTGAGCTGTCAGCACAGAGCCTGATGTGGGGATCAAACTCACGGACCGTGAGATTATGACCTGAACCGAAGTCGGTCGCTCAACCAACAGAGCCACCCAGGTGCCCCATGATGAGTGCTTAAACGCATTATCTCAGTCTCCACAGCTTTTGTGGGAGGTAGTTGTTATTGTCTCCATTTCAGAGATGAGGGTGCTAATCTCAAAAAGATTCATAACTTGTCCAAATTCTACAATAAATCGTAGAGCCAAGAATCCCACCAAGTATCTTTTTTTTTAATTTTTTTAAAATGTTTTAATTTATTTCTAAGAGAGAGAGAGAGAGAGACAGAGTAAGCAGGGGAGGGTCAGAGAGAGAGGGAGTCACAGACTCTGAATCAGGCTCCAGTGGGCTCGAACCCACCAACCGCGAGATCATGACCTACGCGAAAGTCGGACGTTTAACCGACTAAGCCACCCAGGTGCCTCCAAGTATCTTTGATTCCAGAACCAGCAAGAAAAATCACTAAACCAAACTAACATTCTCTTGTCCTGTTATAATGATAAATAAAACCATAGATCATAAAATCAGGGACTCTGGTCTATCTATATGTATAGAATGCCTTATAATAAAGTTCTATCAAAGTTTCATGACCAAACAAATTATCAACTATTGGCAGTATTTTTCCTTCACTCAAACCCAAGCAGTAGGACAGATCCACAATAAAACTCTATGATTAAGTCTCCTTTTATGGGGCACCTGGGTGGCTCAGTCAGTTAAGCATCCAACTTCGGCTCAGGCTGGGATCTCACAGTTCATGAATTTGAGCCTGGCATGGGGCTCTCTGCTATCAGTGCAGAGCCCACTTTGGGTCTTCTGCTCCTCCTCTGCTGGTTCTCTCTCTCTCAAAAAACAGAAAAAAAGTCTCCTTTTATAATAGCAGGTGGTCATGATTTTCTTTTTTCTTGCTTGTTTCCTTTTTTTTTCTATCCTGAGGGGAATCATCTGCAAGTGTTTGGTTTAAAGGTCCAAAAACAACATCCATGACTTTGAACAATGGGTTAAAGGAGTTGTCAACAGATGAAATGAACAAAGGAACAAATTACAGAAAAATATTTAAACAAAAATTCCTTCCAGCAATTTTCTTGGGGAAAGTCAGTGCTGTGACTTAATCTGTCCACCCAAAGCCTACTCATTTAACATTTTACCTCTGTATATGTGTTTTACATAGTTTTCAAATTGTTCTTATATTCAGGATTTCTTGGTATTTCATTGCCTTTATTTCCTTCTCTATAAAAGGGAGCAATGAAGTGCTTATCTCAGTATCTGGTACATAGTAAGGGCTACATATGATAATGATAGTGCTGCTGTTAATCATACTATCATTCATTCATTCGACAAGCACCAAGGTGGATTAGAGCAAAATGAAATCCAATATTCCATCTATCTATGGTTCTAAAGACCCAGAATTTCTATATATAGGAGCAGAAACCTAGCTGGAAGTAGAAGACAGGACTCTTATCTAGAAGCAGTTGTGAGAAAGGGAACCTGGTGGACTCTGGAGGGAACTAAAACCATCCTTGCACTGCTGTTACTTGGTCCTTTTAGGCAAGGCAAGTGCTGTTACCATCATTTGACAGATGGGAAATTTGGAGCTGGCAGAACTTAAGAGACTTCTCAAAATTACAAGAGTAAGATATGGAAAATCAGACTCCCTAGAAGGCACTGAGCTGCAGGAGGGCAGAGGCTTTGCCCATCTTGTTTAACATCTACCTTCAGGGCATGGCATACCATGGGTACTTGTCCTAGATCAAGCTCCCAAGAAGCAAAGCCTCAGACAGGGATTCTTATGCCATGCCATGATTTATGAAGGGAGTGTTCTCAGAAGGAAGGAAGTGATGGAAAGGATAAAGGAGAGCAGAAGAGGGTGGATGGATATAGATTCATCAGAAGCCTATCCTCATTCTGATCCCATGGGGAGTTCTGGCACATGAGGACATCACAAAGTTTTCCAACATGAGTCGTGGGGCCAGCCTTTTGGATACACTCTCTGGAGGCAGAGTGGACTGCCCTGAGAAAGGGTGTAGGCATAACCTCCCAGGCATTTCTGAACACCATCAGCAGAGCTCAATTCCCTGCAAGAGGAGTAGCCTACGCTCACAGCAGCTGGGGGGTGGGTGCGTTGACCTCTCCAGTGGGATCTGGGTGGGAAACCAATAATGTCCAAAACAGTGCTCAACAACATTGCTGGATGAATGACTGACAACTAGGACACAGTTCTAGTCTCTCCATATGCTTTCCCTATACATATCCTTTCTATACAAGACAGGACTCTCATCCTGCAAAAATTTCAGTCATCATCTCTAATTCAGGAATCTTCCCCAGCACAATCCAACAGTATTGAGCACAACTCAGCTGGCAAGGGTCACATCTAACTGGGTCTAATTACCACGTTGGAAGAGGAAGGACATAGCTGTTGAGGTTTTAAGCTACAAAATAATACCTTCACCCATCAGCCAAGGCCACTGTAAATTAATGGTTGCACTGGGGTTTCACCTGACAGCTAGATAAAGCCAATTCATGTCAAGGGACCAGAGACATAACATAAAAAATCCATTGGACTTTTATCTCCCAGAGATGGTATTTGCTTCTCACATTCTGAGAACTCAAGCTGGGGACCAATATACTTTTCATACCAAGTCAATATTAAAGCAAGAATGTGTAGTATAATCATTACTGGCAAAAGGAACAAAGCCAGGTCTTTGTACCTTTTCCTTTTAATTACACCCATTCTCCACTCAGCTCACAAACGCCCTGTCTTCCTTGTTGGAGCCACTACCCACCCCCCTCCTGCCATTAGGCTGTTCCTCTTTTTCCCACAAAGTGGCTGAAAGTGGGAGGGTAGACTTGCAGAGGGAGGGTTATGATGCAGTCCTTTCCAAAAAGGAGAGACCTGATTCATTCTCCACACTGAAGCCACACCAAGCTTCTGCAAACCTGCTGCTTTCACTCTCCTGCTTAAAACCCTTTGATCTTGGGACAAAATGAACAATCTTTATTGGGTTCCATAGGACCTACGTAAGGTGGGCCTTACCTGCTTTCCCTCACTCACTACCCTCCAGCCACACTGACATTCTTTCAGTTTCTCAAACATGCTGTTCTCCATCTTGCCACAGGACATTTGCATTGCTGATCCCTCAGCTGTAATGTACTCACTTCCAGGTACTCTTTCAGACCAGACCTTAAATGGTATTTCCCTGGCTCCTATGTTGCTCCCATTCTTTTCTTCATAGCACATTATAATTTGTTACTATCATTTTTTGTTTATGTGTCCTCTAAAGCAGAAATGCCAGAAGAAAGCTCCTAATTTAATGACTATCAAATGCAATACTTACTTTTCAATCAGTTCTTGGTTCAAAGTGGGAAAAGGGCCCATTTTCTCACTTTTGAGATGGGTGAGCTGTAGCCATGGAATAAACCTTATTGACCTGAATTCATGTGGTTGCTTGGTTGGTTTTTTAAGGAAGTATTGGCAGTTTTCCCTTGAAATATTCAACCGTTTTGCAAAACATCCTGTGTTACCCTCACCTTAGCTCTGGGACTTACTGTCTTCCAGATTTATTGCCCACCAGGGAAGAGTGGAACTGAGTGAAGAAACACATGGAAACCTTGTGGGTCTGCAGATCTTGCTGACCTCGTCACCAATCTCTTCCAGGAATTTCTTCCTTGAACTCTTGAAGTCATCAGATTTCCCATTCCCACTCCCTCCTGACATCACACAGCATATCTTTAAAAATCATATAAATAAAATAGTCAACATAATAACAATACAACTAGCCTTTGTTCAGCACTTACTGTAATGTGGCAAGTACGATGCTGAGCACATTACCTGCCTCAGTCTCTTGCCCCACAGCAACAGCCCTATGGGGCAGGCTGGGTGGATGCTGCAGTTTTCTGGGGGAATGGTGTCCTGCCCCACGTCGAACAGCTGGTGAGTATGAGAGCCTGGTTTTATACTGTGTCTGCCTCAAAAGTCCATGGACTCTCCATCACATCATGTCACTGTGATGTGTCCACTCCATCCAAGGGTACAGAGCCTTTGGTCCACTGAGCCACAGGAATGTTCTAGAAGGCCCTCCCACTGACAAGAGTCATCCCAGGATGTGTGTCTGCCCTCACGAGCCAAGATACCCTAATAGAGCAAGTATCAATCTAGTAAAAATTGAAAGGGGGCAAAGCAAAGTCTAATAGGAACTCCACATCCTTGCTGAAAATCACCAAAGACACACAACCCTGTGTGAAATAAAGGAGCTCTTTTTGTAACCAATGATCCTTGGCTTTTTGAATTTCCAGCGTCCATTCCAACATCTCCTTTTTATAGTGGTGCTCATTTACAATTTTGAGGCTTAAAATTTTTTTTTTAGTTTGCATACAGTAAAATTCTTGGTGGTACACAGTTCTGTGGGTGTATAGCACCATGATTAAGCCCATGATTAAGTTCCATCTTCCTAAAATATTCATTCCCTCATCTCCCCTTTGAAGTTCTCATTTCCTTTTCCCCCCATTGAAGTCCATGTGTCAGGACCGCAGTCAACAAAAGCAGAACAAAAGGAGGGACCTGTACTCCATCCTAGAACTTGAATCTCAAGCAGAGAGGTAAAAAGGATGAAAACAGTTGGGTTCTCTCAACTATGGAGATGATAAGCCCCTGATACCTAGAACCACTGACTCACCCAGATGTGTCCTGTTTTCATCTTTCAGCATTTTTTTTTAATGTTTTATTTATTTCTAGGAGAGAGAGACAGCGTGAGCAGGGGAGGGTCAGAGAGAGAGGGAGTCACAGACTGAAACAGGCTCCAGGCTCTGAGCTGGCAGTCAGCACAGAGCCCGACGCAGGGCTCGAACCCACGAACCGCGAGATCATGACCTAAGCGAAAGTCGGATGCTTAACCGACTAAGCCACCCAGGCGCCCCTTCATCTTTCAGCATTTTTTTGACCTTTGTCCTGCTTCCAGGCACAGAGCTCCTAAAAACCTTGGAATTCCCTGAGAGGTGGGAGTGTCTTTTGTTATTCATAACAAGCCCATGTGACCATATCTGAATTTATGCTAATGAGGTGTCTCATGGTGAGGCTCCTAGATTGCTTGTGACGAGGACTGGTCCCCAGAAAGACCTAGCACCTGGGGCACCTGGGTGGCTCAGTCTGTTAAGCATCCAACCTCAGCTCAGGTCACGATCTCATGTTTTGTGAGTTCAAGCCCCATGTCAGGCTCTATGCTGACAGCTCAGAGCCTGGAGCCTGCTTGGGATTCTGTCTTCCTCTTTCTCTGACCTCCCCTAGCTCATGCTCTGTGTGTGTCTCTCTCTCAAAAATAAATAAACATGGAAAGGAGAGGGGAGGGAGTTTGAGGGACTTCCCAGATGGCAAACACATCACTGTCTATTTTCACAGGAATAGGGGCCCCTGCACTCAAGACCCCCAGACCTTGCCCTATGTCCCTCTCCATCTGGCTGTTCATCTGCCTTAATGATAAACTGTAAGAGTAAGGACAGCACTTTACTGAGTTCTTTGAGTCATTCTAACAAATTACTGGAACTGAAAGTTGGGGGGGAACCCCTGAATTTTTTTAAGTTTATTTATTTATTTTGAGAAAAAGAGAGCAAGCATGTGTGCCAGGGGAGGGGCAGAGAGAGAGAGGGAGAGAGAGAGAATCTGAAGCAGGCTCTGTGCTGAGCCTGACGCAGGGCTCTAACTCATGAACAATGAGATCATGATCTGAGCCAAAACCAAGAGTCAGATGTTTAACCAACTGAGCCACCCAGATGCCCCAGGAACTCCTGAATTTATAACTGACAGAGGTGCAGGTAGCCTGGGGACTCCATTTATGATTAAAGTGGGGGCATTAACCTGTAGGGTCTTTGGTAACTAGAGGTAGATAATATGAGAATTGAATTGCATTACTCAACTCCAGTTGGAGTCAGAGAATCAAACTGGTGTTGGAATGATTATTGGGTTAGTGTTGCAAAGACATCTCATACACGACTAAAATGGAAGAGGCATGTTTCCTACTGTTGAGAGAAGCATGAAACGACAGAGGTGGGGCACTGTAAACACTGGGGAACCAGAGTAAGAGTTTCAATCCTGGGTTTGCCTCTACTTATGTAACTATGGGCAAATCATACAACCTCACCAGGGCTCAGTTTATTCCTTGATAAACCAGGAATAATGATAATAACAATATGGATTCCATACAGTTGTTTGAGACTTGAAAAAGTTAGTCTACCTACAGGGTTTAGGACACTGCCAGGTGCTCAGTAAACCCTCACTTAAAGTGGGTGGTTGTCAATATTATTCCTCTTGTTTCTTCCAATTCATTCCCTCTTTAAATTTACCAGAGTTTCTTCTCCCTGAAGCTGAATCACCCTATTGATACCCCCGCCTCTTTCCTCTGAGCAGACAGAGTGTGTGGTTAGTTAGCTAAGCAAGAATGAGATCCCGAGGGGAGGTGGATTTTACAGACAGGAGGTTCCCACAGATGTTAAAAGGAGTAAGAAAGAAGAAAGGAGAGAGATCCAGACACACCGTGGCTCCCACAAGGACAGGAGAGACACCCTCCATCCTCTGCTGGACCAGAGGCCACGCTGGTCCAGTCCTATGCCTGGGCTCCTGAGAAAGTGCTGAGTCTTGGGGTGCTTCCATCCATCCCAGGGACCCACTGGAATCATCTGGGCAGCTCTGCGGTATTCTGGTACCTGCATCCAGCCCCGGAGATCCAGACTTCAATAGTTTGGGAGGATGTCCAGGGAAGAGGGAGTTTTAAAAGCTCCCTAGGAGATTCAAAACTGCTGCCAAGGTTGAGAACCTCCATCTAAGAGGAGGGAGCCAGAGGCCACCCCGCTGGCATTCACCTTGTCTTCAGAGAAAGCCTCTTGGACTTTAATGTGCACATGAATCATCTTGTCAAAATGTAGATTCTAGTTCAGTAGGTCCTGGGAAGGGCCCAGGATTCTGCATTTCTCACATGCCACCAGGTGATGGTGACGCTGCCAACCCAAGGACCACTGGGTAGCAGGGGTCTAAGTGAAGCCTATGGGCTCCGCATGCCATCGCACAAGCACCTAGTATGGCGGCACCCTCGCCCCTCGCAGGGGCTGACCCAGATTTAGGACACCTGCTACTATGGGTTAATCTGCTCAGAACACCTGGGCTTTCCACACCTGCAAGTCACCCCACTTCTCCTCATTTGGGTGGCAAAGGCATTCTTGGGGCAGAGAAAGAAACAGACTGTGGCTCAGGGCCAGCCCATGATGCTCCCCCAGCCCCAAATGCAGTCAGCCTGAGACCTCCTAGCCCAGCTGCTCACACTCACCCATTTCTGTCCAGAGCCCAGCTCTGTGCACAGAGTGTCCTCTCTGAATCGGACTCACTGAGCCTTCCCCACCTTTCCTCTGCACCTGAGGCAATTATTACTTGTCATAAACAAGAACTGCCAGCTGTGAGTAGCATCAGCTCACTGTTCTTAAAATGCCTTCTAATCGGTTCTCTCAGAGAAGAATTCTCCAACCCCACGATGGTTCTGCCCAGCCAATCACAGTGTGGTCCCGGGCCCATGTTTTGATAAGATAATCTGTCACTGTCAGTCAGAGATGCAGGGCTCTGGCTGCAGAGAGGAGGGAGTGGGGGAGAGAGCCTCCTCCCTCTCTGGGAGTACAGCTGACTGCTGAGTCTCCCAGAATCCTGTCCCTGGAGAGGCCTTGACAAATGTCAACCGACAGGATGAAACCCTCTGCTTCTCAAACACCTGTAGGCCCCACCCCACCACAGCCTCACTTAAGCCCATTTCTCGTTTGTCTCCCAAGCACCATTCAGAGGGAAGGCAGATGCCTTCTAGTACTGAATTACAGGTGACACCAAGAGGGAAAAGTTGGGCATTTGGAGGAATAATGAGGCCATCCGTGGTGGTCAGCCTTCAAGATGGCCCCCAATTATCCCCACTTCCTGACAGTCACACCCCTCCCTGCGGCACCAGAGTTGGTCTGCAGAGTATGTACAATATGGCCGCCTGCTCTCTCTCCTCAGTCACTCCCTCGGTGCTGTCACTCACTCGCTACATTTTGAGGACACTGAGGCAGCAACGGGGCCTGCCAGTGGCAGATTCTACCCTAGTGGAGCCTTGATTGGGCTGCAGCCTGGGACAGCAGCTTGTGGCAACCATATAAGCCAGAGGCACCCAGCTAACCTGCTCCTGGATCCCTGGCAGTGTTGTTTTAAGCTGTTCCATTGGGGTTGATTTGTTACACAGCAACAGATAACTCATACACCATTCATACCAGACCAAACCATGAATATAGTGCGGGTCCTTCTATGGCAAGAGGCAGTACCAATCACTGCACCAGACACAGAGGCAGTAATGGAAATAATAATTAATAATAATGGCGGCTAACATTTACATAAGCCCTACTTGGAGCCAGGCACCGTTCTGAGCGCTACGCATGCATTAACTCGTATACTCCTTTAGCTATCTGTTGTTGTTGTTACTATTGCTATCCCTGTCCACGCACTCCAGCTATCAGGAACATGTCTGGAAAGGTGGGTTTAGTGTCATGTTCCAATGAGTAAGACCACACGCCATGGGGTACCGTGGTGCATCCCAGAGGGTGTTACAGCATGCGGGTTTGCTCTGCACTGCGTGCAGTCAGAAAGCAGCAGCGGACCCAGGACTGGAGTCGGGAGGTACAGATTGGGGCTGCAGCTGTCGTCAGGAAAGAAGCAGCAGTGCTCCTGCTACTCAGGACGGAATGTTTGCTATTTCCATGGTTTGCATGGCCCTCACTTTCGTGCTCAGATGCAATTACAGAGCACTCTTATTTTTGTTTCATGTCATTACCCTCAGCATGAAGTCTTCCCATACGTTGCCCTGTGAAATTGCTCAAGTGCGGCCCCTAGTACTGGGCCAGCCACCAGCTCATCACAGCCGGGAAAGCATGTCTTCCTTTCTCATCCCCATTTGACAGATGGAAAAACTGAGGCCAAAATAAGTCAAGTAGTTAAAATGTCAAGGTTGAAAAAACTTTACAGAACTTCTTAAACTATCAGGAGTTTAGAGCCAGTTTGGTTTGGTTTCAGTTTTGGTTTGTGTGTTTTCCAATCCACTGTGAGCCGATATTTTTATAACATACAATATAAACGAATTGTTAGAATAATGATCATGTATTTAGATGTTGCATCACAGTCAAACTGCTAGAAAAGTTTCTAAACATGTACTCTCAATTCATGTATTGTCTGGTCAAACACAAATAAAATGGTTCTCAGACCAATACTTGTCTACGGAGTTATGCTTTGAGCACCTTTAGAGGTTGTCTGATTAAGGGTTTCTCAAACTACGTGCATTGTTCACCTTCAGTTTTGTCATGCTTGGGTAACACCTCCAGTATTATTTACTTCATGTTAAATATTCCCATCCTATATTATGCCCCCGTTAGAATAGCCACTACGAAAAGAACAGGACAGTGTTGGCAAAACTGTAGAAAAACAGGTGCACTGTTCATTGAAAAAAAAATGTTGCAGCCACTTACTATAAACATATCTTGAGAAGCTAATAGAGTTATTATAGGATCCAGCAATCGCACTTCTGGGTTTATAGTCAAAGAACACAGAGCAGGAAGTCAAAAAGATATTTGCACACTCATGTCCACTGTGACACTATTCACAAGAGCTAAGAAGTAGAAGCAACCCAAATGTCCATCAACAGATGAATGGATAAAGTTTGGTATATATGCAATGGAATGTTATGCAGCCTTTAAAAAAGAAAGAAATCTTGTCACATGATACAGTATAGTTGAGCCTTCATAATCTTATGCCAAAGAAAATAAGCTGGTCACAAAGGACAAACACCGTATGATTCCACTTACTTGAAGTACCTAAAGTAGTGAAAGTCATAGAAAAGAAGAAAGGTGGTTTCCAAGGGCTGGGGAAGGAGAAATTAGTGTTTGAGGTTTCTGAGTTTCAGCTTTACAAGATGAGAAAGTTCTAGAAACTTGTTGCCCAGCAATGGGACTATAACAGTGCTAAACTGTACACTTGAAAATATTGAAGATGGTAAATTTAATGTTATGTGCTTTTTCACCACAATTTTAAAGCAAAGGAAAAAAATCCCTCATCCCAAGCAAAAGCAACCCCTATCATGTGTTGGGATGGCTTGGTTTTTTGTTTTGTTTTTAAAGTTTATTTATTTTGAGATAGAGAGAAAGCATGGGTGGGGAAGGCGCAGAGAGAGAAGGGAGAGAGAATCCTAAGTATGCTCCCCGGAGCCTGGCACAGGACTCAACCCCATGAACTGTGAGATCACAACCTGATCCGAAATCAAGAGTCCAGTGCTAAACCGACTGAGCCACTCAGACGCCCGACGGTGGCTAGTTTTTACATGTTTCTTTTTATATACAGTATTTTAAAATAAGTTCATTATTGAAAGAATGTAAAAATGTGTTTTCCATGTACCACTGAAAAGCATTTTACATGCCACCTGTGGAGCACCTACCACACTTTGGGAAACACTGATCTTTGAACCTCCTATTGCTTCAATGCCTACCATCTGAGGCCACGCAAGAGGAAAGGTTCAGGATCACCCCTGCTTTCCAAGACCTTGTGGTCAAAATGAACAATTAAAATACACAACCCAAGGAGGGCAGTGGAGCTTACAAGAAATCTGTGTGTTCCTTAAAGACCATATTGCCCAAAGCCATATAAAGATTCAGTTCAAAGGGCACCTGGGTGGATCGGTCGGTTGAGTGTCTGACACTTGATTTCGGCTCAGGTCATGATCTCATGGTCCATGAGAATGAGCCCCACATCAGACTCTGACAGCACGGAGCCTGCTTGGGATTCTCTCTCTCCCTCTCTATATGTCCCTTCCCCACTTGTGCTCTCTCTCTCTCTCAAAATAAATAAACATTAAAAAAAAAAAAAAGGATAAAGATTCA
Source organism: Crocuta crocuta (assembly GCF_008692635.1). Taxonomy (NCBI): domain Eukaryota; kingdom Metazoa; phylum Chordata; class Mammalia; order Carnivora; family Hyaenidae; genus Crocuta; species Crocuta crocuta. The sequence goes on from NW_027531893.1 coordinate 13,834,193, forward strand.
GGACAAAAAAAAAAAAAAAAAAATCAGTGCAAGACCAGATCTGCGTTGTTCAGTTTTCTATACCAAGTAGCTGGCACGTGTCTTGCCCATGGTGGAGTCTCATCTGCTACTTGTTGAGTTTTACTAAACTACAATAAATAGTGACAAGGTGGCACAAGTCAGTGAGGTACTAGGCAGGGTTGCTCACCTGAGGTTTGTAGATGAACTTCAGAGAGTCTGTGAACTTGAATGGGAAAAGCCCCCATTTTGTGTAACCTCTAACTGATTTTCAGCATTTATTTCCATTATACATGTAGGCGGCAAATCACAGTATCTCTGACTTTGTCACCAATATAAATAACAGATATTTTCATATCTCATTACAGTTGTTGTAGACATCTCGATATATTGTCTACATGCATCACTAATTGAAATTAAATAGTTATTGGAATCACCACTAAATCTTGTTATTCAATGCGTTAGTAAAGAAGCATATATCACTGTGACAAAAATTTTGTGAATTTTTTTTTTAGAAATTTTGACAACCATATTTTAGGATAATTACAAAGGAAATCCTTTATAATTCTACACACCTTTATTTTTGTATTTACTTTCTGTGGTGTTCTCTCAAGGAATCCATAGACTTCACTAGATGCCAGAGGCGTCTACAGCATGCACGCGTGTGCTCTCTCTCTCTCTCTCTCTCTCACACACACACACACACACACACACACACACACACACACACACACACACACACGATTAGGACCTGCTGTTGGATTAACTCAATTTCCCCAGTGTAGCTGACAACCCACTGGGTCTAAAGAGAAACAAACTGACGACAGAAGAAGCCTATTTTTGCCACCTTTTGCGAGGCAAACACCAACTCACCATCCCAGAGGGCAGTGAGTTCACCAGTTAACAGTCATGTGGAGAAACCCCCTGAGAACCATCAGGTTCAGTGTCCCTGGTTGGCAAGGTCAAGAACTCAGAAAATTTGGTGTTGAGTGAAAACAATTAAACTGACCTTACATCTGTAGGATTCTAAACACGGACTCTGGAGCTCGACTCCCCATGTTTGTATCCCAGCCCCAGCAGCCAGGATCTGTGCGAGCTTGGGTAAGTTATTTCACCTGGATGGATCTCACTTTCAGCATTTGTAAGCAGGAACCACAGGGCCTGACTGTGGTTGCCAGAAAAATGGTTCTTTGAAGGTGTCCAGGTTCTAATTCCTGGACCCTGTTAATATTTAAGTTTCTATGGCAAAGAGGAACTAAGGCCACAGGTGGAGTTAAGGTCAGCTAACCTTAAAATAGAGAGATTAGAGGTGTCTGCATGGCTTAGTCAGTTAAGCGCCAAACTTAGGCTAAGGTCATGATCTCACCGTTGGTGGGGCTGGACTTTGTGCTGACGGCTCAGAGCCTGGAGCCTGCTTCGGGTTCTGTATCTCCCTTTCTCTCTGCTTCCCCCCTGCTCCTGCTCATGTTCTGTCTGTTTCAAAAATAAATAAACTTAAGGGGCGCCTGGGTGGCTCAGTCTGTTAAGCGTCCGACTTCAGCTCAGGTCATGATCTCACAGTGCGTGGGTTCGAGCCCTGCATCGGGCTCTGTGCTGACAGCGAGCTCAGAGGCTGGAGCCTGTTTCAGATTCTGTGTCTCCCTCTCTCTCTGACCCTCTCCTGCTCATGCTGTCTCTCTCTCAGAAATAAATTAAAAACATTAAATAAATAAATAAACTTTAAAAAATTTAATAAAATAGATTATTCTGGATTATTCTTATCCAGGTGGACCCAATATAACCACAATATATCCTTAAATGTGGAAGCAGGAGGAAGAAGAGAGTCAGAGATGTGAAGATGTGACACCGCAGGATGTAAAGACAGAAGGAGCCACAAGCTGAGGAATAGTAAATGGTCTCTAAAATTCGGAAAAGGCAAGATTCTCCTTTAGAGGCTCCAGAAAAAGTGCAGCCCTGCCAACACCTTGATGTTAGCTAAGTGAGACCCAGTTTGAACATCTGGCCCTCAGAACTATAAGATAATAAATTTGTGTTGTTTTACACCATGAATCTTGTGGCAAATTGTTACAGCATCAATGGGAGAATAATATACTATTCTAAAAGGGTTTATGAGGATTAACAAATTAGTTAATTTATATAAAGCCCTTAGAATAGTCCCTCAAACACAATTAGTGTTATACATTATTAGTGTTATAGAAATGACAACTAAAGATGAAAGAAATGAACTGCTTCCAAAATAAACAAGGTCTGTTCAGATCAACCCCTTGCTCTGTTTTAAAATCATGAAGTAATAGGGGTGCCTGGGTGGCTCAGTCAGTTGTGTGTCCGACTTTGGCTCAGGTCATGATCTCACAGTTTGTAAGTTCGAGCCCCACGCTGGGCTCTGTGCTGACAGCTCAGAGCCTGGAGCCTGGTTTGGATTCTGTCTCCCACTCTCTCTCTGCCCCTCCCCTGCCGGTTCCCTCTCTCTCTAGCTCTCAAAACTCCAAATAAAACATTAAAAAGAATTTTAGCCATGGAATAATAATGAACCCCATGGATCCAGGCATTAATCATATAGCAGCTAACATCACAAAATAAAAGACAACCAGACATTCGGTGCCTCCTGATGGACAAACACATGACCACTTATGAAGGAGTCTTGCCAAAAATGGAAAAACAAAAAACAAAAAACAAAACCAGACCTAAACCTGATGAAACTTATAACTCCAACTACCAATGGACAGGAAACACGGAAGACGGAGGAACATGTCAAATGACACCACGGAGATATAATCAGCAATATCGAGACTGTGGGAAACTCTATAGCAATGCTTCTCAGACTTTTACATACATGTAAAACACCTGGGGATCTTGGTAAAACACAGATTCTAAGCCAGTAGGTCTAGGGTAAGGCCTGAGACTACATTTCTAACAAGCTGTCATGTAATGCTGATCCTCCTGATCCATGGACCATATTTTGAGTTTCAAGGCTCTGCAAGACATATAATCCCTTTTTTTCTAGTAATAAAATAATTGAAGGGGAAACCTACAGATTAAAAGATACACCAACTATTACACAGTTTTATATTTGGGTAAACTTGTAGAGAGATGGATTCATTATCAAATATCAGAAATGCAGCAGAAGAAAGAATTTGACGGAAGTTAATAATTTTAGTTTTGAACAGGTTGCATTTAAAACATTTGTGGTGTATATGTTTGCACGTATAGCTGGATTAGGAGGAACTTAACTGAAGACCATGGGGTAGAAGAAGGGGAATAATAGTTGGGGAGAGGGAGGGAGGCAAGCCATGAGAGACTCTTGAATGCCGAGAACAAATTGAGGGCTGATGGGGGTGGGGGGGAGGAGAGGGGAGGTGATGGGCATGGAGGAGGGCACTTGTGGGGATGAGTGCTGGGTGTTATATGGAAACCAACTTGACAATAAATATTTAAGAATAAATCAATCAATCAATCAATCAATCAATCATTTATGGTGTAAGAAGGGGAAACAAAATTCTAGAGCTGCTTTTATTTTCCTTATTTGAAAAATGACTCAAATTTATGACTTTACAAATCTGTATTATTTGTAAGTAAGAGTTCATTTTGCCATTATATATTTCCATTAAGTGTGATCTATCTTAAAAAAAAACACACACAACCAAAAACTATGTGTACGACTTACTTTAGTTGAATTCTGATTTTAAAAAAGTTAAAAAATTTTTAGATACTAAGAAATTTGAACAATGATTGGACATTTGATGCTCTAAGGAATTATTATTAATATTATAGGTATACTGATGGTATTGTGATTATTTTTAAGAATATTTACTTTTTGGAGATGCATATTGTAATATTTACAGATGAAATTTTAATGATAGGAACAGGTTTCAAAATAAGGCAATATGTTTACTGCAGCATTATTTTCAATAGCCACGATATGGAAGCAATCCTCTCTACTTTCACATACATTTGGAATTTTCCCTAATAAAATTATTTTTAGGTATAAATTTTTAAAATCTTCTCTTTTGGCTTCCTCTTCTCTAGAGCCACACCCTTCAAATGTTCTAGAAAAGACTATGAGGGCAGACTCTCCCACAACTTGTAAGTTATAAAGAACCAACCACTTTTAAGAGTTCACAGACTTGAAATTTCATGGTTTTTTTTCCCCCATGTTCTTATTCTCCCTTCTTTCATTTTTGTAAATCTCAACAAAATATTTGTGTGATCAGTTAATTATCACCATAGTTGAGGCCACGCACGCACCTCCGGGCCCAGTCTTCCATTTGTGAGATGTCCCTCCACCTGAAATACTCTTCCATGGATCCTCCCAGCATTCTGTTAACCTGTCCCTGCTCTGTGGGGCTTCAACTCATCACCCAACCTAAGCAGACATCCTAGTGTCTCTTCACCACACTGCACTATGGCAGCCCTCACAGCACTCTTCCTATGTGAGATCATCTGGTCCCTCTACTCATTTACTTCATGTTGTCCTTCATCGTGCACCACTTCACCCCATCCTCCCTTCTGGAACTTATTCTCTATGCAGACGGAAACCTTGTCTCCCTATTCATTACCAGGCACAGTGCACAGGCTCTGTGGAGCCTACCGTTTTGTACATCAACTACATTCTTGCTAACACTCTCATACACATTCATATAACTGTATCACATTTGTAGTCTTTCTCACCAAATCAGAGGATTGACTGAAGCAGTGAGTAAATGTTTTTTTGAAACCAATGGAGCTGCATTGCCCATTCCTTTCAAAGAGCAATTTAGGTCCCAATCAACTTTCATTGGACACCCAAGCTCTTGGCTCATAACACTTGGTCACAGAGAGGTCTCTGTGCAAATCAGAGATAACAGGATGCCTATGGTCACAGATCTCCCCACCACCTTGGAAGTTTTCAATACCTATGCAATCAGCCCCATATCAGGAGGCTAATCAAAGGACTGAGCTTTCCACTGAAAGTCTACAGTAGCACTGACCTATTGGAAATAGGGGTTTTCAGAGAGAGACTTCACTCCAAAATCCAGCGTCATCAGCCATGGTCTAGGAAGCAATTTATGATCCTGGAGACCAGTGAGCCTGGATTTGAATCTCAGCTTCGCACTTATTTATTTTGTGGCCTTAGCTGAGTTATATAACCTCTCTGATCCTCAGTATCATCTCTCAAATGGGACTAATAATAATTATAGCTACCTCGCAGGTTTTTTGTGAGGATTAAATGAGATGATAGAAATAAAATGTTGAATCCAGTGCTTCACACACACACACACACACACACACACAAAATACCTAGGAAATTTTGTGTCACTGCTGCTGCTACAGCAGCCACTGTCTTCTGACCTCAGGGGAGCACTGAATTCTTTCCACACTCAGCAGCCGCTTCTCTAAGAAGAAGTAACCATAACTGAGAAAGTCTGATGCCTCCTTCCTTTATTTCCTTTGGTTTCCTGTTCAAATATCCCCTTTTCAAAAAAGCCTTACCTGGCCAGTCCCCTTCTTGTATAAAACAGCTCACACTCTCTCTCCATCGCATTATGTTTTATTTTTCATCCTAGGAGCTATCCACCTAATTTATACTCATTTGTTTAGTGTCTGTCTTTTCTGCCAGGGATCAATGCTAAGGGAGTTAGGGACTTTGTCTATTGTGTTCACTGCCTCTCCCCTGGGCCAAGAACAGTGTCTGGTACATAAAAACACTTTTTTTTTTTTTTTTTACAAATAGTTTATTGTCAAATTAGTTTCCACGTAACACTCAGTGCTCATCCCCAAGTGTCCTCCTCCATGCCCATCACCCTCCCCCCCACATCCATCAGTCCTCAGTTTTTGTCAGCATTCAAGAGTCTCTCATGGTTTGCCTCTCTCCCTTTCCCCCACCATTTCCGCCCTTCTTCTCCCCCCTTGTTCCTCCGTCAAGTTCCTCCTAATCCTCCTATACGTGCAAACATATGGTATTTGTCCTTCTCTGCCTGACTTATTTCGCTCAGCATAACACCCTCAAGGTCCATCCGTGTTGCTACACATGGCCAGATTTCATTCTTTCTCATTGCCATGTAGTATTCCATCGTATAGATAAACCACATCTTCTTGATCCATTCGTCTGTTGATGGACACTTAGGCTCTTTCCATGTTTTAGCTATTGTGGAGAGTGCTGCTATGAACATTGGGGTACATGTGCTCCTATGCATCAGCACTCCTGTATCCCTTGGGTCAATTCCTAGCAGTGCTATTTGCTGGGTCATAGGGGAGTTCTATTGTTAGTGTCCTGAGGAACCTCCACACTGTTTTCCAGAGGGGCTGTGGTACATAAAAACACTTAATACATTTCTTATAAGATGGATGGATGGATGGATGGATGGAAGAATGCATGAGTGAATATGAAAGAAAGAAGAAAGAGAGAGAGAAAGAAAGAAAAGAGAAAGAAAGAAAGAGAGAGAGAAAGTAAAAAAAATGAAGGAAGGAGGGAGGGAAGGAGGAAGGAAGGAATTTGGTAACTACCAACAATAACTAGCCAGCCCTGAGTTGCTGCTCAATGGATATTAGTTTCCTTCCTTCTTTCCAAGTCCAGAAAAAAATGAAGAGATCTAGAAATCCTCTCGGTGCACTGGGAGAGGAAGTGAGAGAGGGATGCCAACAGACCTGCCTCCTTCCCCCTTCTCCACCAACCCTCATTCTAACAATCAAAACAAGAACCTACATCAAGCTTCTTGATGTTCTTCAGGTGCCAAGAAGTCCGTGCATCCCTCATCCCCAGTGACTCCTTCTTGGTTCTGAAGCCCTAATAGAAGTGAGGAGTGCCTGCAGCTTGCTGATTACAGACAAGAATCCAGACAGAATTTCAACAGCTGCTCCACTGCTTGTAACCCCAATAAACAGTGTCTGGCCAACCTAATTTGGGGCCACTGAGGGGTAGGGCTGTGCTGCTTTTGGGGTCTCAGAAGTAGAAAGCCAACAGGTTTGATGTATGGTGCCATTTATAGCACCTGAAACAGAACATCCGTTACCAGGTTGGCCACTGTCAAATCTTCTTTAATATAATAATACAAGCAGCGGCTGACTCTTGAATGCCACTTTACAAAGCCAGTGGCCAAAGAGCAAAACCAACTTTCCAAGAGCTGATCTTGTCACTCCTCTACTGAAAACCCTACACTGAGTTCCTATCACACTAGGAATAAAGTCCAAACTCCTCTCCCAGGGCAGCACCAGGTCCAGCATGGTCCAGGCCCACCCACCTGTCTCCCCAACATCATCCTGGGCCATCCTCCTCCTGGGTCACTCTGCTCCAGCCACGCACATCCTGTCTGTGTTCTTCCAATATGATGAATGTGTGGTCCCCCAGGGTCTTGGTACTTTAGCCTCTCCTGCCTGCACTGGTTTCTCCTTATCCAGATCTTAGTCCCCAGTGTGGTCTTCTAAAGCAGCCCCACTGCCCAGTCCCCTCCATCACCTCAGTCTGTTTCAATACTACCATAGCACTTGGGCACCTGAGCAATCTGCACTTATGTTGGCTTGTTTATGTGCTTATTTCCTCCTCTCCCTGTCCTCTCCTGAACCATAAGGTCCCTGCAGGAAAGAATTCTGCCTGCACTGTGTATCCCTGACACATAGTAGGTTCTCAGTAAGTATTTGTTAAAGGCATGAATGTGTTGAGAGTGGCATGCAACGCCAAAAGTCAGCAGACTTTTTCTGTAAAGATCCAGAGAGTAAATATTTGAGGCTTAGTAGGCCATATGGTCTGGGTCACAACTATTCAATTCTGCCATTGCAGCGCAAAAGAGCCAATGACAATATGTAATTAAGTGGGCATGGCATTATCCCAATAACACTTCATTTATAAAATCAGGCAGCAGGCTGGATTTGGCCCATGGGGTACAGTTTGCAAACCTTTGTTCTAGAGAATTCAAGGATACTATCCACATAGTTACTTGACGTGATTTTTTCCTCATATGCTATAACATCCACTGTGTGTTGTATAAATACTAAATAAAACTGCATTCTATGCAATACTTTAACAAATAGGCTTAATTCAAGTAAACAAATCTTAAGTGCCTGCAGTGCACCAAACACTGGTCTTATTGCTGAGAATATAACACTGCAAAAGGCAGACTCTGGTCTTATGTGTAGTCAAGGGACCATATACGTGAAATCATGATAGTACAACATGAAACATTATAATGAGGGTACAATGTGCATCAAGAGGGGTTGGGCCCTCTATAACAGGTACAGCACCCCTTATAGTAGTGAACACTATGATTCTAGGATAATGGAAACTAAAAAGTATGGTTGACCTGGAGAATCTTAGGCAATGTTACAAAATTTGTGGTGTTTGGGGTGCCTGGGTGCGTCAGTTGGTTAAGCGTCCAACTTTGGCTCAGGTCATGATCTCACAGTTCATGAATTAGAGACCTGCATCAGGCTCTGTGCTGACAGCTCAGAGCCTGGAGCCTGTTTCAGATTCTACGTCTCCCTCTCTCTCGGTCCCTCCCATTCATGCTTGGTCTCTGTCTCTCTCTCTCTCTCTCAAAAATAAATAAACATTAAAAAATGTCTTTAATTTTAAAAAAAATCATGAGGTCCCATGAAGTTTAGGCAATGTCTAAGCTAAGGTCTATCTGCAGGTGTTCAGTCTTACACTTTCTTAAAATTAACACCAGGCACCACACTTGACCTATGAAGACAATAAAACTTCTAGGAGGATTTGGTGCCTAAATCAAGTCCTGAATTAGGGAGGAAAGAGTGTTCTGTTCATAGTAGATGCTAAGGCCAAAGATGGTTTAGTCTCTCTGTAAACCAAACAGCACTAAATATGACTGGATGAAAGAGGGAGATGGAGTGAAGATGGATAAGGCTGGGCAGGCAGACAAGAGTCACAACATTAAGGCATGAGAAGAAATTTGAATTTTATCCTAAGAGCAGGGGAAAGTCTATCAAGGGTTTTCAGCAAAGAAGTTGAAAAACCAGATATATTTTTTGGAAAACATGATGCTCAATGTGTCCAGATGATGGACTGGGACAGAGGTACTGGAAACCAAGAGAGGTTTTGCAAAGATCTTGAATGGTTTACAGAGCACAAAGAGAACTTCAAGACAACTTCTTGTGGAAAATGGAAATAGCCTATTTAAGGATTTCCACTTGGGACAGGCTTCCCTTTCAAACAGGAACAAGAAACTTCTTAATTTCCCTCCAAAGTCCAATAAGAGCCATTACAGGGATCCAGCTGCCAGGTTTAGAATGAGTTGAGCAAAGCAAAAATGATAGAGAAATAAAACATAAAATGAGACTATTTTCCACTTTGAACTGAGGCCAATAAATATATGGGAGCTTGCAGTTTTCCATGAGTAACAACTCAAGTAGGAAACAACACTAATTATTATTCTTCTTATGTTAATAATTACATCCAATTGGACTACTTAAACAGAGGATGCCTTGGGGAGCAACGACAGTCTAAGGAATTCCATTATTGAAATTCCATTGGTGGCTCATGGTCTCCTTAGCATCACTAATTAATATTCTCTCCCTAAACAAACAAGGATTGAGGAGGCTGGTGAACTACAGAAATATTGCTTATCATAGGAAATGATGGAGAATACACAGAATAAAAATACTCGGGTCACATTTGCTATTTTTATCATAATAAAATGCTCCTGAGGAACCATTTGGCAAAATGCACCTGCACCATAATGCCTGGCAAGATTAATGGCTTCAAGACAATTGTAAAATTAAAACAAATCTCAGGTTCAGTTACCGAAATTAGACATTGGGAAAATACTCATTTTGCTCCAGCCATCAATTCATGGCAGGTTTTTGGTTTGGGTTTGTCTTTTTTTTTTTTTTTTAATGTGCCAGCATTTGATTCAATAATCGGATTTCCTCTATGTCTCATTCACAATCTATTTCAAACATATACCTGACGGCACTGAATTCCTGATACTGGTGAGGCAGTGGCTCCTAAGAACATCGGCTTTGCAGTATGAGAGATATGGGTTCATATCCTGATTCTGTCATTAACTACATGTGGTCTTGAGCAAGTTACTTAATCACTCTGCCTCAGTATCCTTATCTGCAAAATGGGGATAATAATATTATCTAACCTTAAAGAATTTTAAAGGGTAATGTTTCTAAGGCAATGTCTAGCACCTGACATATGTTTCAATAAGTGGCAGTTGTTCAGGAATGATTATTATGCTACATCCCTTCCCCCACTCACAGGGGGAATAACCCATTCACAGACAAAATAACCCATTGTGAGTACAATTCTGCACCAAGGCCACTGGCTTTCAATATATATGTCTTGTTTGAATGTGAATAAATACATGATCCTGGTAACTAGCCACTCCAAATTCTCACCCAGTGTCTAGAACCATCTTACTTTCACTTGTTTAAATGGCGAGTGGGCTCATGCCAGTCAGAAGTGGGTAAAATGAACAAATTAGGAGACTATAAATGCTGGTGAGGATATGGAGAAATGGGCACCCTCCTACACTGTTGGTGGGAATGTAAACTGGTGCGGCCCCTCTCGAAAACAGCGTGGAGGTTCCTCAAAAAATTAACAGTAGAACTCCCCTATGACCCAGCAACAGCTCTGCTAGGAATTTACCCAAGGGATACAGGGGTGCTAATGCATAGGGGCACATGGATCCCCATGTTCATAGCAGTAATTTCAATAATAGCCAAATCATTGAAGGAGCCTAAGTGTCCATCAACTGATGAATGGATCAGGAAGATGTGGTTTATATGTGCAATGGAATACTACATGGCAATGAGAAAGAATGAAATATGGTCATTTGTAGCAATGTGGATGGAACTCAAGTGTATTATGCTAAGTGAAATAAGTCAGGCAGAGAAAGACAGATATATGTTTTCACTCATAGGTGGAACAGGAGAAACTTAACATAGGACTATAGGGGAGGGGAAGGGGAAAAATAATTAAGGAGAGGGAGGGAGGCAAACCATAAGAGACTCTTAAATACTGAGAACAAACTGAGGGTTGATGGGGGTGGGGGAGAGGGGAAAATGGGTGACAGGCATGGAGGAGGGCACTTGTTGGGATGAGCACTGGGTGTTATATGAAAGCTAACTTGATAATAAACTATATCAAAATTTGTTTAAAAAGTAAATGGCTCGTGGATCTTCTTGTGTGTCAGTTATAACAAGCCCTCTTTGACAGAGTGAGATTACATCCCTTAAAGGGGATAGAGATGGCATAGAGCCCTAAACCATTAGCCTTTAGAGCAGGGGTTAAAGGGGGGAATTTGCAGCCATTGGCTAAGTGTGGCTCAAGGAAAATTTTTAAAACTCCAGGTAGTAGAGGTCTCTTTTGGACTGAGTATATATTGCCAATTATTACTAATTAACAATAATAATAACTATCCCCTATCAAATGCTTACTATGTGACAGATATTTGGCCTACAGCTCTAAATACATGACCTTATTTAATCCATGAGACAGTCCTATCAGGTCTAAATCTAAATTTATTTGCCATGTTATTTTGGGGAAAGTGGAAGCACAGAAATGTTAAGTAATTCTCCCACATTACCCAACCAGGAATTCAAACGTAAAGTGTCTGGTCCTAAAACCAAAGTATTTAGCTGCTATGCTATATTATCTTCCAAGCAAATACATACCCTTAGACAGATGTCACAAGCATATCACCCGCTTTACTTTCCTGTGGTTGCCGAAACACAAGACCATCAATTGGGTGACCTAAGCAACAGAAATATGTTGTCTCACAGTTCTGAAGGCTGGAAGCCTGAGATTCAGGTGTCAGCAATGCAAGCAGATTCCCTCTGACACTGAAATCTTTTCTATGCCTCTCCTCTAGTTTCTGATAGTTTGCTGGCAATATTTGGCATTTGGATCTCTACCTTCATCTTTACACAGCATTCTCCCTATGTGCAAGTCTGTCTCCAAATTTCCCCTTTTTATAAGGACCTCAGTTATATCAGATTATTCCACTCTACTCCAGTATGACCTCATCTTAACTAATTACACATACAGAGACCCTACCTCCAAATAAGACCACCTTCTGAAGTACTTGGCATTAGGGATTCATATAAATGGGGGGGGGGCACAATTCAACCCATAATTCTACTCCTACCCATCCGCCCTAACTGGTTATTCCCCCATCGTCTGACTCAGGGCATGGAGGAGGGAAACAGGATTTCTACACACTCCCAAACATACTGCAAGATGTAACCCTCCATTCCAAACCCCACGGAGCCATTTATCCTATGTTAGAAAGGAGAACTGAAAAGGGATACAGTGCAAAAGATGTCAAAGCAAAGATATACGTTTCCTCAGGAGCAACAACTCTCAGAGATTTGAGTAGTAAGGTTTTGAAAAATGGACACATGAGGAACAAAGGTTGAGTTTTGTGAAATCATTGATAACCCCCAAGACAACACCCAGCTTTCCCCCATGATTATAAATGGGGGGATTTGAAATGGAACTTCTATTGTGTGGCTTTCAAAGCCCTCGGTGGCCCAGAAGTAGTGAATTATTTCTAAGGTAAAGCACTTCCTTTGAACTCAGGGGAAACAAAAGTAGGCAGATAAAAAATGATAATGTAGGAAGCAGATTTATGAGCAACTTGAAATCTGAACGCTGCTTTTTTTTTTTTATTCCTTAAGATGGACCAGTCCTGTGGCCCATGGGGGAATAAGCACCTAAGACTGAATATCAAAAATAAAATCTCTAGGCATTTCCCAAACTCATACAGGAAATCTCACACAAGCCCCTCCCCAATAAATAATAGATGTGATGTAAAATGCAGATTCCTTTGTCTAGCAATGGACATAAGTAGATGAACAGTTGTTCATTCTTTCCAGTTACTTCCAGAGTGACTGCCATAGGCTGGGTGCTGTCCCAGGTCCTGAAGAGAAATACCTCGAGGAGGATTTACCCATTAGGTGGATTCCAAACTCGTAGTAATTAAATCACAGATCTACAAGTGACTTCAGGAGTCATTTATCCAGACAGAGGATGGTAAAGAAGATAGAGGAAGGCATGTGTCTTATAGTTCCGTTGTGTGTCATCTAACAAATTCTTCACAGCAAACTTTCAAGATGGTGTCTTTCCTATGAACCAATATTATGAATCTCTTTCCTACTGTTTTGTAGGAATCCACAGTGACTAAGCTCCTCTTCCTCTGGTTGAGCATAATTTTTACATATATTGCAAGGAACAACCATTTTGCTTTTGAACACCTTACCCTGCTTTACTTTTTCTTTTATGCCCAGAACAGATCACCTTCTACATTGTATCCCCCCTCACTAGAATGTAAGGGCCAATTCTACCCATTGATGTATCCAAGCATGTAAAAGAGCATTTGAAATGAGAATGTAAAAAAATGGTGTGGCCCTGTGGGAAGCTCTTTGGCAGTTTCTTAACAAACTAAACATAGAATTACCTAATGACCCAGCAATTCCATTCCCCAAAGAACTGAAAATGGACACTCAAACAAATGGTACGTGAATGTTCATAACAGCAACTATTCAAAATAGCCCAAAAGGTGGAAACAACTCAAATGTCCATCAACAGATGAGTTAATAACCTTGGAAATACATTAAATGGAATACTATTTAGCCATGAAAAGGAATGGGGAATTGATATATTACACTGCAGATTAACCTCAAAAATTGTATGCTAAGTGTAAGAAGTCAGACACAAAGGTCTCATATTGTATGATCTCATTTATGTGAAATATCCAGAATAGATATATCTATAGAGACAGGAAGCAAATTGGTAGTTACCAGAGGCTGGAGATAGTAATTATTTAATGGAAATGGATTTTTATTTGGAGATAATGAAATGTCTTAGAAATAGACAGAAGTGATGATTGCATGACATTGTGAATGCACCACTGATATGTTCACTTTAGATTGATTCATTTTGTGCTAAATTCATTCAATTTAACCTCTATAAAAAAAGAGCACCTCAAAAAAAGGGCCTCAATAAATATTTGCTGAATGAATGAATAAACAACAAACAAATCAATATGTTTGGCCCTAAAAACAGATAACACTAAAAGGTAATCTATGAAAAAGCATTTTTGGAAAATCTGAAGTCCTTCACCAGCCACATTTAAATCACCTTGTTTGCAGTGTAAGTAAGCACTGGAGTGGTATTGGCCTGGAGGGTCTATGACCATGTTTGGTGGCCTCAGCTGAGGTTTATTACTCTGCTCATGGAGAACAGGAGACAAAGCCTGGGGTCCTATCAGGGGAAAAAATCTTCCTGTGTTGGAATTTTCAGAACCTACTGTTCCTACATAGCTAGAGACATTTCTGACTGCCAGGAGGGAAGAAAGCCAGTGGGAGTTAGTCCCATCTGCCTGCAGAGGGGCAGAACATTATCTGTCTAAATACTTCTTCATCAGAAAGTCTTACAGCTGGAGGCCTTTCCTTGCTCTCACTGTGACCTCAGCCTTAGGACCACATTAAAGAGCATTAATGCCATGGAGAGGGGGAGGGAGGAGATGGGCTGCCAGACTGGAACTAAATTAAAAATAAAGCTCCCCTTATTAAATTCATAATTATTGTGAAGCTGTGAAATCTTATTTTAAACCTCCGGCTCCTTTCTTTTGTCCAGGGTACAGGCTGCCTGCTTCTGAATCCCTATTTTGCTTTATGGACAATTTCTTTTTAGCATTCTGAGCATTTAACCTTGAAAAATAGTGTTGTTTTGCTGCTGTATTTTCTGATTGTTAGTCTCCAGGCATCTCTGTGGCATCTTTATAAATCTGCAGGAGCTGGTAAATATTTCTTGCCAACCAGCAGCTGAAATCTGAAAATACCAGCTCACTTTTTAGCTGTCAGGCAATTAATGTAATTCAAAGGAAATGAAAGGTATGGGCAACTGGGACTGCTTTTAATAACAGGAGGGCTCCTGGCTCAGACTTAGAAAGGCAGGAGAGAAGAATCAATAAAAGGCGAACAGAAAGGGTAGAAGAGGGCATGGAGTTCTCCAGAAACATTTTTGTCAGCATGCTGGCAACACCACTAATCTGTACCAAGAGAAGCTGATAAATGTAGCCATTGATGGTCAACTTAGAGATGGGCCAACTTTCAAGGCCTAGAATAGGGCATCCATTAGCCTATAGGTTGGCTTTGTATAACCAGAAAAAGATGCCCCATGAGGACAGGTGAATTGGGAGAAAATGTCCCCTGAGAATGGATGCAGGGCACACAGCTTGATGGCCAGAGAAGAAATTCATTTCAGGCCTCTTTCTCCAAACTCACCCCTATAGGGGTGGCATTTGTGCAGTGCGCAAATTGTACAGCTGCATGTAGCAGCCCTATGCAGATCACACCCCACTTCCCCATCCTTCATAATATTGGTTTCCCATTCTTCCCTGCTAAATCAAGAACAACTTGTTAGCTTTGGATCCCAGAGGTGAGAGAAGTATAATTGGCTATAAAAGTTAATGTGAAGAGTTGAACTGTGAAGAAGGGGAGGGGGATCTCACTCATGGTGATGCTGTTTCATTTCTCCAACGACGGAAAGTCTTTCCTTTTAGTGAGGAATAACTAGTCATTAAAAAGAGGCATTTTCCAGTCCAGAGAAGGGTAATTCTATCAAGGTCTACCACCTTTCATAAACTTCAGACAGGGTAGTCAAGGGTCTACAATGCATAGGGCAGAAATCACATGCTGCTTTATGTAATTGTTGCCTCCCTGGACTGCAGTGTGGATACTGTCCCCTGGAGCTGTACAATACAGCAACCCTGCATCCCATGTGCAGTGCATTGGGGAGGCTCAGGGAACACCCTGGGGTACATACTTCAACCTACCTCCTGAGAGAAAAGCAAGCTTTCAAAACCTAGTCCATCAAGGGGCGCCTGGGTGGCTCAGTCAGTTAAGCATCTGACTCTTGATTTCAGCTCAGGTCATGATCTCGCGGTTTGTGGGTTTGAGTCTCACATTGGGCTCTGCACTGATGAGTGGAGCCTACTTGGGATTCCCTCTCTCCTCTGTCTCTGCCCCTCCCCGCCTCTTTCAAAATAAATAAACATTTACAAATTTTTTAATGTTTATTTATTTATTTTTTTTTTTACAAATAGTTTATTGTCAAATTAGTTTCCACATAACACTCAGTGCTCATCCCCACAAGTGTCCTCCTCCATGCCCATCCCCCCCTCCCCCCCACGTCCATCAGTCCTCAGTTTTAATGTTTATTTATTTTTGAGACAGAGAGAGACAGAGCACAACCAGCGGAAGGGCAGAGACAGAGTCACACACAGAATCTGAAGCAGGATCTAGGTTCCAAGCTGTCAGCACAGAGCCCAGCACGGGGCTCAAACTCACGAACTGCAAGATCATGACCTGAGCTGAAGTCAGACGCTTAACAGACCGAGCCAGTCAGGTGCCCCTAAATAAATAAACATTTTAAAAAGTATTTTTTAAAAACATGACCCATCAAGTTAAATAAAAAATCATCTAATGTGTTTTTACATACCAGCAAACATTTAGTCAATAAAACAGTCTATTTATAATAATATTTTTAAATATCAAATACCTAGCTAGGAATAAGTCTAGCAAAATATGTGTAAAACTGATCATGGAAGGCTCTAAAAGATCACTGATAATAATTTTAAAACACCTAAAACACCTACATGGAGGGATACACAATGGTCATGGATTGGAGGATTCTATACTCTGGGAAAGTCAATTCTCTCCAAACTGATCTCTAGATCTTTAACACAGTTCCCATTGAATCTCCAGTTGAAGTTTTACCGGAAACTGAGAAGCTAATTCTAAAATGTATATGTAAAAGACCAGCCAAGACAACCTTAAGAAGCAACCAAGTAGAAGGGCATATTATACCAGGTATTAAGACTTATTGTAATGGTAGAAATTAAGACAGTAATGCTGGCATGAAAAGAGACAAACAATATCAAGTGTTGTTGACAATTCAGAGCAACCTGAATTCCCATCCACTACTAGTGGGAGTTTACATTCATATAAGCACTTCAGAAAACTGTTTAGCAGAATCTACTAAGTTTGAACAATGTTTATTTTATGATCCAGCAATTTTACTGCTAGCTATGATACCTAACAACACTGGCTACACCTGTAAACCAATAATCAAGCTCAAAGATGTTCATAGCAGCCCTTTTTAATGTCAAAAACTGGAAATAACCACAAATGCCCAACAATAATAAAATAAGTAAATAAAATGGCAATACATTCTCATGATGAAATACTATTCAGCAATAAAAATCAACTAACTGTAGCTCCATGCAATTCCATAGATAAATCTCACATTGTTTGACTCTATTTATATCCATTTATATCTTTTTAAGTGCCAAAAACTAATCTGTGGTATTAAAACTCAGTATGGAAATTACTTTTGGGGAGAAGGGGACACAATGGTGCTTTTGGGGTGTTGGTTATTCAAGTGTGTTCACATTGTGAAAATATATTGAGCTAAACACTTATGGCTTAAGTATTTTTCTTTCAATATGTTATATCTCACTTAAGTGTTTTAAAAACTTTGTATATGCACTTGCTTAAGGAGACTAGTGATTTTCTTTTTTAAGTGTCTATTTAAATTCTAATTAGTTAACAGACTGTGGAATATTAGTTTCAGGTGTACAATATAGTGATTCAACAGTTCCATACATTGCTCAGCAATTAATCACGATAAGTGTATTTTTAATCCCCATCACTTATTTCACCCATCCACCCAAACACCTCCCCTCCAGTAATCATCAGTTTGGTCTCTATAGGTAAGAGTCTATTTCTTAGGGCACCTGGGTGGCTCAGTCAGTTAAGCATCTGACTCCCTCCAGGTCATGCTCTCACAGCTTGTGAATTCATGCCGGGCTCTGTATTGACAGCTCAGAGCCTGGAGCCTACTTTGGACTCTGTGTCTGTCTCTCTCTTGCTCATACTCTCTCTCTCTCTCTCTCTGAAAAATAAATAAACAGTGAAAAAATTTTTTAAAGAGTCTGTTTCTTCTGATGCCATTCACAGTTGCACAAAAACCATAAAATACCTAGGAATAAGCCTAACCAAAGATATAAGAGATCTGTATGATGAAAACTATAGAAAACTTATGAAGGAAATTGAGGAAGACACAAAAAAATGGAAAAACATTCCATGCTCATGGATCAGAAGAATAAATATTGTTAAAATGTCACTACTACCCAAAGCAATCTACACATTCAATGCAATCCCAATCAAAACTGCACCAGCATTCTTCTCAAAACTAGAACAAACTATCCTAAAATTTGTATGGAACCACTAAAGACCCCGAATAGCCAAAGTAATATTGAAGAAAACCAAAATGCCAGACTTTAGCCTCAACTACAAAGCTTTAATCATCAAGACAGTATGGTATTGGCACAAAAACAGACACATAGACCAATGGAATAGAATAGAGAACTCAGAATTGAACCCACAAATGTATGGCCAACTAATGTTTGACAAAGCAGGAAAGAGTATGCAATGGAAAAAAGACAGCCTCTTTAACAGATGGTGCTGGGAGAACTGGACAACAACGTGAAGAATGAAACTAGATCATTTTCTCACACCATGCACAAAAATAAACTCAAAATGGATAAAGGACCTGAACGTGAGACAGGAAACCATCAAAACCCTAGAGGAGAAAGCAGGAAGCAAACTCCTTGACCTCCCCNAAAAAAAAAAAAGAATGGTCTTTATCCTGAAAATAGAGAAGAAAACAATTTTTTAAATGGGCAAAAGATATGCATAGACACTTAACGAAAGAGGTTATGCAGATGGCAAATAAACACATGCAAAACTGATCAGCATCATTTATTAGGAAAATGCAAATTAAACCCACCTTGTGATACCACTGGACACCCATTAGAATGGTTAAAATTTTTAATTTAATTTTTTTAAACAATTGGCAAGATGATAGACTTTTTTATTATTCTCAAGTTAGTTAACATACAGTGAAGTCTTGGCTTCAGGAATAGAACCCAGTGATTCACCTCTTACATATGACACCCAGTGCTCCTCCCAAAAAGTGCCCTCCTTAATGCCCATCACCCATTTAACCCATCCCCCATTCTCCCATCAACCCTCAGTTTGTACTCTGTATTTAAGAGCCTTTTATGGTTTGCCCCCGTCTCTGTTTTTATCTTATTTTTCCTTCCCTTCCCCTATATTCATCTGTTAAGCTTCTCAAATTCTACATATGGGTTAAATCATATGTTTTTGGTCTTTCTCTGACTGAGTTATTTCACTTAGCACCCTCCATTTCCATCCCCATTATTGCAAATGGCAAGATTTCATTCTTTTTCATCACCAAGCAGTATTCCATTGTATATATATATATATATATATATATATATA
>NW_027531893.1:13854198-13895762 GCF_008692635.1 Crocuta crocuta
TATATATATATATATATATATACTACATCTTCTTAATCCATTCATCACTTGATGGACATTTGGGCTCTTTTCATAATTTGGCTATTGTTGATAGCACTGCTATAAACACTGGGGTCCATCTGACCCTTCAAATCAGCATTTTTGTATCCTTTGGATAAATTCCTAGTAGTGCAATTGCTGGGTTGTAGGGTAGTTCTATTTTTTTTTTTTTTGAGGAATGTCCACACTGTTTTCCAGAGGGGCTGCACCAGTTTGCATTCCCACCAACACTGCAATACAGTTCCCTTTTCTCTGCATCCTTGCCAACACTTATTATTTCCTGAGTTGTTAATTTTAGCTGGAATGGTTAAAATTTTTAAATGATAGCAAGTATTGGCAAGTATAGGAGCTTCTGGGCCTCTCATTCATGTTGCTGGGAATGCAAAATGGCACAGCCGTCTTGGAAAATAACTTGGCAGTTTCCTACAAAGTTAAACACAGATATATTATATGACCCAGCAATTCCATTGCTAGGTATTTACCAGAAACATAAAACTTATTTTCACACACACACAAAAGCCTATGCACAAATGTTTACAGCAGTGTTATACACAGTTGTCAAAAAATGGTAATAGGCCAAATTCTTCCAATTGATTAATGAATAAACAAATTGTTATACATCTATACAATGGACCACGATTCTGCAACAAAAAGGAGTGACCTACTGATACATGAGTTCACCTCAAAGGCCTTATGCTGAGTACTTATGCTGAGTAAAAGAAGCCAGACTAAAAAGGAGACATACTCTATGATTCCACTGAAAAAATACTCAGAGAAAGGCAATACTATAGGTACTGTAAAAAGTTTAGGGTTCACAGGGGCTGAGGACGGTAGGAGGAGTTGACTGCAAAGGAACAAGAGGGAATTTTGAGGGGTGATGGAAATGTTCTACATCCTGATTGTGGTGGTGGTTACACAATTGGACGCATTTCTCAAAACTCACTGGAATGTACATTAAAAAGGGTAGATTTTGCCATACATAATCGTACGTCAATAACTCTAATAAAAAGCAAACACATAAAATATATTGCTTTAAGCCCGGAACCAAGATTTACTCTTGGATGTTCCAGTTAGGCAAGCCGATAAATTTTCTCTTATCATAAGCCACCTGGGTTAGATTTTCCGTTGCCTACCACTAAGAGTCCTAAATGCTACTTGGACCTGGTCTTATCTACTACTTGGATTAACAAAGCTGAAGGTCTCCACACCATTCAAATTTCCCAGAAAGCAGAGTTTCAAGTCAAAAGATGGAAAATGCAGTATGTCCCCCCATCACTGCCCATGACAGTCATCAAGAATCACTCATCCTTTTTGGAGAAGTGTCTGTTCATATCTTCTGCCCATTTCTTCGCACCTCACACCAGTCAGAGTGGCTNTGACATCATAAAAAAAAAAAGAAAGAAAAAAAGAATCGCTCATCCTTTACAGCAAATACAGCTTCAGAGAACTTCCCGAAATAGAAGGTCTTGCTCTCCTTACAGGCTGGCATCACTGTTACTCCCTCCCTCTAGCAGAGAGACTCTGAAATGTCCCCAGTCATCCCCACTTCTTGGTTTTCATGTCCTTGTGGAATCCCCTTTCTTATGATATGGGCAGGACCTGTGACTTTCTGCTAAGCAGCAGAATATGGCAAAACAGTGATGGGATGTCACTTCCATAATTTGTTCCATGAGATTGTGACTTCCACCTTGCTGGTGGAATCTATTGCCTTCTTGGTTTTTGTGCTTTGAAGAAGAGAGCTGCCACAGTGGAGATGCCCACATGGCAGGTAACTGAGGGCAGCCTCTAGTCAAAAGCCAGCAGAGAACTGAAGCCCTCAGTCCAATGAGTCTTGAGGAACTGAATCCTGCCAACAGCCACAAGAGCTGTGGATCCTTCCCCCACTTGAACCTTGAGATGAAACCCCAACCCGGCCAACACTTTGGATGTAGAATACGAGGGGGAAGCAGGGGAGGCAGCCAAACCACGCCTAGGCTCCTGATGATTGAAATGGTGAGATGACAAGAGTGTGTTGTTTTAAGCTGCTAAATTTGGGTGTAATTGCCATGCAGCAATAGATAATTAATATACTCCCCCATTATGAACAATTTCAAAAGATACACATAACTATGCACCTCACAGAAAGAATGCTCCGTGGTATTTTCTTAATTGTACCCTTATCTGATACTGATTCAACCTCATTCTGCTAACCTGCCTGTGGCCTCTAAGGTTTGCCCTAATTAACTGTGGACTGATTTCCGCAAAGGAAAGCAAATCATCTCTAAACACATTCTCTCTTCTTTCTACTTTTTTTTTGATATCCTAATAAAGCAGGTTCATCTCTGGAAGCTAAGTGGATAATTCTCATGCTATAGATTAAAATTACCTGAGTCACATAGATAAAAGGTGCCCTTTTAGTTGGGAGTTTCTAGCAAGTTGTACCAGGAATGCCATGGTAACTGACACCATTTTACTAAATCTCTCCCTTAATCTCATTTGTTAATGTAGAAAAATTGCCACCTTCTTTTCCTCTCTTTAAAAAAAGAAAATAGAAATCGAAAGAAACAGGGGTCGCTGGGTTGGAAAAGTAAAATTGGTTTTTGCCTAATTATCCTTATTCATACATTCTTCCCCTTTTTTCACATTTAGCATTTGACTGCCAGCTTCTGTTTCATGTTAGAGAAGCGTTTATTGCTCCTTTATTCACCTCTAACACTCCAGCTGGGGATGCCACAGAGCAAGGGTCTGCGAACCATGGCCCATGCATCAAATCTGGCCCACCACCTTTTTTATAAACAAGGTTTTATTGAAATACAACCACACCTATTCATTTGTATACTGTCTAAAATTGCTTCTACACTACAATAGCAGAGCTGAATTGTTGTGACAAGGACATATGGTCCCAAAAGCCTAATATATTTACTGTCAGGCTACACACACACACACACACACACACACACACACACACGTATTTGACCACTGTCATAGAATAGAGAATGGCTCTATTTCTTCACTTGGCTGTAGGGCACCACAAGGAACATTAACAGGAAGCAGGAGACATATTTTCTAGTTCCAGCCTCATATCTGTGTGACCAGGCCTTTGTCGGTTCCTTTCGCCGAGCCTCAGTTTATCCATCATAATTTCAGTTACGAGACTGGGTTAGGTTTATTCCAGTTTTGAGTAATATACCAACTCAAACAATTTTGGGTATAACATTCGTGTGATCAGTCCTACTACTTTAACGTAAAATGTAACGGTTTTGTTGTTCGTTGCATTAGACCACAAATTATAAACTTAAGTCTAAGCTCGCCTTGTCTCTGAGGAAAAGAACTAATTTCCGTCTGCTTATGGCTTCAGGCCACTAACATTTAGCACAAAAGAATCAGAATAGAGGAGGAGGTTTTTATAGAGTAATTTTTTAAAAATGTTTATTTACTTCTGAGAAAAAGAGAGAGAGTGAGTGTGTGCGCATGAGTAGGGGAGAGGCAGAGAGTGGGAGACAGAGGGTCTGAAGTAGGCTCTGTGCTCACAGCACAGAGCCCAATGCTGGGCTCGAACCCACAAACCATGAGATCATGACCTGAGCCAAAGCTGGATGCTTAGCTGACTGAGCCACCCAGGGGTCCCTTGTGTAGAGTAATTTTAATCCCACTGTTGTCAGCAGCAGCAGCAGTATATGCCTTGCACCTACAATGTGCCAGGTACTGTCCTAAGTGCTTTAAGGGTTTTAATTCCTTTAAATTCTTACAAAAGTCCTATGAAATAGGTATCGTTATTAAGTGCATTTTACAGGTAGGGAAAATGAGGTGCAGACACTAACATCTTGCCCAAATTCACACAGCTGGTTGAGTAGCACAGCCAGGATGCAAGCCCCAAGCAGTCTGGCTCCAGAGCTTTTCCTAGTATTTGCCATGGAACAAATGAAAGAACATTCCTGTCCTCTAAGGAGTGGCTTGAGTAAAAGCAACAGGATGAGAAGGCATTCCCCATCTATCTCACCCCCATTTTGACTAGAAGACATGGGGAGGGGAGACAACGGGAAAGAGGTCAGAGAGTAAAGAAGAATGGCCAGGATGTAAGCAGCCTCTCGGAGACCCATGTTTCCTGAATGTGGTCTCCTACCTGTAACATGCAGTTTTTGAGTACCCCAAAGCCGTAGGGCCTATAGACAGTCTCAGTCAAGGGGCCACGCCAGCTGTCCACCCAGCAATTGCCCATCTCTGCTCAAAGCTTTGCTTAAGCTGACTAACCTAAATGTGGACAAACTCCCTGGACATCTAAAGAGTTGAGGTAGAGGGGGAAGCCTCTGCATGGATTTCTGCAGAGCTAAATGGAAACGATTTGGTGACACAATGGTCCAAGATGGGACAGTGGTTGTTGTATCCTCAGGACCTCAGCAAACAACAACAACAACAACAACAACAACAACCTTACATAAAAGACCCTTGGGAATGTCATGAACTCAAACCCGGAATTGAACTGCCAAACCTGGAGACTTCAGCAGTAGGAATTCATTTGTACAGCAAATATTTAGCAGGCACCTACTATGTGCTGTATTCTGTGTAAATACTGGCCAAGTGGAGATGGCTAAGCCTCTTCTCCCCAAAGAGCAATGCTCCCTTACCCCCAAGCCTTTGTACAGTGGATCCCTCCACCTCCTCCTTTCCTGCACCTCTTCACCTGGCCAAATCCTTCTCACAGTCAAGATGTTGCTGTGCATTGCCTCCTCCAGGGGGTCTCCTGACCCTCACCTTGACACCAGTTTGTAGCCTCTTGCAAGCCCTATGTTCTTTGGCAAGTTTTATTTCCTCTCTGGCTCAAGCTTTTCAACAATAAAATGGGAATAATAATAGGCGCATGCAGGGTCACTGAGAGGATGAAAAAAAGACAATTAGTTCAGCGCCTCATTCTTTAATTGCTCCCAAATTATGTTGAGATCTCCCCTCCAGACCAGGAAGTGTGTCTAATTCATTCCTGTATTCACAAGGCCTATCAAAGGAGCTGACACTTAATGCATGTTTGATGAGCTTGGAAGAAAAAAATGGAGAGAGGGATGCAATCCTGGACTCAAAGATTTCCCAGTGTAAAGGAAGAGATAGATGTGTACACAAAGAACGAGAGCCCAATATGAAAAATGTTATAAAAGAAACATTAAACAGAGTCCCATGGAATCAAAGAAGAAAGAGCCATTGATGGCTGATGGTGATATTGGAAAATACTTCACGAAAAGCATGATGGCTGGTGGAAGAACAGGACCTTGCCAAGCATAGCAGAGTAGGGCATTCCAGGCAAGGCGAGCAGCACCGTTGATGTGTATACTTGATTCTCAAGCGCAAGGATTCAGATCCTACAGAGGGTGATGGGTTGAGAAAAAATAATACCTAGAAGCAGTAGAAGTGTT
Organism: Crocuta crocuta; assembly: GCF_008692635.1. Taxonomy (NCBI): domain Eukaryota; kingdom Metazoa; phylum Chordata; class Mammalia; order Carnivora; family Hyaenidae; genus Crocuta; species Crocuta crocuta. The sequence goes on from NW_027531893.1 coordinate 13,859,619, forward strand.
TAAGGAACCTATGTCCTTAGCGTGGAAGTGACATAAAGGGATAAAGATAATGTATTGAAAAGTATGACTGTTTTACCTTCAGTAAAGAACACCAAAAAAAGCTGAGAACACTAAAGAGATTATCAGTGGTTTTTCTATGTCTTAAATTAGCAGCAATCAGTACTATACAACTCATTTTCCATTTGCTGCCTCAAGACCGCAGGAAAATTCTCAGGATCTCCCTCCCTTGCATCTGCAATAAGATGCTTACAAATTCGTTTTGTTTTGTTGCAAATAGCACGTATGCTAAGAGGCACATTTCCTCTGTAACTGTATATCCATCAAAATGCGTCTTTTCTTATTTTATGGCTTGAATTTGTTCATGTAAACTCTGGCCCCTGAAAGTCCCTCTTGTGTCTCAGAGACATGGAGTTTGTAAAGCCCTATTCATTTGATGTCCTAAATAGTTGCTGACATTTATCAAGTGCTTAATATGTGCCACGCAAGGTGCTCCGTGCCTAAGAACTATTACATTGTGTGACCCTCACAGCCTCCCTGTGAGTATACAAGCAGTCTGAGAATACCTTTCCTGTGGTATTTATCCTCAAATGACAGATGAGGAAAGAGAGAATCAGAACTATGAAGGCACCTGAGGTCACCCTGCTAGCAAGTAGTGGAGACAGGATTTGAACGCAGGGCTGTCTGACTCCAAAGAAACAGCATCCAACTCTGCTTAGCTCAAGGGAGTAGCTCCTTCTCCAACCCCTTCCCAGTACTCAGGATTCTAGAACTTTGCCTGTCCTGGCAAAACCCCAAACCAGACAGTGCCCTGGGGCACTCGGTGCCTGCTACACGTGGTTCAGAACCTCCTCCTGGAGACAGGGGTTTTGGTACCAAAGCACTCTTAGGCACAGGTTGGACTTCCTTCTCTGAGGCTCACTGCAGAATTTCTGCTCCTTCTCTACCTTGCTCATCACCTCCTTCTCCACTAGCAACTTCCAGTTCCTCTTCTTCCCTTACACCCAAAGAGGGAGTTCATGTTGGTTCACCTAGAACCAAGATTCCTTTACCTCCAAGAAAATGTTCAGTGCATTTCTAGTTTTATGACATAGATGTTAACACACTGTGGCTAATTAGAGGCAGAGGTGGAACAATCCCTAAGAGGCATTATTCGACTCAGATGGCATTTTTTTTAAAGCACTTATCATGTCTGAACTGTGCTTAGCGCTTTGTGTGCATTAGCTCATGAAACTCTCCCAACTACCACAGGCTGTGGGGACTCTTACAGCCCCATTTTACAGATGAAGAAACTAAGGCACGAGTGCTAAAATAACTTACGAGTGCTTAAATAACTACAGCCCTGCAGCAAGCAAGTGGCAAAGAGGGAAAGGCTGCAGAACGAGAGGGAAATAAGAAGTAAAATGGTGCTATTCTCTCCTACAAAGTTCATGCTGAGCAGGACAGTCTTCCCTCCAGCAGTTCTTCAAAACACGAATGAGCCCTGGGGAGGCAGATGCGTTCATTCATTGCTAGTGGGAGCACAAATGGCTGCTGCCCTCAAGGAGAGGCAAGGTGGCATTATCTATGCAGAATCACAAATGCATGCACAATTTGACCCAGCACATTTCCACTTCTGGAAATTTATCCTAAACACGTGTGAAATCGTGCATGTACAAGGTTATCCACCACAGTGTGTTTAGCCTAAGTAGTAGTTTGGGACCACCCAATGTCTATGTGGAATAGACTGGTTACATAAAGTATAGGCAGCCTCTAACAGTGTACTCTGTGGTTGGAAATAAAAATAAGGAAGCTCTCCATGTGCTAATATGGAAGGATCTCCAGGGTATTTAAGTAAACAAGGAACAAAAACAAAAAACACAAAATGCAGATCTGTGTAAATAAGGGCCAAAATTCGTTTTTAAGAATATATGCAAATGAACTCTGGACAGATACATAAATACAAAAGAAGGTAATTTCTCATTAGTGGGGAGGGCAATGTAGGAAGAATTCTCACTGTAAGTTTTTTTTTTTTTTAGGTTTTTAACCATGCAAATGTATGATCTATATTCCAAAAAAATATATGTAAAAGAAAATGTATTCCCAAAAAGATGTCTTGAATTTGGCCAATCAAGTCTCTAGATCCAATATTAAAGGTTAGGTTTCGGATTTTCTTTTTTTTTTTTTTTTTTTTTTTTTTTTACAAATAGTTTATTGTCAAATTAGTTTCCAAGGATTTGGGATTTTCAAGAGGCTGGAGCCTTCCAAATACTGCCTTTGCTGGCATCTAGATCAGGTATTTCAACATCAGACTGGATTGTACATCTCTCTGTCCCAATCACAACACCCATTCCTAAATGGAAAATTGAGAGATTGATCATTTAAAAATTTTTAGCAAAGGGAATGTGGTTGTACTCCTATATTGTACACCAGATGCTTTTAACTAGTTTATATCTCCTTCCAAATGTTGGTGTTACTGGTATGTAAAAGATTACATTAATAGCAGCTACACGTTAATAATTGATGATCTGTTTGCTTAACATTCAGTTATTACTTGATGTAAGCAGTCTCTAGTGCAAAATATTCTCAGCTAATAGCTCAAATAAAATTGATTAAGTGAGGTTGGGTGGTTGTTGACTTTTTTTAATCCAAACACTACAGCATTTGCCTAGTTCTTTATCTGTAGTTAAGAATATCTGAGAATATGTTCTGTGGAAATGCTTTTGGTCTACAAAAGCAAAAGCCACCATTACTAGGAAAATAACACTGGCATCCTTAAGTAAAACAGAAAAGCCTAAGACTCCTTGACCCATAAGAGTCTCAGCTCTTAGGATTACTCACAGAACAGTCACATCAGAAGTGAGAAAATACCTCCCAGATAAGGAATATGGAGTGAAATTCCCAGAGGCACCAAAAGATGGTTTCTGTGCTCTAAGATGCCATCCCAGTGGTTAGGTCCCAAAGCCCCTCCTCAAACTCCACACCCCTCCCCCACATCTGCAGGATCACCCTCAGACCTGGGCGACAAGGGGCCCTGTGCTGGGCTCCTGCATCATTTGGGCTCTGCACTAGCACTGTCAAAGCATGACCCACCACCCAGAACATCCAGTCTCATGAGTAACACCATTCAGGCCCCCGAGACCCTTCTCCCAGATCTTGACCTCTATCCCCAAAACAGAAGGCAACTGCATCCAAAGGACTTGAAGGCTTATGTGTGGTATGGAGGCCAAAGACAGAGATGGGCACAGTTGCGGAGTGCCCAAAAGATCTGAGTGGCAGGAGTACTTAAGTAGGAGAAAGGACAAATTAACTAACTTGTAAAAGACTCCCTCTCAGGTGGAGTGAATGCAACAGAGTCTTAGTACCATTTAGCATAGTACCATTTCCCCTTAGTGCTGACTGCCCAGTTTTGCTTCTCTTTGTGTTCTAACTTGTGGGTCTGGACCTTTGCAGGAATCAGGACAGCATTTGCAATACTTGCATATAGTGGTTGAGGAACTGTGGTATTAAATAATTCATATTACTCTTCGTTTTATACATGCAAAAGTCTGTGCTTAACATAGGACCCATAATACTGACTCTTGACATTGGCAACTACATGGGTATAGAAAATTAGAATTATGAATAGTGGATTTTTAATTTTTTTAATGTTTATTTTGAGAGAGAGATAGAGCACGAATAGGAGAGAGGCAGACAGAGAGGGAGACAGAGAATCCCAAGCAGACTCCATGCTGTCAATGTAGAGTCCAACACAGGGCTCGAACTCCCAAACTGTGAGATCATGACCTGAGCTGAAACCAAGCTGAACCACCCAGGTGCCCTGGAATTATGAATAGTTTTTAAATAAAAATGTGTAATAAAATCAAAATGTCCATCAACTGATGAATGGATAAAGAAGAGGTGGTATATATATATATACAATGCAATATTATTCAGGCATCAAAAAATGAAATCTTACCATTTGCAATGACGTGGATGGAGCTAGAATGTAATATGCTAAGCAAAATAAGTCAATTAGAAAAAGATAAATATATGATTTCACTCATATGTAGAATTTAAGAAACAAAACGGATAACATATGAGAGCAAGGGGGGGAAAGAAAGGGAAACAGACCACAAGAGACTCTTAACAGAGAACAAACCGAGGGTTGATGAAGAGAGGTGGGTGGTGGCTGATGGATACTAATGAGGGCACTTGTAATAAGCACTGGGGGTTGTATATAAGTGACGAATCACTGAATTCTACTTCTTTAAAAATTTTTTAATGTTTTATTTATTTCTGAGAGAAACAGCATGAGCAGGGGAGGATCAAAGAGAAAGGGAGACACAGAATCTGAAACAGGCTCCAGGCTCTAAGCTAGCTGTCAGCACAGAGCCCAACGCGGGGCTTGAACCCATGAACCGTGAGGTCATGACCTGAGCCGAAGTCGGATGCCCAACCAACTGAGCCACCTGGGCGCCCCTGAATTCTACTTCTGAAATCCATATTGCACCATATATAAACTAATCTGTAAAAATAAAAAGCTTATTTTTAATATAATTAAAATTTCAAAACCTATATTTCAACTCTACCTAAATTTTTAATTATTTAAATATTTCAAGTGTTCTGATTTACCCATAATTTGTATTGTTCCTTTTAATTTTAATACATAATTTTACATACCTTAGTAAAAATAACCTTTTTTGAAAATATTTAAAAAGTAACTTTAATTTTTCAATTTTTACCTTTACTATCATATACTTTCTTGTTGAAATTGTATCCAAATGTTGAGTATCTTGAGTCCGATTATATTTAATTTTAATACTAAATCATTACTGTCAACAGATATAAATCAGTGATAATCTTGATTATAAAAACAAGTGATTTTGCTAAAATTAAGGCAAGAAAAAGAAAATTGATGGTTTACATATTTTATGAATTATATATACCTCTTTTTCAATCATCCAAACATTGCCAGCCAGCCCACCAACAGAATATCTAGAAAGTACCCAATGATTTGATTGAGTATATTTTGATATTTTGCCAACATTTGATAGTTTGATATTTTGCCAACTTTTGCTCATATAAAAATCTTAGTTTTATTTGAATTTTTAAATTTTGTCAGTATGAAGGCTTATTTATCAAGCTAGAAGTAAAGAACACATATTGGCTTATATTGAAATATGTGTTGGGATGAGCACTGGGTATTGTATGTAAGCCAATTTGACAATAAATTATATTTAAAAAATAAAAATAAAAAAATATGTAGGCATACAATATGAAGAGCCTCTATTTGTACTCTTAACCTTGACCCTGCAAATAGTAGGTGAGGATGGAATTATATCGATCTGTAGGACAGCCGGGAAAGGCAGAGCACCGGTTGTATCCCTGGGCACATTTGTCAAAAGTGCTCCTTTTAGGTAATATGTTGATGGAAGGATCATTAAGACTATGATAAAAAGGGGGGCGCCTGGGTGGCTTAGTCGGTTAAGCGTCCGACCTTCTCTTGGGTCANAAAAAGCTATTATGGGGGGTGCCTGGGTGGCTCAGTCGGTTGGGTGGCTCAGTAGGTGAGGTGATGTTCTCACAGATTGTGAGTTCGAGCCCCACATCGGGCTCTGTGCTGACAGCTCAGGGCTTGGAGTCTGCTTTGGATTCCATGTCTCCCTCTCTCTCTCTGACCCTCCCCCACTCACATTCTGTGTGTCTCTCTCAAAAATAAACATTAAAAAGAAGTTTATAAATAGGCTATTATGGGGTGCCTGGGTGGCTCAGTCGGTTAAGCATCCGACTTCGGCTCAGGTCATGATCTCACGGATCGTGGGTTCGAGACCCGCTTCGGGCTCTGTGCTGACATCTAGCTCAGAGCCTGGAGCCTGCCTCAGATTCTGTCTCTCTCTCTCTCTCTCTCTTTCTGTCTCAGAAATAAATAAAAACATTTTTTAAAAAGGGTATTATGGGAAGCAGTGTGAAGACAGGAACCAACCTGCTTATTTTGTTTGACTATTTATTGACCATTTACTATGTGCTAGGCACGGATTTAGATTCTGGGAATACACCAGCGACATAAAAGCAACTTCTGCCCTTCTGGAAGGCATTTGAGTCAAGAAGGCGAAAAACAGATAAATAAGGAAGATACACGTTATGCTGGATAATGAAAGGGGTTTTGGAGAAAAATAAAGCAGGGAGAGGGTAGAGGAAGAGTTGTTGAGGAGAAATTTTAGGTAAGATGTGCAAAGATTTCCACAAGGATAAGATGACTTTGGAGTAAAGACTAGAAGAAAATGAGGAAGGGAGTCATGAGAGTATCTGGGGGAGAATGAGATTTCAGGGCAAAGGGAAGAACCACAAAGTCCCCTGGGGTGTGAGTGTGCTTGCTTGATATGTTTGAGGAACAGCAAGGAGTGCAGTGTGGCAGTGTGCATGAGAGAAGAACGGTAGGTGATGCCATCAAAGAGGGAACTTGGCGGGGACAGAGGGTGTATTCCACAGTCTATATGTCAGAGAAAAGACTTTGGATTTGCTCTGAGTGAGGAGGGAAGCCACCAAAGCGTTTGAGTACAGTAATGCCATGATCTGCTTTAGAATGTAGGCATATCTGGGGAGTCTGGGTGGCTCAGTCAGTTAAGCGTCCAACTCTTAATTTCTGCTCAGGTCATGACCTCATGGTTCGTGAGTTCAAGCCCCGCATCAGGCTCCACGGTGACAGTGCAGAGCCTCTTTGGGATTCTCTCTCTCTCTGTCTCCCTCCCTCTGTCTCTGTTCCTCCCCTGCTTATGTGCTGTCTCTCTTTCTCTCTTAAAATAAATTAAATAAACAAACAAACAAAATGTAAGCACATCTCTCTATAGCTGATGTGTATAGAGAACAGATTACAGGGACATCAGGGCAGAAGCAGACAGATCAGTTAGGAAATCTCTGCAATCATCCAGAGCCCGACGGTTACTGAAACCAGGATGAGAGCAGTGGAGGTGGTCGAAAGCCATCGGATTTGACATGTCTTTTGAAGATAGGTTCTAACAACACCGTGGAGTGGGAGACGAAAGGATCAAGAAAGGATTTGGTCTAAACAAGTAGACAATGGACTGCCCTTTAACTGAGATGGTCACAAAAGACTGACACATCATTCTGGTGTGGGAAACCTCCAGGCAGCAGAATAAACTCTGAGCTCCATCTCACACCATCCATAAAAATCAACTCAAAAGTACCATAGACCTAAATGAGCTAAACTGCTAAAACTCTTAGAAAAAAGTATAGAAGTAGATTGTTATGAGGCAAAATCTTACTAGATATGACCCCAAAAGAACAAGTGACAAAGCAACAACAACAACAAACAGATGTACTGGACTTCATCAAAATTTAAAACTTCTATCCTGCAAATGATACTGTGAAGAAAGTGAACAGGAATGGGAAAAATATATTCGCAAACCATATACCTTATAAGAGACATGCATCTAGAACATATAAAGAATTCTTATAACTCAATAAAGACAACCCAATAACAAAATGAGCTAAGAATATGAATCAACATTTCCTGTAGATGATATAAAACGTCCAATAAGCACAGGAAAAGATGTTCAACATCATTAGCCATTAGGGGAATACAAGTGAAAACCACAATGAGATACCGCTTCGCGCCCGCTAGGATGGTCATAATAAAAAAAAGAGATGATAATAAATGTTGGTGAGAATGTAGAGACATAGAGTTTTCACCTTGAAAAATAGTCTGGGGGCACCTGGGTGGCTCAGTCAGTTAAGTGTCCAACTTCGGCTCAGGTCATGAGCTCATGGTTCATAGGTTCGAGCCCCATGTCAGGCTCTGTGCTGACAGCTAGCTCAGAGCCTGGAGCCTGTTTCAGATTCTGTATCTCCCTCTCTCTCTGACCCTCCCCTGCTCATGCTGTCTCTCAGAAATAAATTTTTAAAAAAAACATTAAAAAAAAAAAGAAAAATAGTCTGGCAGTTCTTCAAAAGTTTAAACAGAGGGATACCATATGACCAAGAAATTCCACTTCTAGGCACATACCCAAGAGAAATGAAAACATACATCCACACAAAGGAAAACATACATCCACACATGTGTATGTGAATGTTCACAATAGCCAAAAAGTGGAAACAATTCAAATGTCCATCAACCGTTGAATAGATGAATAAAATGTGGTATGTCCATACAGTGGAATATTATTCGGCAATAAAAAGGAATGAAGTGTTGATGCATGCCCCAACTTCGATGAATCTTGAAAATATTATGCTAAGGGAAAGAAACAAAAGACGATATATTGTATGATTTCAATTACATGCAATGTGCAGAGCGAGTGAATCGATAGAGACAGGGATTAGATTAGTGGTTGCCTAGGGCTAGGAGGACACTGAGAAATGGGGAGTAATTGCTATTAGGTATGGGTTTCTCTTGGGGGAAGAAACGGTTCTAAAATCGATTGTAGTGACGGTTGCGCAACCTGTGAAAGGACTAAACCACTTTAGATCGTACACTGTAAGTGGGTAAGCTGCGTGGTAAGTGAATTCTATCACAACACTGTAACATGACACAAAAAGAGAAGCATCAGTACGAGAAACAAGGGGAATTCAATGGCTTTGTCTTTGTTATAGTCTGCCTGGTGTCCTCCGACTTTGCCCTTGGCCTGGCTGGCTCCCTTCCCTCATGTCCGCACCCGGCCACCCTAAAACGAGTGGTAAAACCTCCATCCAACCCTCATCACAATTTAACAGAGGATTAACCTGACCCATGTGTGTCGGCATTAAATCTAGCCCCGCACATCATTTCCTGCAGATTAGAAAGAGCCAGCGAAGATGAAATATTGTTCTCTAAGCTAATGAGTAATCCTCATAGACACCATCTTATTACAGTTTGAGGAGCTGTGCCTTTAGAACGAGCCCACCTTATCGATTTACAGGCGTGGCTGGACTTCCTGCTATTAGTCCTCATGTTTGTTTTGCTCTGGGTCTTCATGACAGCGCTGTCAGCCTCTCCCTCCCCACCCTCAAAGCAGACCCCTTCTAATTCCCTAAAGTCTCCCTGTGTGGATGGAGAGGGGTGGGTGCCAGCTCTAGGGCTGTGTGTATTAACGGGACCACGTGCCTGGATCTGCTGGAAGTGGCGGCTTAGACCCGTAAGCTCCTTGCATACGGATGAATAATCACAGATAAAAACTACTTTCAAATATGATTAGGCTCTAACGGAGACAGAGAGAGGCAAGAGGGAGCACAGCTCTCAAAGAGCAGGGAGCTAGGCTTCCAGATGCCTAGAATAGGTGATTAAGGCCTCTGCCAGAGCCCCTGAGACTTTCCAAGGGAAAATATTACAGTGATTCACAGCCTTCTTTGCTGCTCCTCTTTCCTCAAGCCACTGTCTCCCCCTCTCTAGGCTTTGTGCTACTTCTTTCTGCAGGTTGTTGTTTCCCTCTGGGAACAAGGCAGCTCTCCCCACTGTGACATCTCAGTTCTTTCATCCAGGCTGCCTGTCACTGACACGCACATGTAAATCCAGTAGGGTTTTTATTTGCCATGCTTCCTGCTAGCTGATGCTAATGTGTGTTTCTTTACTGAAGTACACATGTGTTGCCTGTGTCCCCACCATATACAAGCCCAACAATAATACCTAAAACCCAAGCAAGAATTATGTAGCTGACATGTTAAGCACCTCACATATATTAGCTTATTGAACCTTTATGATAATCGTAGGAGTTAGGAACTATATTATATCTTTTTACAGATGGGGAAATTAAACCTTGAGCCTCCAACCCAGTCAACTGTTTGGCTCACAAAGCTGAAAATATTTACTGTCTTGTCCTTTCCAGAAAAGAATTTGACAACCTTTAGCCTAGAAATTTCTCAGGACCAAACAGCACCAAGATCCTTCAGGATATATTAACATAGGGTCCCCCTAGAGCCATTCAACTACTGGTGACCATTAATTCATTCAGACAACAAATATTTATTGAGCACCTACTGTGCGCCAGGCTCTGTGCTAGGTGTTTTGAGTTTACAAGGATAAATGAAACTAGGCAGGTTCTCTGCCCCTTTGTAGCTTAGCTTCTGGGGAGAAGACAGAAATTAGTACAATAATCACATAAATAAAATGGAAAATCCCAGGTGGGATAAGCACTACAATGGAGACTTCCATGGTGCTTTGAGAACATTCAACAGTGGGATCTCACCCAGACTGCGGTACGGTGTTTAGTCCAGGAAGATGTCCCTCAGGAAGTGACCCTAGTTCACTCCAGAAGGCCGAGAAGGAGTAGCAGGGTGGAGGATAGTGATGTGTTCCAGGCATGATAGTGACAGAAGGGAGCAGGGTACACTTCAGGCACTGAAATAGCTAGTGTGGCAGAGCTGCAATGGGGAAGGAGACATTATTCAAGGTAAGGTCAGGAGCCAGTCAAGGCCAGAGCACACAGGACCTTACAGGCCACCTTAGAGCAGGTACCTAATGTCCAATGAGAGAAGGTGACACTTAAGTATGGGTCAGAATGATGGGGAAAAGCCAAGCACAGGAAGGCTACATTGCAGATAGATGGAGTAGCCCACACATTATGTACCCATTCTAAAGGGGGAAATGTACCTTTACAATGGAAAGAACTGGTGTTACCTCTTTAACCCAGGGCTCAAGCTTGGCATCACGAGGAGGAAGACAAAGATGTTTATGGGCCTCCTGGCACAACACAATGTGAAATACATGGCATTACCTGGAAGGATTCTTGCCAAAATGTGTCACCTCAATCTAACCAAGGATCTGAAGTGACCTTCCAGTGTATGGGGAGATACAAGGGACAGAGGAACAAGTCAAACAACACCAAGAAGAAATGTCAGAGAAATCCTGATGTGGGACATTCTACAAGATACCTGGCCAAGATTTTTTAAAATGTCAAAGTTTCATACTTCAATTTTAAAAGAATTTAAGCCAAGCACCTGGGTTGCTCAGTCAATTAAATGTCTAACTTTGGCTCAGATCATGATCTCACAGTTCATGGGTTTGAGCCTCATGTCAGGCTCTGTGCTGACAACTCAGAGCCTGGAGCCTGTTTCAGATTCTGTGACCCTGTGTCTCTGTGTCTGCCCCTCCACTACTCATGCTGTCTCTCTCTTTCTCAAAAATAAATAAACATTAAAAAACAATAAAAATAAAAGAATTTTAAGCCAGTATCATTGATTTTTTTTAATGTTTATTTATTTTGAGAGAGAGAGACCACATGCATGCACAGTTGGGGAAGGGTCAGAGAGAGAAGAAAGAGTATCCCAAGTAGACTCTGCACTGCCAGCTGAGTTCAATGTGGGGCCCGAGCCCACAAACCCTGAGATCATGACCTGAGCCAAAATCAAGTCAATCACTCAACCAACTGGGCCACTCAGTTAATATGGCCCCTAAAATCCAATATTAGTTTTAAAAATTTTTTAAGGTTTTTTAAAAATTTATTTTTTGAGGGGCGCCTGGGTGGCTCAGTCAGTTGGGCGGCTGACTTCGGCTCAGGTCTTGATCTCACGACCACCCCCTCCCCGCTCACACTATCTCTCTCTCTCAGAAATAAATAAAACATTAAAAAAATTTTTTTAATAAAATTTATTTTTGAGAGACAGAGCATGAGCAGGGGAGGGGCAGAGAGAGAGAGAGAGAGACACAGAATCTGAGGCAGGCTCGAGGCTCTGAGCTGTGCGGAAAGAGACCGATGCGGGACTTGAACTCACAAACTGTAAAATCAATGACCTGTGCTGAAGTCAGACGCTGAACCAACTGAGCCACCCAGGCACCCCATTATTTTAAAGAGAGAATTCTGTGAGACCTGCCACATAAAGACACCCACAGATCGGAAAAAAAACACTTCTTCAAATCACATTCCTCCATTTTCTGTCAGAAAATATAATCCCTGCATCTATAGATGACCAATCCTTGTTCTTTGCTCCTCAGCAGCCACGATTTCAGTGGGAACTAGAACAATGATGCTGACTAAAGGGTCAGACTCTGCCCAGAAAGTGGAGAGGTTGGGAATGAGGCCAAGGTTGGTGGATTCCACTTTCCTTTGGCCCTCAGCTTGGGGCTAGAGATCAAGATTGCCACCAACTCAGTTCTTTTAAATTGAGTTTCCTCTTTCGTATTCTTTACTAATGCAAACTTTTGAAGAGGATATTGCTTTGGGGAAGTTTATAACAGCTGTAAAGATCTCTATTAACCATCCTTTATCAGTGAGATAAAGACCAGCTGTTTCACTAATTGCCCTTAACTGCTTGGGCTTGATTATTAATGAATGCCCTTGCCTTGAGTTCAAACAGCTTAATTAGCTAAAGTTAAGTGTTTCCAATAAATTTACTAACCCATGATAAGCTTTTCTTTAATAGGAAATGTGCAGTTCTTAATTAAATAGAATAATTTACAACCCCGCGTCTATTATGAGTAATGGTTGCCCAGTTACCATGTTACCTAATTAGGTGATATTGAAATACTTCCAAAGGGGAACTGAGGGCACCGCTGAACATGCCCTTGGACAAACCAATTAGTTAGCAGCCCATCAGCAATGTGCAACATGGAGTTCTGGACAGATCATGGCATTGGTATCTGGATTGGAATCTCCTCTCTGCCACTCACAAGACTCCTGCTGCCTCGCCTATAAAATGGGGATCTAATTCCCTGCAGAGCCTATGGGAGGTAGATTGTACAGCTCTTGCAATTATTTATATAAAGAAGAAAAAGACAAGACCCTCTTTCAAGTCCTATGGGATGACATCTTTAGAGGCAAAATTAATTCCCAGTGGGAGATGTCTGGATAATGTGCACAAAAAACAAACCCCTCCAATGTAGTCATGAAAAAAGCAGCTGGTAAACTCAGGTTGGGGAACCTTCTATAAGACACCTGGCCTGCAGACTCAAGACTGTCACTGTCATAAAAATAAAGAGTGAAAAACTGTCACAGACCATAGGTGACAAGATTCATGACAGTTAAATGCAATGGGGTACCCTGGATCAGATCACAGACAGAAAGAAAGCATTAATGGAAAAAATCAGCCAAATCCAAATCATTTGGAATTTAGCTAACAGCAAATGTGCCAGTGTCTGTTTCTAAGTTATAACAAATGTATTTTGGTGATGTCAGATATTAACAATGGAGGACACTGAGACAGTGTAGGGGGGTGGACAGTATATGGGAACCCACTGTACTATCTTAATAAATTTCTGTAAGCTGAAAATTATTCCAAAATAAAAACGTGTTAAACACTGCTTACCCATTGGATAAGAAAAGCTTAAAAACAAGTTTGTTGAACACTTAACAGACTGAGCCACCCAGGCACTGGGTGTTATATGGAAACCAACTTGACAATAAAGTATTTGTAAAAGAAATAAAATGAAATAAAATAAACTCACAAGTTTGGGGACAAAAAAAAAAGTTTGTCATCTGATGAATGGATAAATAAAATGTAGTATACTCATACAATGGTCTGTTTTTCAGCCATGAAAAGGAATGCTATGCTGATACATACTACAATGTAGATGAACCTTGAAAACCTGCTAAGGAAAAAGAAGCCAGACACAAAAGGTCACGTGTTGTACAATTGCATTTATACAAAATGTCCACAAGAAACAAATCCATAGATACACAGAAAAGATTAGTGGTTGCCAAGGGCTGGGGAGGAGGACAATGGGGAAAAACTGCTTAATAGGTGCTCCTTTCGGGTGGTGAGAACATTTTGGAACAAGATAGAGGCGACTGTTCATGACATCCTGAATGTACTAAGTGTCATCAAATTGTACACTTTAAAATGGTTCAAGTGGTATATTTTATGTTGTGTACATTTTACCACAAAACATAATAAATAGTTCTGTCATAATTATTGATATGATTAGCACAATTTTAAAGACCTTTCCTTGATTTTTTTCATTGTGAAGGAAGCCTCACTTTCTTAGAGCCTTGAGCGCATCTCCAAAGGTCCCAACAGGTAAGTGTCTTCCATCTGGTGGGAAGGAAACAAGACCAACAGACACTGGGTGGGTCAGGCCAATGTGGTATTTGAACCACTTCCGTGAAAAAAATGGTGAGCCAAGAATGTGCACCGTCTGCACGTCACTGGCTGAAAAGCTGAATTTGCTAGATAACTGTGCTGTGCCTACAGGTTCTTTGTGCCCAAAGTCTCTCACGGTTTTGGAATTCATGCCTGTTTCTCTTTCACATTTCTGTAAAAATTAAGGAAAATCTTGCTCATCAGAATACCAAATAAGATCAAGAAAGAGGGTGACTGGAGGTTGCCAAAGGCCCATAATTTCTGCTCAAGGGCAGGAGTAAAAGTTTCCAGAACATTCCACCCTACTCCACAGCCCTCCTCACGATGATGGTTTGGTCATGCTCAGGAGACTCAGCTACAGATCTCCAGTAAAACCCACTGGGATTTATCTCAGAGTGGGCAATGCCAGCTCTAGGGCTCCATGAGAAGCAGGCAGAAGACAGGAAGCAGGGGATAAAGAGAGAGGGAAGCCCCAACTTGTGTCTGTACTAGGTTGAACAGTGTCCCCCAAAATTCCTCTCCACCCAGAACCTGACAACATGACCCTATTTGGAACTAGGGTGTTTGCAGATGTAATTAAATTACAATGAAGTCATTATGGAGGAGAGTGGGACCTAAATCCAAAGGCTGGTATCCTTGTAGAAGATTTGGACACAGAGACACAGGGAAACAAAGCCATGGACAGTGGAGGTAGAGTCTACAGTGATGCATCCAAGCCAGGGGTTGCCAGCAAGCACCAAAGCTAAGAAGTGGGAGGATCCTCCCCTAAAGCCTTCAGAGGAAGCATGGTCCTGCCAACACCTTGACTTTGGACTTCTGGCCTCCAGAGCTAGAAGGGGATGAGTTTCTATTGTTTTTAGGCCACTAGTTTGCAGTAGTTTGTTATAGCAGCCCCAGCAAACAAATACAGTGTGTATATTCCATGCAGCCTGGGGACATCCATTGCACGGGTGATCAAAAGAATCCAAGGGTGGTATGGCCCTGAGAGAGTCTACATCTCCAGTGCTGATAGACTCAACAACATTGTTTTAAAGATGGTGTGGGTGAAAAGCAAAAGAGGGGAATGATTTAGCAAACATACTTTGAACTTGATCATGGTTGATGACTGAATTCACGAATATACACAGGTAGAGGCATCCAGGAAGCATGACGTTAATAGCTCACCTGGACGGACACCAGCCATTAATTAGATTAGTGGTTATTATCCCCGTCTGATAGACGAAACCATTATCAGGCCTAGAACCAGAAAATTAATTGCTCAAAATCACATTCACCATCTGTACTTTCTTTTGTTTTTGTTTATGTATTTTGAGAGAGAGAGAAAGCAGAGGAATGGTAGAGAGAGAGAAGGAGAGACAGAGAATCCTGAGCAGGCTCCACACTTTCAGCGCAGAACCCCACACAGGAATTGAACTCACAAACTGTGAGATCATGACATGAGCCAAAATCAAGAGTCAGATGCTCAACCAACTGAGCCATCCAAGAGCCCCTCATCTAACCTTTGTAAATCCCACCAACACACATTTAAGTAGAGCCTTGAACGTTTTCAAATGTTCATCCCATGTTTGTGTCACCCCATGAAACCCTCACATAAGCCCTGGAACAAAAATAAGATGGGACTTTTTATCCCTGCTTCTCTGATGAAGCAACTGAGGCCCAGAGAAGTTTGGTTTTGGTTTTTTTTTCTTTCCCTTTTGCTCACCTCCCTAGTCCACTCTCCCTCTCTCTGGTAATCCCTTTTGACAACCTGGCATATCCTTGCAAATTTGTCTTTATATTCAGAGTCACATGCAAGTATGTGTATTTACACACTCTATACAATCCACAGGCATTTGTTATTTTATACACACTTTCCTGGTTCCTGTTTTCTCGTTGTACAATGTGCCGTGGAAACCCCTCCAAGGCATCTGGTATTACTCTAATTCATCGTTTTTTAATGGCTGCACAAAATTCTATGGTGTGGATGCCCTGTAATTTATTCAATCATTAATGAGCATTCGCATGTGTCCCCTCTTCTCCCACTACAAACAATGCTGCAATAAATATCCTCTCTACAAATGTCCTCATGGACTAGGGCTTTTTATTTCTCTGAGATGAAGCCCCAGGAGAGAGACTGCTGGATCAAAGAGTATGTGTATTTCTTTTTAAGTGCTTTTAATAGAACAAAGTAAGAGGATAAGGATAACCAAAATGGCCGGTTATGCGGGGGAGGGGGAACTTTGGTGGTATTGGTGATGATCTCATTGATCCGATTCTCAGGCTCACAAATGTTTACTTTATCTTTTCTTTAAAAAATAATTTGCATGTGTTATTACCTACATTATTCTATGTGTATCAAATGTTATATAATGATTTTAAATAATCTGCATATTTTAATATGAACACCTGTGGCCAAAACGGCTGAAGGAATTCTTGTCTTCACCAATGACAGAAGACAGGAATCCTTTCCCTGCTTCCCCATCAGTAGTAGATATGAGTATTCCATTTCTTCCCTAGCCTGAGATATTTTCCATTTTCTTCCCTAGCCTGAGAGATTCATCTCACTGTTACTTTAATTTACATTTCTTTGACACTGGTGGGTTTGAGCACCTTTTCTGACATGCGTTGTCCATCTGAATGGCTACAAATGGCATTTTAAATGCTCTAAAAACACTTTCTCATTAGGTAAAAAGGGAAGGCTGATGCTCAGCCCTTTTAATCTCCCCTCTCTAAAAGACAAAGCTCAGAATTTTCACATAGCACAAACAAAAAATTAATCAACATAAATCGGTTCTCCCTCATCTAAATTCCAGATACCATGATGGCATTAGCAACCCACAGGGAAATCCCCAAATGACACCCAAGGCCTCTGAAACACCAGACATAAATGTCACCTTCACATGGGAACTGACGAGACTAACAGCATGGCCGCTGCCAGGTGCAATGGGCTAAATGATTACGTCCCCCCGAAATTCATGTGTTGAAATCATAACCTCCAAGGGTGATGCTATTTGGAAGTGGGGCCTTTGGAAAGTGATTCCCAGATGAAGGTGGAGCCCTCCTAAATAGGATTAGTGCCCTTGTAAAAGAGACCCCAGAGAGCTCCCTTCCGGTTCTACCATGGGAGGACACAACGAGAAGAAAACCTATGAACCAGGAAGCAGGCTCACCAGACCCCAAATCTGCCAGCGCTTTGATCTTAGACTCCCCAGACTCCAGAACTTTGAGAAATAAATTTCTACTGTTTATAAGCCACCAGTTTAAGGTACTCTCTTAACAGCAGTCTGAATAGACTAGATACAAGGTGAGTGTGTCCTATCCTGCATGAGAGGCTACCTGGCCTCCGGGGGTGGGGGTGGGGCAGTCAGAAGTCCTGGNCTCCTCGCTTGTCCTGGCCCGCAGGGGGTGCTGTTCATACAAGGGCTCTGCTCCTCATCACTTTACAGCACACCATGGACATCTCTCCAGGAAGATAGCTAAGATCTCATCTGTTTTCAACAGCTGTACACATTCCATAGGATAGATACACCAAACTTTATCCGGTCATTTGCAGTTGATGGACATTCAGGTTATTTCCAAGGTGTTTCATTTTTCCTTCTTACAAACAACAGTGTCATAAATTTTCTTACATGTGTATCTTTTGTAATTCTAGGTCAGATTGTGTGTGTGTGCGCATATGTGTGTGTGTAAACCTTTTCACTATACTCCCGTCAGTGCCAGATGTTATGGACTATTGTTGTTGCTGGTTATGTGTCTGACAAAATCTAAGGGGTTAAGAATGAGAAGGGCATTTCACTGTAATGTTAGATTTGTTTTGAGCTTACCTTCCACATAGAGATCACTTGTAATTTTACAGCTAGAATTTAATTTTTATAGTTTCCCATTCCTTTTAATCAATTTATTTATTTGCTTTTGTTCTTCCTCCTGGAGTTTAGCTATTATTATACATTATGATAGATAATACAGGTTAAAAATTGCATCGGTTTTGGGGCACCTGGGTGGCTCATTCGGTTGAGCATCAGACTTTGGCTCAGGTCATGATCTTACGGTTCGTGGGTTCGAGCCCTGCGTCAGGCTCTGTGCTGACTGCTAGCTCAGAGCCTGGAGCCTGCTTCGGATTCTGTGTCTCCCTCTCTCTCTGATCCTCCCCCACTCACGCTCACTCGCTCTCTCTCTTTCAGAAATAAATTAAAAATATTTAAAAATAAAAAATAAATAAAAATTGCATCAGTTTTTAAAATTTCCAGTTCCCTCTGAAGAGTTAGTTCCCTGTTGTTGTTTATAGGGCAGAAGTTGCATCTGATATGGACCCTGCCTGCAATCAACTTACAGTCTTCTAGAAGCACCATAACATATATGAGTAAGTATGTACAACTAATAAAATGCAAATCGCACAGCGTGAGTATAAATGCAGCACTCAGGGGACTCAGAGACTGAAAGGGTTTGGTTTCGACAATGAGACAGAAAGCTAATGTGAGATGCGGGTCCAATTTTGACATATGGAAATGAGTGGAAGGAAAAGAACTGCAAAAGAGAGAAACAATGTATCTTTATTTTTCAAATCCCTGGCCAGGAATAAAAAGAAGTGACCCTGAATTGTAAATATGCATCGACTGTGGGGGGCTGCTGGCGAAATGCAGGCATGGTGGTCCATACTCAATGAATGCATTACATACACATATCTTTATTATGTGAGTTATCAGTCAATTGGTGACAGAAAGTTAAGACATTACACATTTTCTTGATCAAGCTATATGACAGCATTACAGGGAAGGAAGTTTAGTGACAACAGAGAAGAACGAAAGAAGTGAAGATGTATTCCGATAAACTTTGTTCATTCAACAAATAACAGACTTTACATGTAGGAGATAATATGGTGAGAAAGTCCGTAAAACTGCCACCCAGAGTGAGGCTTAGATCCTAATGGGGAGCATGGATGGACAAGTAAAGCGCTAAAAATAGTCTGTCAACTAGCTGCCGATCTTGGTTTCTTTTTTCTTTTTGTTAATTTTTTAAATATTTATTTACTTTTGAGAGAGAGAGAAAGAGAGGGAGGGTCTGAGGGAGGGAGGGGGGAGGGAGACACAGAATCTGAAGCAGGCTCCAGGCTCTGAGCTGTCAGCACAGAACACAACCCCACGAACCATGAAATCATGACCTGAGCCCAAGTCCAAAGCTCAACCGACTGAGCCACCCAGATGCCCCGGGTCTTGATTTCTTAATACCATTTTCCTATACAAGAAACCAGGGCTCCTCAGAGAAATGGCTGATTCTGAGGTTGGGGCAGGGAAAATACAAGAAGAGCCTGGGACATCTTAGAGCGACAAAAAGTAAGGAAGTGCTTGCAGAAAGGAGGGAGCAGCTCAAGGAAAGTCCGTCTGAAGGGGTCCCCTGGTGGCCAAAGCTGGAACAATGTGAGCAACAAAATAAATATGCAGGATTGGATTATAACCCGGAAGTATCAAATAAATACATAGGAGTTCATGCTTGTGTAAATAAATTGCTGAATAAATTAACACATTGAGGGGAAAGGCACAAATCTTCTGTACAGAAGAATTCCAAATAATAGCTATAGATGTCCACCCTCCCAACCTCCAATTTCACTCCCTGGGGTATAGGCTGGACTTAATAACTGGCTTTGAACAATCATGGAGAGTAGCTTGAGTATGAACAGAAAGCCTGGTAACCATGCAATGCGGAAGCCTGGGAGCCTCCACCTTAACTACATGATCAAGAGAGGCATCGCTCTTGATAAATCATATTGGTAGCATGTATCTCCAAGCTATTCTTCCCATAAATCCATTACTCAGTCTAAAATGTGTGAGGCAGGGGCGCCTGGGTGGCTCAGTCGGTTGAGCGTCCGACTTCGGCTCAGGTCATGATCTCATGGTTTGTGGGTTCAATCCCCACATCAGGCTCTGTGCTGACAGCTAGCTCAGAGCCTGGAGCCTGTTTCAGATTCTGTGTCTCCCTCTCTCTCTGACCCTCCCCTGCTCATGCTCTCTCTCTCTCTCTTCTCTCTCCTCTCTCTCTCTCTCTCTCTGTCTCTCTCTCTCTCAGAAATAAATAAAAATATTTTTAAAAAATTAAAAAAATAAAATGAGGTAAGGTTCAGATAGAACCAAAGTGAGAGACATCTGACAAAATACCTATCAAGTTCACTGAAAACCAAGGAAAGAATGGGAAACAGTCACAGCCTGGAGGAAACTAAAGATGTATGAGGACGAAATGCAGTGTGGTGGGAATAACCTAAGTGTCCATCGGAGGACGGATGGATATAGAAAATGTGATATCTGCATAGTATGGAATATTATTCAGCCACTAAAACAGGAGGAAATCCTACTATTTGTGACAGTATGGATGGAACTTGAGGATGAGTAGCTAGGTAAAATAAGTCAGACAAATACTGTATGATCTCACACATGGGCTATGAAAACACTGAACTAAAAACAGAGCGCAGAATGGTGGTTGCCATGGGCTGGGGAAGGGGGAGATGTTGGTCAAAGGACGTAAACTCTCAGTTATAAGAGGCATGAGTTCTGGGGAATCTAAGTTACTATAGTTGACAATAGTATGTTGTGTGATTGAATGTTGAGAGGAGGGTTTAATGTTCTTGCCATAACAACAAAATGGTAATTATGTGAGGTGAGGAAGCTATTAACTTAACCTTATTGTGGTAAACATTTCACAGTACATACGCATTTCAAATCATACATCGTACACCTTAAACTTTTATAATATTATACATCAATGATATCTCAATAAATCTGGAAAAAAGTAAACTAAACGCAATGTGGCATCCTGCATGGAATCCTGGACATTAGTGGAAAAACTCGGGAAATCCAGATAAAGTCAGAAGTTTTCTTTTAAAACAGAAAGCTGGATAAAGGCTATTAAAAAATGAATGCTTGGGGCACCTGGGTGGCTCAGTTGGTTGACCATCCAACTTCGGCTCAGGTCATGGTCTCACACACAGTTCATGGGTTTGAGCGCTGCCTCAGGGTCTGTACTGACAGGCAGCTCAGAGCCTGGAGCCTGCTTCAGATTCTGTGTCTCCCTCTCTCTCTGACCCTCCCCTGCTCACACTGTCTCTCTCTCTCTCCCAAAAATAAACACATTTAAAAAAAAATATTTTTTAAATGAACGTTCAAGGTGCAATGAGGGGACACACCAGGAGTAACTAGTCAAAACACAAAGATTTCAAAGCATAATAAAAAGCTGGACAGAATTTTTTTTTTTTCAATGAAAAACCCTGTGGTGGGGCGCCTGGGTGGCTCAGTTGGTTAGGTGTCCGACTTCAGCTCAGGTCATGATCTCATGGTTCGTGGGTTCCAGCCCTACGTTGGACTCTGTGCTGACAGCTAGCTCGGAGCCTGGAGCCTGCTTTGGATTCTGTGTCTCCTTCTGTCTCTGACCCTCCCCTGCTCATACTGTCTCTCTCTCTCTCTCAGAAATAAATAAAACATTAAAAAAAATTTTTTTTAAACACCCTATGGCAACTTCCTCTAGAACCAAGCAACAATTATCAAGGTTAACTGGCTTCTTTCCTTGTTATTGCTATCATTATGATTATTATTTTCTCTCAATTGTGTTTTTTAATAAAAAAAAATAACATTTATCCTGTATGCTCATTAGGACTAGTCAAATAGTAGAGAAAAGCGCAAAGAAAAACATAATACCCTTCTCCCACCTCTGCTCTCCAGGCAATCCCTTCCTGAGGAAGAAGTTTGTGTTATTTTCCACAATCTTTTCTGTGTTTATATTAGAAATACAAAAAATATCTATGTGGCTTCCCCCCCCTTTTTTAACTACAAAAATGCTATATCTTTTTTATTTAAAAATGTTTGTTTGTTTGTTTTTGAGAGCGAGACAAACAGACAGACAGAACATGAGCAGGGGAGGGGCAGAGAGAGAGAGAGAGAGAGACAGAATCTGAAGCAGGCTCCAGGCTCTGAGCTGTCAGCACAGAGCCCCATGCAGGGCTTGAACCACAAACTGTGAGATCATGACCTGGGCCAAAGTCCAGTGCTTAACTGACTGAGCCACCCAGGTGCCTCACAAAAATGTTATCTTTACTCATTGCTCTGCAGCTTGCTTTTTTCATACAAAAACCAGGGTACCTGTGTGGCTTCAGTCAGTTAAGCATCAGAGCTCAGTTCATGATCTGATGATTTATGGGTTTGAACCCCGCATCGGGCTCTGTGCTGACAGCTTAGACCCTGGAGCCTACTTTGGATGCTGTGTGTATGTCTCTCTCTGCCCCTCCCCCACTCATGCTCTATTTCTCTCTCAAAAATAAACATTAAAAATAAATAAAAT
Source organism: Crocuta crocuta (assembly GCF_008692635.1). Taxonomy (NCBI): domain Eukaryota; kingdom Metazoa; phylum Chordata; class Mammalia; order Carnivora; family Hyaenidae; genus Crocuta; species Crocuta crocuta. The sequence continues at coordinate 13,881,879 of NW_027531893.1, forward strand.
CTATCTTGATGCCATATCATAAATATCTTCCTAGTGTAATGTATATAAATCTGACTTATTCTCTCCTGAACTCAATTTTATTGAGATACATTTTATTCTATAAAATGCACCCATATTAAGTGTACAGTTTGATGATTACACTTATTATGTATGCAACAATGTATATGCCTGGGTAACTAAAAGCATATCATTTATATTTTTAAAATCCAAGTCTCCAAGAACCTTGCCAAAGTCCAATGAAATCGCCTGGCTTCTTCCTTGGAGTGAAAGGAAGTAGAGATGGAAATGTCCAGATAATTCTGAGGAATTACCAGTGCAGGAAGACTTGGTCCTCGTCTCTCAGGCATATTATTTTAAGAGCATTCTCCTCCCCTAGAATAGTTCTCCATTTTGGCATGGTGTTAGAGTTGCATGAGTTTGGAAAGGTCTAAGGGAGCCACGTAGGCAGAGAGTTGGCTGGAGACCCCTTGCGGGGTCCCTGAGTCAAAATGGAGGCACCAGAGCTAAGGATAAATGGTGAGACGCATGCTGCGTTAGGCAGAGGCCACACACTTCTGGAGGCTTCTCCCACCACTCCTCATGAACAAGCCTGCCAGATCCCCAGGGCCAAGGCCAAATCAACCACACTTCCCAGGACTAATGAAGACCCCAAGGAGAGCATGGGAACACTGGCCTCTCCCCAAGCGCTCTCTGGCATACCATCTTTGGAAGAAGGCAGGACAAGAAAGAGAAATGGTCCCAAAAAGGAACTAGATTTTTAAACCAGCTGAATATGTACCTGAAAAAGATTGTTTTATGTAGGAAAAGAACAAAAAAGAAAAAAAACTTTTTGAAACTGTAAGAGACAGATAGATACTTCTAATTGGCACATTTAAGTATTTTCCCTCAGCAGAATCGGGTCTCCTAAGGAATGTGATGGGGTTAGACCAGCACTGTGCAAAAGAAATAATGCAAGCCACAACTGTAATTTTAAATTGTCTTGTAGCCACATTAAAAAAAAAAAAAAAAAAGTGACTCAGCAATTCTGCTCCTCTATATATACCCAGGAGAAATCAAATCATGGTCCACACAAAACCTGTACACAAACGTTCATATCAGCATCATTCACTAGGGCTGAAAAGTGAAAATAAACCAAATGTCCATCAACAAACTAGAGTATATAATTATTCCACAACAAAAAGGAATGGAGTACTGATCAATGCGACAATGCAGATGAACCTTGAAAACATTATGCTAAGTTAAAGAAGCCACACACGAAGACTACGTATGATATGATGCCATTTAGAGAAAATATCCAGAGAAGACCAATCCATAAAGACAGAAAATGAGTTAGTGGTCTCCTAGGGCCAGTAGGGTTGGGGACAATGATGAGCAATTGTTAATGGGTTTGGGATTTCATTTCAGGGATGAAACTGTTCTAAAATTGATTGCGGTGATGGTTACACAACTGTGAATACACTAAAGATCAGACTGTACACTCTAAATGGTGAATTATTTACGAATTATATCTCAATTAAGCTGTTATTCTAAAAAGATACATATGAGATTAAGTATAATATTTTTAATTATTTATTATTAATTATTTTCATTATTACTTTAACATGTAATCAATATTTTAAAATTATTATTGATACTTACATTCATTTTTTTTCTCAACCCAGTGTGTACTTTATACTGGCCACACAACTCAATTCAGATGTTAAATTTTCATTGGAAATACTTGATGCATATTTAGATTTCATAAAACTTGCAATTTAAAAAGTAAATGTAGGGGCACCTGGTGGCTCAGTCAGTTAAGTGTCCAACTATTGTTTTAGCTCAGGTCCTGATCTCACAGTTTATGAGTTCAAGCCCCACATTGGGCTCCATGCTGACAGTGTGGAGCCTGCTTGGAATTCTCTCCCTCTCTCTCTGCCCCTGCCCCACTCACTCTCTCTGTCTCTCAAAATAAATAAATAAACTTTAAAAAAAAAAAAGTAGAAAAGTAAATGTATATACCCAAGTTGTTGCAAAAACACTTACAAGTTTTCCAATAGCTGAATTTAAATAGTGTTAAATAGACAGTAAAGTGGATATAGCTATAGCCATGGCTATAGGTATAGACAGACACAGACACATAGAGGTAGAGATATAGATGGGCAGATAAAGGTAAAATAGTTATACAGATACAGGTATGTAATTGGAGTATGGTGTGTTAAAATCCCAACCCTATTACATATACTAAAAACAGTATGAAACTCCTTTCATGGCCTCAAAGCCCTATGTGATCGCCCCACCTCCTTCCCTTATCTCACATCATACCACTCACCTCCTCCCCCACGAGGCTCCAGCCACTCTGGTCTTTTTACTCCTCAATCACTCATTCCTGCCCAATTACACTTGCCATTCCCTCTGCCTGGCATATTTTTCACCAAGGTCTTCTCAGACCTGGCTCCCTGCCATCGTTCAGGTCTCTGTTCAAATGTCACCTCTTCAGAGAGACGTCCATGACCACCTTATTCAAATGTGACCCCCATCCAGCCACTCCCTACTTCATTATTCTCATTTTTTTGGTAGCATGTATCACTATTTGAGATTATCTTCATTATTTTTTCTCTTATTTAGTGTCTTTCCCTTGCTACACACACACACCACACACACACACACACACACACAAGCTTCATGACAAAGGGACAAAATCTGTATTATTCACTGTCCTATCCCCCGTATCTAGAATTATGCAGCAAATAGCAGATGCTTAAAAAATATGCAGCAAGTAAATGAATGAGCCATTCATTCATCAATCATTCCTCTGTTAATAGACATTCAGATGGTTTCCATTTCGGGTTGGCCCTACTGTTGCCTTCTCGAGCTATTATTAGGAGCACTCATGTACGACATATCCTTAGCTACTAACACATATCCTTAGCTACTGATGCCTTTGTTCCTTATTGTATGGATTCCTCAAAGTGTAACTTCTGTATCAAAGCATGTGCTCTTTTTAAAATTTTAACAGAAAACGCCTTTCCCAAAAATGTTGTGATGACTGTTACACCAGCGGTATATAAAACATTATTTCCTTTCCCACTGTACATAACATCAACTGTCTTAATAACTTTTTCCAATCTGATGAATATAGAATTGTATTTCATTTAAAAGTCAAATTAAAAATCTTTAAACACAGGAAAGTTGCATGTAGCTTCAGAGTTTTATTGGTCATTTGCACATCGGCATTGTGACTTGTCTGTTTACCTCCTTTTGCCTAATTTTCTGTTGGAGTGTTTTTGTTTTAAATCAGCTGGCAGTAACTATGAGTATTAGGGGTAATAACTGCCATGGGCTCTCATTATTTACAGTTCACCCTGCCTAATGCGTCAGAAATTTTAATTGGTATATGGTCAAATCTGTCAGTTTTTCCTTTTGAGGTTTCTGGGGTCCCCACCTTAACTGACATAAATTGACTTGCAATTCTGGGACTAATCTTCACTATTCAGAGAGCTCATCTAGCAGCCCTGAAGACACCCCTGAGGGCACAAGCAAATAAATTCACCACTAGCCATTTCAAGACCCATCTTCCCGATGCGTCCATTTCTCTCTCCAGCTGGACTTGGAAACATCCTTGGAACACGGTTCGGACACTGGCTAAGGATGCCAACACCATTTACCATGAAAATCTGAAAAAGCAACTGTCACCAGTGCTGTGCTATCTGCAGACAAAGAGGAGGGCCCAGTAGGCTGAGAGTGAACCCAACATCCTTGCCAACACTGGGACCCACAGATGCACTCTGACCCAACCTTTAATATTTAAAAACTTCACATTTATGGGAGCACCTGGGTGGCTCCCAGTCAGTTAAGCATTTGAACTCGGCTCAGGCCATGATCTCACCATTTGTGGGTTTGAGCCCTGCATTGGGCTCTGTGCTCACAGCTCAGAGCCTGGAGCCTGCTCGGATTCTGTGTCTCCCTCTCTCTGCCCCTCCTCTGCTCATGCTCTGTCTCTCCCTCTTTCTCAAAATAAACAAACATTTTAAAAAAAATTTTTAAGCTTCACATTTATATTAAAGTTGTAAGAAAGGTCTAACAACAAAAAAACATACATCCAACATTTAGATGTGACGAGCTGTTAACATTTTGTCACATAAATAGCGCTGAACCATTTGAGAGTAAGCTGCAGATAGTTCAGTCCGATCCAGCCTGTCATGTATTTCCAAAGAGTAAGGACGTGGAGCTATAAAATTACAGTTTAATTACCACACTCTGGAGACTTACTATCAATCTAATACTACTATCTAACAATCAGTCCTTATTCAGGTTTTCCCAATTGTCCCTGTAATGTCCTTTAGAGTGGGTTTTGGGGGGTGAGGGGGAGGCCAGGACACAATCAAAGATCACATATCTCATGTAGAACAGCTCTCAAATGTGTTTGCTTGTTTGCTTATTTTTAGGACATTAATATTTTTGAAAAGTCCGAGCCAGCTGTTTTGCACAATGCCCCTCAACTTGGAGTTATTGGATTGTCTCCTCATGGTTATAACTTGGGCAGGAGTACCACATAGGTATTCCTGTGACGTGCTCAGTGCTCATATTAGGAGTCACATGATGATAAATTGATCACTCAGCTAAGGTGGTGCCCACACATTTCTCCATTCCGGTGGCTTCATTGTGAATTAATCAATAGTCTGTGGGGAGATACCTTGAGATTGGTACCACACTCTTCCCCAGAATATTTCACCTATGGTTTCTGCCTAGGTTGCTGATTCTCACGTGAATCCAGTATATCCATGGTGGTTGCAAAATGTGAGTTGGTAAGCTCACCATTTCTTCTACATGTATTAGCTGATGTTCTTCAGTACCTCCCACTCTCCCTGTCTCATCTTTTTTTCTTAATAGCAACATGAATTCATGGACTTTTAAAATTTTTTTAATGTTTATTTATTTTTGAGAGAGAGAGAGAAAAAAACATGAGTGTTTATTATGTTTATTTTTCAGAGAGAGAGAGAGAGAGAGACAAAGCATGAGTGGGGTAGGGCAGAGAGAGAGGGAGACACAGACTCTGAAGCAGACTCCAGGCTCTGAGCTGTCAGCACAGAGCCCCATGTGGGGCCAGAACTCATGAACTGCAAGACCATGACCTGAGCCAAAGTCGGACACTTAACTGACTGAGCCACCCAGCTGCCCCTCATGAATTCTTCTTTAATTCCATGTGTTACATATACCCCATAACTACCATTACTGGTTTTGATGCTCAGATTATCCCAGATTTGGCTTTAGGCTGGCTCCTGTATTATTGTGACATGCCATCCATCATATTTTTTTAAGCATTCCATATTTTCTGATGAAAAAAGATGTTTCAGATATACCTTGTACCTTTCCTGCCATGACCCTATGATCACCCATTTCTCCAAGGAGTTCTGGTAACTTTTTGTGGACAATGTTATTTAGGAACCAAGATCTGAACATTAGGAGTGCTCATTGCTACTGGGATGGAATGCTTCAGTAGGACAAATGCACAGGATGGGAAGTCAGGCCCAGAGTCATCTGGGAAGCTGTGCTAACAACAGAGGCTGAATTCAAAATTGGAATCAAACATCATCTTCCAAGTTCAGGAAGTATTTGTTGTTTTTGGTTGACCAGCATCCACTCCTCATTCTTCTGATAACAGCACCCCTTTTTCTTTTTGGGCAATTACCTCTCCCATCTGTGGAAAGTCATGGCAGGACTGTAAATGAAGGTGTCCTGAACCCCTCCCCCTATGCAAGAGGTGGGTACTAAATCCCTAAAGTAGACACATGCCCCTGGGTCCAGGGAGGATGTGGAAGAAAAATATGGAGACATGTTTGAGCAGAAGCAGGTTTGACCACACATCCAGAGTTGACAAAGCCAAGTGACCTACAAGGTGACATTAAACACCCCCTCTCCAAGGTCTGTTGGTTTCTCATTTAGTGAGAGCCTTTATCCCACACAGTTGAAAGCTTCCCTGTCTTTGTAGAAAAATTCTGACACAATAGAGACCATTTTGAACTTCTTTCCCTAATATTGGTTCTTTCGTTCATCCTTTCCACTTCACAGAATTCAGTTGTTTTGACAAACATCTAGATGGCTAGTGATACATTTTCATCTCCTTCCAAATCCTCACAACAGATACTCTGCTTGTAAATCAGCATGGCTTTTTTTCTGAGGAAAAGCTTCTAAAACTTTGTTCATCCTGTGTCAGTCCCTACAGGGTTTCGTTATTTGCCTGCTTTCTTGTTTTGTGGGGAGCAAAAGAAAAGCCTGAAATCTTGACGCTCATAACCTTCAAAAATTATGAAATCTATTTACCTTCCATTTTCCTTTATTTGAATCCTTTTCCCCACCTCTCTCTATCTGGTTATTCTTCTAGTCTCCAACATATAGGTGTTATGAAAAATGGTAGATGCAGGTGAAGAGAAGGAAGGGAGGGGGGAAGAAAAGAGGAGAGGAAAGTGAGAAAAAGATCAAAGGAAGGAAGATTCTTACACTCCCCAGTATTTCATAATATAAAAACACAATAAAATATTTTATATCTTTTGGTGCCTGGGTTTTTTGAGTCACCCCACACTTTGACACTAGACTTACTCACGTCAAAAGGATTCGGTCATTGTGGAAGACCATTGCTCTGGGGGCTGGGGAAAGCACAGATGCAAGTGTGCTAAATTGATGGGTGCCACTTGTTTCCTCTCAATGAATAGCGGGAGATTTGTATTTCAATATGGGCCATGAGAATGAAAGTGGTTATTTCAGGGCTACAGGAAACACCGACTGCCAGAGCCTGAGGCTTCTCTCTCTGCGCCGCTCTTATAAATCTGAACTTATGGGACAAGAGGGGTGAAGGTTCACTGTTGGGTGGCCAGTTAGGCTATATGTGGAAAGAAATGAATCAGTGTGGGGAAGAAGAGGTTCTGATGAAGGTATCATCAGTTTTTCTGAGGTTTGGAGCAATGGACAGACTTCCAACCGGCAGAGGGGGAGGGTTGCTTCATTTCCGACTCTCTCAAAACCCTTTTAGCTCATTGAACGTTTAGTGGGGGTCAGCACCATCTGGGAAGGCAAAAATGAGCAAGCACTCAAGCTTTTGCTCACATACGGACAAGGGAAATGGCCAACTCCTCTCTGACCAATATGACAGCTTCCCTTAGTGCCATGCAGCTTACAGCCAGTGGTGAGCCACGAATCCTTCACTGCCAAGTTTTGGTCCTTACGCAAATATTGTTGTTTTTTTCCCTGCAGCTGGGGTACCTGTGGTTATAGTAATTTCTGTATGATTTCTATTGAGCTATTAGGTTATTCGAGACTGTAGAGGTGGATTCGCGCTTGAAGCAAGTAAATAGAGGTATGGCATCACATCAAGGGAGTGCCAAGGAAAGGCATTTCTCAGACTCTTGCTACTCCAAATGTGATCTTCACACCAGCAGCGTGGGTATGACCCAGGAGTCTGCAGAAAAGGCAGAACCCGCACCCCCCTCTCAGACCTACTGAATCAGAATCTGCATTTTAGCAACATCCCTGGTGATCCGTGTACGTGAAAAGTTTGAGAAGCCGTAGCTTAGAACATGGAATACCTTTCTCATATGAATGGATAGTACTTAAGTCAGGGCATTAACAAGCCAACTGATATCCAAAGGTCAAACAAATGGTCAGGAGATACAACTGAACCGTGGTAGATAAAATGTCACCTCTATCTTGTGTGCTGACACAATTTCTGATGTGTGAGACAACAGGCACAAACCTGGCCAGCTGAGGACTACATCGTCCCCTGCACTTACATTACATCATCCACTCTGACGGTCACCACAACCCTGCGAGGTAAGCAGTACAGTCTCTTGTGCCCCCCTCCCCCATTTTGCAGGTGGAGAAACTGAGGTTCTCAGAAGTAGGGTGACTTTCCCAATGGCACATGACTGTGGTGAGGTCCAGCTGGCACTTGAACACCGACTGCAGGAAGGAGTCCTTCTACAGCTGCTTCTGAGCCAGTGTGATAAGGACCAGGCTGGTTGTGTGACTGAATATGAAATCAGTGTGACGTACGCTTGAAAGGAAACAGAATTTCTCTAGTGGAGAGTTGGAAAAAGTAGATAAGCTGACACGATGCTGGCAGCTTCAGATATCAGATCCCGGGTGCCTGGCTCCACAAAGAATTCACTGTCACGTTCATATCCTTCCTAGGTACAGGGGGTGAGCTGATGTTAACAGGCCATCCCACTGAGACCTAGAAACCATCCTGGACAACATGCATCCTTCAAATCTAGGACAGGTCCCTTCTTTTGACAGTAATCACCTATTTTTTATTCCACAGCAGGGTGACCAAACTCTTTCCTTCATCTCCAAGTGAGGCTGAAAAAAACCCAGATTTAGGGCTTCTTGCTGATATGAACTAACTTGAACGGAAATCCCATTGTTCAGCCTTGTTTCCTCAGCCACCTGCCTAACCTGATTGTAGTCACTTAGAGAGAAGTTCCCCACAGAGAAACTGAAGAGCTTTGCTTAAAGTAATCAACACAGACCTTGGGGGCTGTTGCAGACCTCAGGGGACGTTTTAGCAACTGTGCCTGGGTACCTTTTCCTCCAATCCTAATCAGTCCTCCTGACATCGTCTGTAAAACTAGGTCCTGATGGGCTTCAATAGAAGGGACCACGTGGATTTTGAGAAAGAGGTAAGCTGGGGCAGGCTGGAGAGCTAAAGGGAGGAAGATCACCATTTTGTGAGCAGTGTAGCTTAGCACTTAGTTGGCCTGCTTCCTAGAGTCACTGACTTCCTGTGGGAGGCCGAGGTAGAAGAGAAAGAAGCAGTGTTCCAGGAATGATGTTCAATTAAACCAACTCAGTGTATCACCGGTTCATTTCAGCCTATCTTCAGGACAACGAGAAAGCAAAAGTCATAAGAGAGGGCATAGCATTGATTAGCTGGCATCCAATCGTGGACTATCATTGTTCAATGCATCATGGTATTTAAAAAATAACAAGAAAAAGAATTCACAAATATAATTTGGAGCCCTCCTCGGCCTGTAGAATTAAGGTTGGCCACTGTTTTTCTATACACAGAAGTGGACAATTTCTCATCATTCCCCTCCTTCCACCCAACCTAAGATCAATGGTTTCTTAGGCCTGTGCTTCAGAAAGCAATATCAGCAGAGCAGAAACCACTCTAGGTGTTCCAGACAAAAGAATTGATTATAAAGGTTTGGGGGTGGATGGAAAAACAATTAGAAGGGAGGAGGTTTGATAAGCAGAAAGAAGAAGGAAGATAACCAAACATCAGAAGCTGTTAATGCTGGGCATGTGGGTGACTCAGTTGGTTAAATGTCTGACCCTTGATCTCAGCTCAGGTCTTGATCTCAGGTTCCTGAGTTCAAGCCCCACATTCGGCTTCATGCTGTGTGTGGAGCCTACTTTAAATATACATATATATTTTGGGGGGGAAATAAACCAGATTGGATCCAGGAGCCTGCACCCAGTGTGCTGTTGGAGATACTGAGGCAGTCACTTCTGGAGTTTTCAAGGGGAAGCCACCTCCTCCAAGGCTAGCATTGCCCAAAAGGTGTTCCCTCTGCCTCAGATGCTGGAGTTCTGAAATTAATCCACCTCTTCTGCAGCTACAACTACAGAAATTTCCCTCCTTTTCCACCTTCTGATTTCCAGCCAGTGCACCCCAAAAGGAAGCCAGCTGTGAGAGGAGCATAGGAAAGATAGTGTGCAAATTCCAAGCCTCAGATTATGTGTAGATTATGGACGGAGAGGTATTTACAACCAGCACAGCAACCAAACTGTCCTCGGTTGACAGTGCCACTCAGTGGCCATCCCTGGAATCAACATGACCCAACACCAATTTTCTTTCTCAAGGAAAAGGAGAGACAGGTGACCTGCACTTAACTTTATTTTTATTATTTTTTTAAACATTGATTCTTTTTTTTCTTTCATAGTTTATTGTCAAGTTGGTTTCCATATAACACCCAGTGCTCATCTCAACAAGAGTCCCCCTCCATGCCCATCACCCCTCTTTCCCTCTCCCCTACCCTCATCAGCTCTTAGTTTGTTCTCAGTATTCAAGAGTCTCTCATGGTTTGCCTCCCTCCCTCTCCCCAACTATTTTCTCCCTTCCCCTCCCCTATGGTCCTCTCTTAAGTTTCTCCTGTTTCACTTATAAGTGAAAACATATGGTATCTTTCTCTGCCTGACTTATTTTGCTCAGCATAACACCCTCGAGTTCCATCCACATTGCTACAAATGGCCAGATTTCATTCTTTCTCATTGCCATGCAGTATTCCATTGCACATATAAACCACATCTTCTTGATCCATTTGTCCGTTGATGGACACTTAGGCTCTTTCCATGTTTTGGCTATTGTTGAGAGTGCTGCTATGAACGTGGGGGTCCATGTGCCCCTATGCATCAGCACTTCTGTATCCCTGGTGTAAATTCCTAGCAGTGCTATTGCTGGGTCATAGGGGAGTTCTATTGTTAATTTTCTGAGTAACCTCCACACTGTTTTCCAGAGGGGCTGTACCAGTTTACATTCCCACCAACAGTGTAGGAGGGTGCCCGTTTCTCCGCATCCTCGCCAGCATCTAGAGTTCTCTGATTTGCTCATTTTAGCCTCTCTGACCGACGTGAGATGGTATCTCAGTGTGGTCTTGATTTGTATTTCCCTGATGATGAGGGATGCTGAGCATCATTTCATGTGTCTGTTGGCCATCTGGACATCCTCTTTAAAGAAGTGTCTGTTCATGTCTTCTGTCCATTTCTTCACTGGATTATTTGTTTTTCATGTGTGGAGTTTGGTGAGTTCCTTATAGATTTCAGATACTAGCTCTTTATCCAATATATCATTTGCAACTATCTTTTCCCATTCCATCAGTTGCCTATTAGTTTTATTGATTGTTTCCTTTGCTGGACCTGCACTTAGCTTTAAACTATGAGTTGGATCAGGTCTGCTCCACGTGTGTTTGTTCAGAGCCTCAGGCTGAAGGAACAGCAGCTACCTAGGGTATGCTTTTCTATGGTGGGGCATAAGAGTGCAAGAAGATGAGCAAAAACACACAGGCACGTCTGGGGCATCTGTTTGCAACATATCTGCTAATGCTCCATTGGCCACAGCAAGTCACATAGCCAAGCCCAGGATTTCACCATTTCACTGGGTAGTCAGACTGTGTTGCAGGATAGAATATAAGATGAGTGCTGGCACAAAAACAGACACATAGAACAATAGAACAGAATTGAGAACTCNTATTAGGAGGAACTTGACAGAGGAATAGGGGGAGAAAAAGGGGGGAAATGGTGGGGGAAAGGGAGAGAGGCAAACCATGAGAGACTCTTGAATGCTGACAAAAACTGAGGACTGATAGATGTGGGGGGGAGGAGGGATAGGCATGGAGGAGGACACTTGTGGGGATGAGCACCGGGAGTTATGTGGAAACTAATTTGACAATAAACTATTTGAAAAAAAAAAAAGAATATAACACGAGTGCAACTAAAGTTCAAAGGCAGGGAAGTGGACCCAAGAGAGAGACCAGTGCATGGTTTGCTGAAAACAGACTGCATGCACACAAGGCTCAGTATGGTCAAGCATTTACTTGCAGCAAGAATGGACAGAGAGTGCACAAGAGCCCAGGTCTGTGCAGTGTCAGTCCACCATGGCCAGTGGATCCATTCCATACCAACACAGCACTTACCCCATTGCATGCTGCAGCGGAAAGAACCCAAACCTTCCCACTGGCGTCTGAAATACAGAAAGCTGGTCATGCATGAAAGCCACTGGCTCATGTGCTTAAGGAGAATAAGACTACATCTCAAGCTGGGAACAGAGAAAGATCTTCCTCCACAAGCCATAAGCCCAAGCACAAACTATGAGAACACTGGATCTCCCAGTAAGGAAATGTTCTGGGCTCAAACTCATTCTTATAAGGCCAAACTGGGGCCAAATGACTACACACAGGAGCCTGCGTTTCCCAACACCCAAAGTCCCTGGGTAGGGAAATCCACTCCACTCATCTAGTGTACCGCAAGGTCGTACAGTAAAAGAATTGTGATTAATAATCCAATCTACCACAGGAGGCAGGAAAAAAATTCTATCTTTGACCTCTCTATTCCTACCTTCTAGTACAAGGTCCAGCATAGCACAGACATCAAGCAATGGTTGTTGAAATTAATAGATTATTAATGGCATGGAGTAATGTGAGATATACACATAAGGATGACTTGAGATTAATTGATTATTAATGGATGGAGCAGTGTGAGGCATGTATATAACACAGTGATTAAAAACATGAACTTCAGCATCACAGGAGCTGATTTCAGAGTAAAATGGCACAGTGATTTTAAAAACCATTTGGGGGCACCTGGCTGGCTCAGTCTGTGGAACATGCATTTTTTTTTTTTAATGTTTTTATTTGTTTTTGAGAGGGAGGGAAGGACTGGGAGGTGGGTGAACAGAGGATCTGAGGCGACAGCTGAAAGCTCCCTGCCGGGCTCGAACTCTCGAACCCATGAAATCATAACCTGAGCCAACATTGGACCTTTACGGAGCATGAAGCCTATTTTAAAATAACATTTTTTATTAAACTTTTTTTAATGCTTATGTATTTATCTTAAGAGGGAGAGAGAGAGAGAGCATGAGTGGGGAGAAGGGAAGAAAGAGGAGAGAATCCAAAGCAGGCTCTGCACTGTCCGCACAGAGCCCAATGCAGGGCTTAATCCCACAAACCGTGAGACCATGACCCCAACCAAAACCAAGAGTCACCCAGGCACCCCAAAATCAGAAGAAAAAAAAAAACCTTAAATAAATATAGTTTGGGAGCGCCTGGAAGGCTCAGTCAGCTGAGCATCTGACTTCGGCTCAGGTCATGATATCATGGTTGGTGGATTTGAGTCCCACATTGGGCTCTGTGCTGACAGCTTGGGGCCTGGAGCCTGCTTCGGATTCTGGGTCTCCCTCTCTCTCTGCCCCTCCCCCACCCTCCCCCGCATGTATGTGCATGTGCACTTTCTTTCTCTCTCTCAAAAATAAATAAACATTAAAAAACACCCAGCTTGGTAGTTTTTCTATAAAGTCAAACATAAACTTACCATTAAGCCCAGCAATGCTATGCCAAGGAATCTACCTTTAAAAAAATGAAGGCAGCGGTGCCTGGGTGGTACAGTTGGTTAAGCATCTGACTTCAGCTCAGGTCACTATCTGGCAGTTTGTGAGTTCAAGCCCCACATCGGGCTCTGTGCTGACAGCTCAGAGCCTGGAGCCTGCTTCAGATTCTGTGCCTCCCTCTCTCTCTGCCCCTCCCTCACTCATGCTCTGTTTCTCTTTCTCAAAAATAAATAAACATTAAAAAATTTTTTTTAAATGAAGGCATATAGCCACACAAAAACATGCACATGAATGGCCATAGCAGAACCATTCATAACAGCTAGGAAATGGGAATAATCCCAATGTCTATCTGCTGGTAAGCAAACAAACAAATGCAGTATACCGTATAGTAGAATACTATTCAGTATTAAAAGTGAGCAAAAGACTAATACTTGCAGCAACACAGATGCACCTCTGGATAAATAAAAGAAGCCAGATGAAAAGACCACATATTATATGATTCTATTTATATGAAATGTCCAGAAAAAAGTAAATTCACAGAGACGTACTAGAGATTAGCAGGTTGCCTGAAGCTACAGATGGGAATGCAGATTGCATTCAAATAACCACAAAGGGATCTTCTGGGGGGCAAACGGAAATTTCTAAAACTGGATTGTAGTGATGATTGCCCACATTTTTTTTTTCATTTAGCATTTTATTTTATTTTTTATTTATTTATTTTTTTTTACAAATAGTTTATTGTCAAATTAGTTTCCACATAACACCCAGTGCTCATCCCCACAAGTGCCCTCCTCCATGCCCATCCCTCC
>NW_027531893.1:13896062-13982327 GCF_008692635.1 Crocuta crocuta
CATTTCCCCCCCTTCTTCTCCCCCTTGTTCCTCAGTTAAGTTCCTCCTAATCCTCCTATATGTGCAAACATAGATATTTGTCCTTCTCTGCCTGACTTATTTCGCTCAGCATAACACCCTCAAGGTCCATCCATGTTGCTACACATGGCCAGATTTCATTGTTTCTCATTGCCATGTAGTATTCCATGGTATAGATAAACCACATCTTCTTGATCCATTCGTCCACTGATGGACACTTAGGCTCTTTCCATGTTTTAGCTATTGTTGAGAGTGCTGCTGTGAACATTGGGGTACATGTGCTCCTATGCCTCAGCATTTCTGTATCCCTTGGGTAAATTCCTAGCAGGATTACACACATTTTAAAATTTAGTAAAAATCGCTGAAAAGTACATTAAAACGGATGAATTTTGATATAGTTAAAATAAGACCTGGGTTCAAATGCTGGCCCTGCCACTTACTATCCATGTGACCGAGAGTAAGTGTATAGTCCTATTACCTCTGTGAGTCTCCATTTCTGTAAAATGGGGACTTGACCGAGGATTGTTGGGAGATCAACGAGATAATGCATGATGTACCCTCAACACAGGGCCTGACAGGTGTCTGAGGAGCTGTTATGGATTCTCCAGCACCTCTTGCTTTTAGGGAAATCACTTCCACTCAAGTCCATCCCAAGTCCAAGGTCCAATCTCACTTTCTATTTAAGTTGTTGGTTCTCAGATCCCTCTGGGAATATGTCGATCTCTGCCTTGTCCAAGTCCCTGGTACAAGAATTACTCAGAATATTTCTGGGCCACAAATAAAAGTATGTCAACTTCACTTACTACACAGCTCCATAAATTGAAGCTTTTCCAGAATGTTATGCTGACCTGAGAGAACCCCTGACCGAATACAGGCATCTCTTCCTCACCTTTTATTTCACTTTTTTTTAAGTGGAAAAAAAAAAAAAAAGAATCTTGGCTTAGCACGTCTGGGCCGCCAGGAGCTGACAGATACCCTAAGCAAGTGGCAGGAAACATCCCAGCCTCTGCAATGAACCTTCGGGGAAGGAACAGCCACTGAGAATGTGATTCACTTTGATGACAGCTTCCTGATGAGGGCTCGAACCAGCTAGAGGGTTGGTCAATTTACGACTTCACAGAAGACTCAATAAAAGTCATAAATAAAAGGGCACGTGGGTGTGAGTATACCGCACAAAGTCAGGAGGTCCCAGACAAGAGAACACAAGGCCAGTAACTCTGATTCGGCTCGAGGTTTATCACCGACGCAGTGAAAGGTACAGACCCCGTATGCCAGCCATGCTTGTCGCCGGATGGAAACAGATTGTGCCCAAGGACTAGCAGAGCCATTTCTCAGATTCCCTGGGCAGGGAGGTGAGGAAAGGCTGCCTTCCCTGATAAATCCTGGTGCTTCCAAGCTTGACCTTGTATAAGGATTCTTCTGGGTCTCGCCTCCCCAGACTGCCTGATTGTCCCCCATTCAACTTGAAACCAAATGCTTTCTGTTCACATACAATACAAAACAGCCTCAGAACAGGCCACCTGTTGCATTTGCATTCATTCATCTAATACTATCATTACTGATGTCAATAAAATTGATTCTGAGCTGACTCCCCCTCCTGAAATAGTATGGATGTCAAGCCACTGCTATGATGGTGAGGGCCACAGGGGATAGAATGAGAAATAAATAAAGAAATAAGCCCCTCAGCACATGCCCAGCACATAGTAATTCTCCAGAAAGTACAGCTGTGGAATTTCTCAGTATCCAAACTCTTTTCCATGAGAAGATTTAAAACTCACACAGTAGTATTATGGAGACTTTCTCTCATGTAGAGGATGTAAGATGTTCTAGATACACACACACACATATGCACACACACGCACACACACATTCGACTAGAAAGTATACACATGATATATACTAGACACTATATATTATGAATATGTACTATAAATACTAAATAATGCACACATTCTACATAATGTGCTATATAATATACAGTAGAGTTGATAGTTTCATATATATATGCTTTGTAGATGTAGCTGCTATATAGATGTAGATTATATAGATGTAAGTTTTATACAGAGAGTCAGATAGTATACAGGGAGGGGACAGACATGATATGCTATAGGGTGCAGGAAAGTCCTCCCTGTTAAAGTGATATTTGAGTAGGGTCCTGAATGAAATGAGGGAGTAGGCCATGTGGATATCTAGGAGCAGGGCTTTCTAGGTAACGGGTACAGCAAGTACAAAGGCCCTGAGGTGAGATCAATCGCAATATATTTGAGAGTTGAACAGTCATCCATGTGCAGGAGTAGAGTGAGCAAAGTAGGCCAAGGGAGGAACACCAGACAAAGTCAAATGTCAGGAGGTAGGGCCTGGCAAAGAGTTTGGGTTTTATCTTAAATGTGATGGAAAAGCCAATCAAGCATTTTCAACTGAGAGGTAACATGATTAGACTGACTCCCTTAAAGGACCATTGAAGCTAGTGTAGGAAGGGTAGGTTATGAGGAGGCAAGGGAGGGAGCAGGGAAGAATGGCTAAGAGCCTACTGTACTTGCCTAGGCTGGGGATGATGCGGCCCTGAACCTGGGCAGTGGTGGGTGGATGTGGGCCCCACTTTGGAGGTAGAGCAGAAAGAAGCAGCAGAGGCAGTTGGAGGACTGGGTGGCAGGGCGTGGGAGAGGGAGGAAGGGAGAGAGGAGCCGTGGTGACGGCTGGCTCTTTGGCAAGCACCCTGGGAGGAGGATGGAGCCACTCACCGAACAGTGAAGACACAAGAGAAATATTTGGGGTGGAGGGGGTGGCGGCCAGCAGCAAAATGTAAAATATTCTGAAACTGGGTCACACTTTAAACCATGTCAGTCATTAAAAAAATCATAGATTAAAAAAAAAAGTAAGCCATATCAGTCATTTACACCTCTATGGAACTAATAACATTTCCTATTAATTGTGGCTTTTCAGCTCACAAGGAACTTTTATTTTTACTATATTATAAATGGCATATTATATAGTAAATAGTACATATAGTGAGTATGGTATATTATATAGATAAAAGTTGCTTAAATACAGCATACATTACTGTATTTGTATGTAAGCAATTTAAGGCTGCTTAAATATAGCATACCTTATTATATAAAGTGCATATATTACATAATATATACTATTATAATAGTATAGTATCTATATTATATAAATCTACGTAATATATAGTATATTATATATTATACCAGCAATATATTATGCTCAATATAGCATATAGTATATATATTATAGTATGTATTATAACGTGTAATATATAATATATATTATATACCACATTATATATAGTATATATTATATACACTATGTAATATATAATATGCAGTAAGCTATGGTATATTCTATATACATAATGTTGGATACTATATATCATGTAATATATATCTAGTAAATAGTATGTATATTCTATATAATATGCTATATAGAATATAGTGTAGTTGAGTTTCTTATATATTTATGTATTAAACAGTGCACATAAAATATATAAAATATATATTACATAGTATTTATACACATAGTACATTATGTATAGGTCATTATTTACTATCTCTTTAGGCCTTTAAAGCCTCCAACCTTCCCCCTAATTTCTCTCCCCCACCAAACAGGGAGAAAACAAAGTCTTAGAGGGAGAAATGACTTTCCTAAAGTCCCAGAGGTGTAGGATGAGAAGCTGGAGCCCATAGAATTCCACTTTCCCTATACTCTTGTGTGAGCTTCAGACCTTTCCACAAGAAAAGCTTTGACGGTAAGAACTTTTTGCCCTTATTTATAGAAAGCAAATATGCTCCAAATAGTATGCCAAGAACTCCTAAACTGTATCTCATTTAACCCTCCCACTGAAACTACCTCCGAGGATATATTTTGTCATGGTTATCTTTGCACAGATGAGAACATTGAGGTTCTGACAGACTGGGGACCTTGCCCAAGGTCACAAGGTTGATGGGGAATCCCCCCCCTCCCTGAGCTCTTCACTCACCACAAGGAGGTAACTGGATAGAAAGTCCAAAAGCCAGTTACATTGTTCAGCTGCAGGAACCGGGATGTAGCTTCTGCTAAGCCTGTGGAAAAAAATGTACAATTTTCATGTGACTTTTCTTTTCTGAACTATCTCATCTGTAGTGAGAGAGATCTCCAATTTGGGCTTCAGTGCATTGATTATGCTGCACAGTTAAACCCCCTTCATGGGGGGGGGGGCGGGGATGAAAAGCACTAAAACGGAGTCTGACAAAGAAATGACTAGCACGCAGTCAGCAAAGAGGGAGCTGAAGCCCTCAAAGGTGGAAATTACATAAACAGCAGCCTAGATTCCTCAAATGTGGATTTCTCCTATCCCCATTCTTCAAAAGCTCCAGATGCTTGAAGGAAAATACCTCTAAGTAGACATTTGTTACTTATTTTTCTCTCGTTGCCTGTGCAAACATCCTCCTAAGCTGCACATTTCTCTTATCTTTTTCCTCTCTTCTCTATCACACCAGTTGCCTGGAGCCCATATTTCTCCATTTTTTCATCTCTCAAAATTGCACAAAGCTTCTCAAAGCATTGGTCTGTCAAAACTCATGTGTAGTCTGAGATTCTAGCTAGAATTAGGAGGAAGATAAGAAGGAGAGGAGGCAGAGGGGGAAAAAGAGCCTGAGTCTTGCCCACAAAGCTCAGGAAAATAAGCATTTGCTCAGGTGGGTTAATAAAACGTGTGGGTTGCATGAATTTTAAAAACAGGGAAATGTGGCTTTCTAGAAGAACATAGTGAGTCTCTTAGAATTGGTTCCAAAAGTTTTCCCGCACATAGGTGAATAGAAAGCTACCAGCTCTTAGGGGTAAAGGAGGCCAGGAGCCAACTTTTATTGAGCATTTACTGTGTACCAGGGCACATTTCCCTAATCTCTATAGCAACCCTGAGTAAAGAATAGTATCATCTCTCTTTAAAGATTGGAAATATAAGGGTTTGTAAGCACTATAATACCAGGGATTTTGTCTGTCTTGTGTACCCACAGCAGCAGCAGGATGCCTAGTGCATAGCAGGTGCTCTCAGTAAATATTTGGTGAATGAATGAATGAATGAATGATCCAACACTGATAGAAACGTAGTGTGGAGCAATAATAAAGAACACAACATTGGAGTTGGAGAGACCTAAGGCAGGATTAGATGCAATAATGCTGATTAGATGGGATTATAAAGTACTTGTAATCAAGCCCTCTATAAATGGTAGCTGTCTTTATTGTGGTATCATGACAATCAAGTCTACACTTGAATTAATGTTTGATGATGATGATGATGAAAAAGGAGGAGGGGAAAGAAGAGATCAGGATAGTCTCAGGAGTATCCGTGGGAAAAAAGATCCTGTCTTGAAATCTTGGAGAAGATCAGTCTCTGTAAGGGCTGCCACCTGTCTTGAACATTCAAGGGACCCAGAATTCAGGATTCTGATGCCTCCTTTCCCTACTCCAGCCAAGTTGAATTGGATGTGACTTTTATTCCTTCTGCTATCCATGTTGGGAATGACTTTTGAAGGTTTGCGTTTGGTCTCTTTTTTTTGGGGGGGGGTATTTCATTTTATTTTTTAAATATAATTTATTGTCAAATTGGCTTACATACAACACCCAGTGTTCATCCCAACAAGTGCCCTCCTCAACGCCCATCATCCATTTTCCCCTCTCCCCCACCCCCTCCATCAACCCTCAGTTTGTTCTCTGTATTTAAGAGTCTCTTATGGTTTGCCTTCCTCCCTCTCTATTTGTAACTATTTTTCCCCTTCCCCTCCCCCATGGTTTTCAGTAAAGTTTCTCAAGATCCACATATGAGTGAAAACATGTATCTGTCTTTCTCTGACTGACTTATTTCACTTAACGTAATACCCTCCAGCTCCATCCATGTTGCTACAAGTGGCATGATTTCATTCTTTCCCATTGCCAAGTAATATTTCATTATATATATAAACCACATCTTCTTTATCCATTCATCAGTTGATGGACATTTACACTCTTTCCATATTTTGGCTATTTTTGAAAATGCTGCTATAAATATTGGGCTACATGTGCCCCTATGCATCAGCACTCCTGTATCCCTTGGGTAAATTCCTAGTAGTGGTATTGCTGGGTTGTAGGGTAGTTCTATTTTTAATTTTTTGAGGAACTTCCACACTGTTTTCCAGAGGGGCTGCACCAGTTTGCATTCCCACCAACAGTGTTAGAGGGTGCTCATTTCTCCACATCCTTGCCAGCATCTATTGTTTCCTGATTTGTTCATTTTAGCCACTCTGACCGGTGTGTGTCTTTAAGGGCATGCCACACAGAACATACCCAAAATGTCTGGATTGGATGTTTCTCCAATATAATGGTTCTTTTTTTTTTTTTTTTTTTATTTCTAGGAGAGAGAGAGAGAAACAGCGTGAGCAGGGGAGGGTCAGAGAGAGAGGGAGTCACAGACTGAAACAGGCTCCAGGCTCTGAGCTGGCAGTCAGCACAGAGCCCGACGCGGGGCTCGAACCCACGAACCGCGAGATCATGACCTAAGCGACAGTCGGACGCTTAACCGACTAAGCCACCCAGGCGCCCCTCCAATATAATGGTTCTTAACATGTGCTTCGCAAACCAACAGCATCAACACCATGTAGAAACTCATTAGAAATGTGAATTCTTAAAGCACTCTGGACCTCCTGAACAGGAAGCTCTGGGGGTGGGACCCAGCCATCCGTATTTCCACAAGTCCTCCAGGTGATCCTGATGCACGTGCACAGGTTTTCAGAAATGCTGCCCAAATGAAAGGCAGTTAGGGTAGCCCAAAACTGTCCTCTCCATTTAGTGTGTGAGAGGTCTCTGATCTTCAAGGGAGAGGAGTAGGTGGAAGCAGGTTCACTGGAGGACAGGTGTCTTCTCTAGCAAACGGGAGGAACCAGAAAACTGTTGCTCAGTCAACCCCCAAATCCTGAGCATCTACTATGTTCCAGGAGCTGTTCTAAGTGCCTGGAAAACCATGATGAACAAGACGTATGATTCCAGCTCTCCAGGATTGAACGACGGGTGTGAAGGACCAGCAGTTCACACACATCTCACTGGCAAGGGTAGAAAATCTAACAAAACCAAATGCTGAAGAAACAGGAAGCCTCATGGCCGGCTGGTAAGAGTGTGCATTGGCACAACTACTCTGCAGAGCAGTTTGGTGAAATCTAATTGAGCTGGAGATGGGTCAACTCTACAGCCTACCAGTTCCATTCTTGGATACATGAAGAAGCTCCACCAGTTTTCACGAGGAGACATGTTCAGAAATGTGCATAGCAGAACGGTTCATGACAGAAGACATCTGAATGCCCACTTACAGGAGAACAGGTAAATAAATCACGAAACAGCTGTACAGTAGAATGTGATCCTAGCAAATAGTAGGAATAGCAGTAGTGAACTAAGTGAATAAATGGAATAAGTGAAAAACACTTTTGATAAATTGAAAAAAATCATAATAGTGGGGAAAAAGCTAAATCATGAAATGATAGGTATGGCAGGATTCTATTTAAAGCTTTAAGATATGGAACACAACACTATATGTTGATAACAGATAATTCATACACAATGAAAAGTATAAAAACGTGCATGCAGGGGCACTTGGCTTGTTCAGTCAGTGGAGCCTGTAACTCTTGATCCCAAGGTCATGAGTTTGAGCCCAAGGTTGGGTGTGGAGATTTCTAAAAATAAGAAAATAAACTTTAAAAAAATATTTTAATGCACATGGAATAAAAAACTCAACCAGAAGATAAAGATCATCAGTGGGAAGGGACAGAGAGAAGAGGCACAAGACTGAGACGGGGTCCAGCGGGCTGAGATTCTGTTTGTTATGCTACATTTCGTAAGCCGAGTGATGTGTAAATGGTTGTTCACTACCTCAGCCCATAGGTTTTGTGTGTGTGTACCTGTAGTAGTTCATAATGGAATAATTTTACATAAGCCACTGCATGTAGTTAATAAATAAGTATAAACGTGGAAAGCACCACTAAGAGATAACAGGCTGTCATAAGAGGAGACATAACAAATCCCTTTATTTCAACCTTGCCTTTTACTTGCCTTCTTGAAAGTCTTACTGTCAGCAGCAACCAGTCATAAATTATATTTCATTTCTGCTTGTCTATACTCTTCAATTTTCTGACCAAGGAAATAAACCATTTGGATTTTGAGATATGTAATTGATACTCTTGATGGGGGCAGTCAAAATTATTTGCAAAAGTTTCTTGAGTATTCCAAAGTTCTATATGTCTAACACATACTTATAAGTATAGATACATAAGATGGTGAGTAGGGAATTCTGGAAGGATCTACATGGAGAAGTCAGCAGCTCTTATTTCTGGTGGGAGTAATAGAAATTTGAGTTTTCATCTTAAAGTGACTCCTCGTATTTTCATCAGCTCATCCCCTTCTTTTCTTTCTTCTGGAACAGAAATCCTCCTTAGGGAAACCTATTCCTTGTATCTCAGGGTGGACTTGTTTCTACCTTCCCGGCCACTGGCTCACTAACCTGTCCAATCGGAGCACATCATTTGTAACCACAGGAATTGGCTGATTGGCTCAAGGATGCATGTGTGATACACGCCCAACCAATCACATCCCTCCCGGAGACTCTTCCTTCCCAGTAGTGTTGTTCAAATGATCGAAATTAGTCTGGGGTTAATCGTGTTTCCTTTTAGACCTCTCCTGCCTGGAGTAGGTCTACTGCAGAAATGAACAGGGTGAGAAAGATAGCATCCCGCCAGTATTGTCTGAGCCCTGGATGTAGCCCTGCCCAGTTCATCCCTGGAACATCCCTGTCATAGACACATTCTCTTGAATCACCTCCACCAGGTTGGGATTCATTTCTGATTCTTGAGGGTGAACAAGTTCTGACTTTTACGCTATTTGGTTCCCCTCTCTTTTCTACAATTTCCACAATGAGCATGCATCACATGTAGAACATGTTTCAGATTTGGAAAAAATTTAAAAAGGGGCGCCTGGGTGGCTTAGTTGGTTAAGCGTCCGACTTTCGCTCAGGTCATGATCTCGCGGTTCGTGGGTTCGAGACCCACGTCGGGCTCTGTGCTGACTGCCAGCTCAGAGCCTGAAGCCTATTTCAAAGTCTGTATCTCCCTCTCTCTCTGACCCTCCCCTGCTCACACTGTCTCTCTGTCTCTGTCTCTCTCTCCTAGAAATAAATAAAAATATTAAAAAAAAAAAAAAAAGGAGGAAGGAAGTAAACGACATACCAGTGTTTATCTGCAGAGGGCTGCCTCTCAGACTCTTTCCCTCTAAGGGGTAGGTGGAGCCCACCCAATCTGGGGGAGGCCAAGGTTTGCCTCTGGCTGCATGATCCCTACTGGCTCCTCTGAGGTCTCCAGGCCTTATTCACTGCTTCTAAAGACTCCCCCACCACCATCGCCACCCCCCGAAACAAATTACTGACAAATCCACCTTTTCTGGGATCCCCTGATGGTCCCTGATTTACAGTGATAATTAGTAATAAGTTGGGTGTCTCTTTCCCTGTGGGAGAAAAATTCCATCACGGCATGAAGTGGAGCAAAGTGTGGGTGGCTTTTACAGGGAGGTAGGAAAGCTTATGTAAGTGACATTATTGTATGTGATTATATCACCAGGGTAGGAGAAACTCATTCATAGTTGGGTGTTATACCCACCATTAAGTTTTAGGCTTATGTGAAATAAAACAATGAAGAAAAGCTCCGTTCTCTCTCCCTCACCCAACTTCAAAATAACTTCAATACTTACTCAGCCTTACTTGGTCTGGGCACTGTTCTAAGCGCCTTCCATATACTAAATTCTCACAGCAACCCCATGAGGGGAGTATCATAATTATCCCCACTTTACAGATAGGCAGACTGAGCTACAGCTTGCGCAACTTGTCCAAGATCCCAAAGCTGGAAAACAGGGGAGCCAAGACACCAGCCCATGCCGTTCACACCCCACATCCACCTTCTAAACACCTCAGATAAGTCAACACTGAAGCTCTGTACAAAACCAAAATCAACCAGTCAGGTCTCTCAGTTTGGTCAAACACACCATAAATTCGTCAGATGGGGCTCCTGGATGGCTCAGTCGGTTAAGCATCTGACTTCAGCTCAGGTCATGATCTCACAGTTTGTAGGTTCGAGCCCCACGTCGGGCTCTGTGCTGACAGCTCAGAGCCTGGAGCTGGTTTCAGATTCTGTGTCTCCCTCTCTCTCTGACCCTCTCCTACTGATGCTGTCTCTCTCTCTCAGAAATAAATAAAAAACATTTTTAAAAAATTTGTCAGCAAGAAGGGGGGAAAAAACCCAACCCACCTATTTTTGTTTTCTTTTAATTAAATTGACTTCTTGGCCTTTGCAAACCCAGAATATCAGTAATTGTTATAGACAACATTGTGCGTATAAAGCAGAGGTTTCAAACTGGAGGGCCGTTGACCAAATTCAGCCCACAGATGTGTTCGCTTTGGCTGAATCCGATTATTTTTCAAAATGCTTTAAAAGGGGCATGTACTCTTGAGTTTATCACAGTCCTCACCACTGTATAAGGTAATAGACCGGGCCCACTCCTTTTCAGGGAAGGAATCTGAATTAGCAGCATCTGATCTAGGGAATGCTTGGTAACAAAAAGAAAAGGAAAATCTTTTGTTGACTTCAAAAGAGTATTTGGGTAATAATAATAATAATAGCTAAAACGTGTTGAGTCCTTATTCTATGCCAGATCTCATATGAAGTGCCCTGTCTCATTTGATCGTGGCCAGTCTTGTGAGAGGTTATGGGTATGGTAACCACAAAACAGCACCTGCTGGACCTGAAATCTACCCACCTCATCTGTGATAGAGCACAGCAGGGAAACTAAGGCAGGCCCAGTCCTAGAAAACACCGGCCTCCTCTGACCACCAACTTGGGACACCTCGACCTTTTTCAGGCTGGGCCGCTCAGACGCTTCCACCCAACCCTCTCTCCTTCCCTCAGGGTCAGACTTGCATCGCAGTCTGACTTCTTTCACTTAAGTGTCCCACCTGATAAAGTCCTTGCATGTTGCCTCCCAGAGCCTCCTAGAGGATCCATACTGACACAGGGGCTCTCCCAAGATCACACAACTAGCAAGTGACAGAGCCAGGATTTGAACCAGGTCCAGCCGGTGCCACAAGCCAGCGTTCTGAACCATTTTCTCAGAACTTCCTTGGCCACAGGCTCTTAACTCCCTGATTCAAAGCAGCCAGAAGTCATCATCTGGACCCCAAAGTGGCCCAAAGGGGCAAGAGGGAGAGTTTCAGACCCCAGGGTTGCCGTCGAGCACTAAGAAAGAGCGTTGGCTACTCAGAGCTCATGGAAGGACACACAGGTGACTAGAAAAGGGACATATGTCTAGGACGCTCTTTCCCCAGAGCCCTACGGGAAACAAGGCCCTGCAATACAAGAGCAAGCACTGGATTGAGAGTCTGGGAGTGCACCCAGCCTACCCTACAGAGAGGCAGCAGGGGCAGGGGGCAGTTGTGACGCAGGGCTCTGTAGCCCATGACGTACTTTCATGTCTACTGTTATCACATTTGATCCTTAGGTATAATCATTATATGTGTAAAATCTTTTAACTTTGTTAAATCATTTGCATGTTTAATTGTACTCTTGCGAACCGAGGTGAAATTCACCTTGTGAATCGTCACTAAATAAACCCCTGCAGCTACGCCATCCCGCACAGCTTGATTTTACATCCGTCTGGTGGGAGTGTCCTTACAGCCTTACCTGTGAGGTCAGCTTTAACAGGATGCTTTGACTGCTCTGCCCAGGGTAAATCTTCCCCGGCAATCACACATCCTCGCCTTGTTCCTCCAGATCAGCAGCTTGGGAGAGCGACTGCCTCCAGCCTTGAGTGTCCCCCACAGTCCTCCGCACCTGCCTCAGAGTCTGTGTCCTAGCTCAGACCATTCTCAGACACACGCTTCCCATTTGGTGAGAATCCATCCTGCTATATTCCCGTGATTTGGTGTCACTTTATTTAATGAGCTCTTATATGTTACAAGATAAAACATAATCTACCTTCTTGAACCAAGAGATATTTAGGCCCAAAAAGTTGACATAACTTGCCCAAAGAGATCTCCTCATCTGCCACCCAGAGTCTTCCCTCCATTCCCTCAACTGCCAAAACAAACATTCTAATGCCCAAATCTGAGCTTACAACCTTCTGTTTAAAATCTGACAATGATAGGGGCTCCTGGGTGGCTCAGTCAGTTAAGCGTCCGCCTTCGGCTCAGGTCCTGGTCTCACAGTTCATGGGTTCAAGCCCCGCGTTGGGCTCTGTGCTGACAGCTCTGAGCCTGGAGCCTGCTTCCAATTCTGCGTCTCCCTCTCTCTCTCTGCCCTTCTCCCACTCACGATCTCTCTCTCTCAAAAATAAATAAAACATAAAAAAAAAATTTTTAATCTGACAATGATGTTCCGTAACCTATGCCTGTTCTAGTCCTTTGTCTTCCCCAGCAGGACACACATGACAGGTGACATTCACATGAGCAGCACACTCTTGGGGTGTACGATGGAGGAGAGGGGACTGTAATTCCCAGCGCACCTACATGACAGGTGACATTCACATGAGCAGCACACTCTTGGGGTGTACGATGGAGGAGAGGGGACTGTAATTCCCAGCGCACCTACCAACCCCATCTCTGTTTCTCTCCCTTCACAGAAGTACATTCATATGCAAGTACGAGAGAGAATCATTATCAGACACAAGTGTACATATTCACTTTATATATCCACTTAGTCAATTGTTGAGAAGTTTCTTTCCAGGAACCATGATCACTCGTAAAATGCTTCCCAAAGGGATGCTGCAAACTGACTTTAAGACTTGGACCCAGAAGGTGGTAGGTGCTCAGTAAACGTGGGCTGAATAAATAAAGCATGACAGCAGAAAATGGGAGATAGTGGGGTAGAGTGGGCTACCGGCCTATGGCCTAGAGACAGTGGGGAATTCCTAGGTTTATGAAGAGCCCCATGACATCAAGTGTTGAGCTTGCAGGCCCCAAGTGAACTAAGGCTTAGGGCAGCATTTCCCCAGCAGCGATCACGCAAGTTGTGTCATGTCTGAGTTTTACGTACACTATTATTTACTTCAGAGATTTATAAAAAAGCAACTCTCACTTCTAAAAAACTAAATACATTTATTGAAAAATGGAAGCTTTGTAACACCTTTGTAAAAGGAAAACCAATATCGTTTGTCATAAGTTGTAGGCAACCATAAAAAATAAATACAATGACGACCTCCCCCAAAAATCAAATTTTAAGTAGAGTTCTCCGCTGAGAGCTCTGCGAGGCCTGCTCTCTCTTTACTGAAACAAAAGGGAGGGGCAGAAGAAGGTGAGAGCCATACTGGTATCGGATGGAGATATTCTCCTTGGTACAACCAGGTTACAAGAGAATCAAAATGGGGCTGATAGTTTCACTTCAAAACCCGCCCCAGACAAGACTTGACTTCAGCACTGATATTGCCTTAGTGCAAGTCACCATGGCCCCCTGACTCAGAGTGATCCAGGACCAGCACCTCAGCATCTCCTGGGTATTTGTCGGAAATGCAGGCTCCACCCTACGGCCATACCACCCTGACTGCGCTCCATCTCATCTGATCTTGGAAGCTAAGCAGGGTCGGGCCTGGTTAGTACTTGGACAGGAGAAATGCAGGTTCCAGGGTCAGGGCCAGGAGGCCATGTTCAGCAAGCCCTGGAGGTGATTCTGACGCATGCCTGAGTTCAAGACCACTGCCCTAGATTACAACCACCTCCATTGGGTCTACCTGAGTCCCTTTGGTCCCCCACCCCACACCCATCAACACTCCCTTCTCCACACAACCACCAAAGTGATCTTTCTAAAATCATAAATTATATCATTTCATTTTCCTGCTTAAACTCTCCAAAGATTTCCACTGGGCTTAAAATAAAATCCAAAGGTCTTCCTTTTCCTGCAAGGGTCAGAGGCTAACCCCTACTTCCCACTCTGACTCCTGTCTCCTACTACTCTCTTTCTTGGTGCTATGCTTCAGACACCCTGACCTTCTTTAAGTCCTTCAAATGTCCCCAAGAGCATTCCTGGTCCAGGGCCTTTTCACATATTGTTCTCTCTACCTAGAAAGCTACTTTGCTAGCATTCCTATGGTTCACTCCCTTGCTTCATTCAGTCATTAATCAAATGTTACCTCCTCAGAAAGCCCCAGATCAGCCCATCAAAAGGCTGCCTTTCTTAGGATGACCAACTGGGATAACTTATCTGGTGACCAATTTATCCCAATTGGGCCAGGACTGTCCCAGTTTCAAAACTGAAAATCTGGGGCATCTTGGTAGCTCAGTTGGTTAAGCGTCTGAATTCAGCTCAGGTCATGGTCTCATGGTTCATGAGCCCCCCATCAGGCACAGCCCAGTGCCAGGAGCCTGCTTCAGATTCTGTGTTTCCCTCTCTCTCTGCCCCTCCCCTGCATATGCTGTCTCTCTCTCTCAAAAATACAATAAACATTAAAAATAATTAAAACTGAAAGTCCTATGTGTTGGGAACCTCCCTCCGTCCCCAGCAAATTGGGATGGGTATTCACCCTACAAATCTCCATCACTCCCTACCACTTAACCACACTTTGTTCTTCTTCATCATATAATATGTTCGTGTCTTTGCTTTTTTATGTCTTTCTCCTCTACTAGACTATAAGACTCACGAGGTCAGGGAGCTGGGGATATTTTGTTCATGGCTGTATTCCTGGCACCTAGAATGCTGCCTGGCACACAACTGGCATTTAATTAATCCTACTTGACAAAAATATCAGAGGAATGACCCTCGTGGCCTATTTAATCTATTGCTTACAGTTCAGTTGTCTCTGCTATTTGGCTGCAATGAACAAGGCTTTCTCCAGGTTTAGAATTATGCCCTTGGGCTAGATAATAGCCATGGTTTTATTGGGCCAACAAGAAACCCTATGTTTAAGGTTTTGAAAGCCAGTGTCAAACTGTTTTCTAAAAGGGTCAGACCCCCTGCATCCAGTTTCTGAGTCTACCTCACTCCACACTGGCCAAAGCCAGTATTCTCATTGTTAAAACCATTATGTGGCAAATGTAGCTGTTTGTGGTTCTAATTTGCATTTCTTTGATTACTAGCTAGGCTGATCATTCCCCCATGTGCTCAGCTAATTGCATTTCATCTTCTTCCAGTGTCTGTCCACACCCCTTTGCTTGTCTTTCTACCCAGTTTCAGGACTTGTCTCACTGACTTGAGTTTCTCTGAAAAATAAAGATATTAGCTTTTCCCTCTCATACATTAAAGGCTTAATTCTTTGCATTTGCTGATCCCCATGTCCCGTTATATCCCTTCACATTTCTTTATTCTCCTTTTACCTGTTCATACCCCAGTTTACATTTCTCATTTCACTTGGTTTTAGGCTTTTTTCATAGATAGCTATTGAATATATCCTTAGAGGAAACCTCTAAAGTCTTCCCATCTCACTCAGAGCATAAGATACATTTCTTAAAATCATCTACAAGGCCCTTCATGATCTGCCTCTCCTTTTCCCTTGCCCTCTCCCTGCTATTACTTCTCTGCCCCCGGATCCGCCTGCTCCAGACATCTTCAAACATGCCAGACATACTACCAGCTCAGGACCTTTGTACATGCTTTCTCTTCTGCCGAAAAGATTCTCACCAGGTATGTGTATACCCCCTAACTCCCTCAGGACTTTACTCCAATGTCATCTCAATTAGTCCTTTCTTAATCACCTTATCTCAAATTGCAGTCCCTGTAGTAGAAAGAATAATATAATGCCTTCCTTCGAAGAGATCCACATCCTGTTCCCGAGAACCTGTGAAAATGTTACCTTCCACAGTAAAAGGGGAGATTGCAAATGTTACAGATGTGATTAAATAAGGATTTTCAGATAAGGAGATAGACTGGGTGAGCCAAATAGAATCACAAGGGTAGTTTTAAGAGGGAGACCGGAGAGCCAATGTCAGAGAAGGAGATATGACAAGAAAACAGGGTTGAAGTGACGCATGATCAAGAACCAAGGCATGAGAGTATCCTTTAGAAGCTGCCTAAGGAAGGAAACTTTCCCCTGGAGCCTCCAGAAGGAACTCAGTCCCACCGTAGACTTGAGACCTCCAAACTGTGAGATAATAAATATGGGTTGTTGGGCGCCTGCACAGTTCAGTCAGTTAAGCCTTTGACTCTTGGTTTTTGGCTAATGATTTCAAGGGTTTGTAGTTATCTAGCCCCATGTGGGACTCCATGCTGACAGCTTGGAGCCTGCTTGGGCTTCTCTCCCTCTCTCCCTCAAAATAAATAAGCCTTAAAATAATAATAAGTAAATAAGCAAAATATAAGGGTTCTTTTAAGCTCTTACATTTGTAGTAATTTGTCACAGCAGCCATAAGGAACTAGTACAGTCCCCAATAAGTCCCATCTACCTCCTGCTTTCCTTGTTTCTTCTTGGCATTCGTCACTAAGCTCCTACAATTTTACATATTTCTCTTTTTTATTTTTGCCTTCCCCACCAGAATATATATCCCATGAGGACAAGGGGTGCTGTCTGTTTTGTCCCCAATGTCTGGCACACATCAGAAATTCAAGAGGAGAAATGAGGATGGAGAAAGCCTCTGTCCCCTTGTCTAATAGAAACTCCGGGTTAACTGAGGTTGCTGGAAAGTCATTACAGTCAAAAGGCCACCCTGGGAAGAACTAGGTCTTGAAGGAGATAGCAGGCACTGGAGGAAGATGAAGCTGATATTCTAGAGAACTCCATCCTTCACCCTCTAGGCACACAAGCCGCATGACGCAGACAAAGCCCAAATTCCAGACAAGGAGTTCCTAGGTTCATATTCCAGCTCAGTGCTGTCCAACGAGTTACATTGTTTTAAATGTTCCAGTAGCTACATTTTAAAAGTTTGTTAGAAAAAAAATAAAAAATAA
Organism: Crocuta crocuta; assembly: GCF_008692635.1. Lineage (NCBI taxonomy): Eukaryota > Metazoa > Chordata > Mammalia > Carnivora > Hyaenidae > Crocuta > Crocuta crocuta. The sequence goes on from NW_027531893.1 coordinate 13,913,006, forward strand.
AAAAAAAATAAGTTTGTTAGAAGGTGAAATTAATTTTTAATAATATGTTTTATTTGGCTTCACAGATACAACGTATTATAATTTCAATATGTTACTAGGAGCCTAAATAACATCATTTTGAGATTAAGGCCTCCATTAAGAGCAACCTTGGGCTGCACGTAGCCCCAGTTCCAGGAAAAGCCTCAGATTGTTCAAGGCTGAAGCCACCCTCGGACCACCCTCAGGTCAGCCAATCAAAAGAAGTTAAAAACATTCCTGTGGTCTGAGTCAGGGACTAAGGATTATAGACAGTTACTTTGTACAAAGTAGCTAACCACTCACAGCTTGCCTAAAACCCCACGTGGGCCCTTTGAACTCACCTCATATTGGTCATTTTCAAAGGTTTCTCAAAGGTCATGATTGGGTCCCACCGAAAGTAACGAACACCTCACAGATACTGAATGGTCAAAACTGTTACCATGGATACTGTACAATTATGATTGGTGCTTATGTGATGACGCTATATGTACAACGTGTGCACTGTAACACCCCCGTCCCTTACCCCATAAAAACCCTGCTCGCTATTGTTCGGGGCTTCACCTTGCTGCCGCTGCACCGGTTGACAGGTGAGCCCCTGCTTGAGCTTGTGATAAAGACCCTTATGTACTTGCATCAGTGTCGGCTCCTTGGCGGTCTCAGGGGACTCGCGATTCAGGCACAACATTATCAATATTAAAAAAAAATTATTAATCAGGGGCACCTGGCTGAGTCAGTCAGAAGAGGATAGGACTCCTGATCACAGGGTCGTGAGTTCGAGCCCCACGTTGGGTGTAGCGATTATTACAAAAATAAATAAACTTTAAAAAATTATGAGATATTTTACATTCTTTTTTTATATGCTGTCTTCTAATACCCATGTGTATTTAACAACAGTTTTAATTTGGACATTAAGTTTTCAAAAATTGAAGTGACATGGAATCCCACTAAAGCAGTCAAGTCGTTTTCACAGAAAAACACACTGCTTCAGTTTTTTAATTAAATTAGTTACGTTAGTTAAGGTTAAATAAAATTTTAAATTCCCTCCCTTCTTCACAGCAGACACATTTGCCATGCTCAAGGGTCACAAGTGGCCAGCGGCTACCATCTTGCACAGCACTGGCCCCGCAGGACAAACACATGTAGGTGATGTGGCCTCGTACGTGTTATTTAGATGCTCTCATAAGCTCCTTCCATCACCTATAGAACAAGTGACGAATACAGTAGCTGTTTTTAAGGGTTAAATGAAATTATGGGTGGAAAGTACCTGGCACACAGTAAATACTTTATAAATTGTAGCTATTGTGACTCTGGGGCAATTTCCTATCTTTCCAAGAGAGGAGCCCCTGGTCAGAAAGAAGCTGGCCTACTGTGTGCCTGTCCTGAACTTTGGCCATTCGTCTCAAACTTCACAAGGCTTTGAGGTGGGAGCCTTCAGCTCCACCAGGACCACGCCCCTCTCCCATGCCAATCGAAAAGCAGGCTCCCTCTAGGGGGAGGGAAAACGTCTGCCTAACAGAAACCCTTTAGGGAAATGCAGCTCTGCATTTCAATTACCTTCAAAGCCCTCTGCCTGGAAGGCTGTCTGCTGGCCTTCCTGCTCCTTTGCCCTCTCTCTGCCCCTCGTGTTTCTCTTTATCCAACTCTCTGTCTCCCTCCCTCCCTCTCCCCCTTTGCCATAAGGCTCCAGAGCTGCTTCTCCAGTCCCTTTGACCCCATGCTGAGATTTTTCAGGCAGCGTTCTTCTCCCTGCATGGGATGGGTGGAGGGCAGGTGGCTGCTCAAACCCACTCTTCAAGGGGGAGGCCCCTCCCACAGCCTTGCCTCATCTAGACTCCTGAGAAATGATTAGAGAAACCCAGCAATGGGATTCCCAGAAAAATCCAACTAATTTCTTCAGCATCCAAGATGTTCTTGCAGAAGGTGACAACAAAGCTCTTGCCTCACTCAAAGATTGGGCAAAAAGAGCTTGGATGTTGAAGTCTGCAAGACTTAACTTTGTGGCCATAAGTTCTTTCACTGCTTTGAGTCCCATTCCTTCATCTGCAAAATGAATACAGTGATCCCTTCCTGAGAGGTCACAGTGAAGATTAATGAAAACATCTCTAGCACCAGGCCTGGCATACAGTAAGGGCTCAATTAGTGGTGATTATCATCAGTCAGCGGTCAATCCCTCGAGGGCAAGAACCATAACTGTGAATATCTATTCACAGCTCCGTCCCCAATACCAGAACACCATAGTAGATACTGCACGTGTAGTGTATACATATACATTTAAAAGATTTTTTTAATGTCTTATTTATTTTTGAGAGAGTGCAAGTGGGGGAGGGGCAGAGAGACACACACAGAATCCAAAGCAGGCTCCAGGCTCTGAGCTGTCAGCACAAAGCCCAATGCGGGGCTCGAACTCATGGACTGTGAGATCATGACCTGAGCCAAAGTCGGACACTTAACCAGCTAAGCCACCCAGGCGCCCCTGTATATACATTTTTTTAAACGTAATGACACTGAGCCACCTTCAGACCAATGAAACCTGGCATGTTGCTTCCTAAGGGTCAGGGCCAGGATGAGAGTGAGGCAAATGAGGCCCTCTCCTATGTGCAAATTTTAAGAGGACTCCAAAAAACCCAGTCATCAAGATAAAGAACATTTTGGTGCAATAGTCCAAAAAAGAAAAAAATATCAAAAGGAATGCAAAAATATCCCCAGTGAACAATAAAATCAAAGCTGTCAATAAGGGCAGGGCCACTATTACCAAGTTTTCCTTTTGCCCCCAGCTCCACATTGGCACCAGCAGGCATGGTCTACATTCTTCCAAACACTAACCCATTCTGCCCTTATGTTAACCCTGAGACACGATTACTGCCATTACCCTCCATCTTCAGAGGACGAAAAGGAGAGTCAGACAAGTTAACTAACCTGCCCCAGGTCATTCAGCTTCGAAGTGGCAGAGCCGGGACTTGAACCCAGGCAGTCTGAAGTGAGAGGCCCCCCCAGGTGGTAAGCGCAATCCCGTCTGTGGCTGTCTGATGCAGTTCTGCCCACTGGGTATTATATTAGATCATTCGCTTCGGCCAAAGCTTTGCTGGCTGAGCAGACTGTCATTCCAGTCCCGGACAGGCAGTGCCCCTGGGCTGGGCTCTACAGACAGTGAAGTAACTACAGAACAGGGTTCTCAGGGCCCTGCACAGGCACTCCCTGAGGCTGGAGCAGGGCGTGACTCATTCGGTTGCGGCCAGGAAGTCACTTGAAATGCAGAGGCATTTCCTGTCTCCTGTCCTGCTGCAGTTGACGCACCTTTGACAGATGAGTAAGAGGTTGTCAGCTGGAGAACACAGAGCAGCAATGTCCCCGTTTGACATACTCAGAAGCTCAGCTCAAAGTGATTTTTACCGAAGGCACATAACTTAAGTAGGAAAGGCCACGCCATGTATAGCATCAGTTCTTTAATCAGTGGGTTATCAAATGGTCCTAAACTCTTCCCTCAAGATCCATCATGAGCAGCATGACGTGAGGGTGAAGAGCAGTGAGTCAGACGCTCTGCACTTTCCAAACTGGGTGACCTTGGGCAGGCCACACGGTCTCCCTAAGTCTCGGTTTCTTCATCAACAAAATGGGGATAGTGATGCTGACCCCACAGTTGTGGGGACTAAAAGTAATCAATAAATATATACAAAATACCTAGCGCAGTGTCAGCCATGTAGAAAGTGCTTAGCAAGCGGTAACTACTGTCATGATTTTCAAAAATTGGGTGCACTGTCCACTGCCAAATGCAAACTATGTTTCCAAAACTCTCCGGAACCTCAGTTCTCCATGAGAGACAATCTGTAAAATGGCCTGTTTGGCACAACAGAGATGTAAGCTCATTGAAAACCTCAAGCACAAAGACATCATGATTTTTACATGAAAAGTGAGAAAAACTCATTCATTCTCGACTGGGATGCATCTTAGAATCACCTGTGCTCCACCACACAAGGATTTGGTTTTCACTGGTCTGGAGGATCTCAGCTTTGTTATGTTTTCCAGAGTCTTCCCAGGTGATTCCAATGGCGGGGAGGGATGACACCCACCAAGAGAGTGGAAGGGAAGGGGTTACTGTGGGGAAGGAGTTCTTGTTGGAGGGGGGTGCAGCTGAAAATGACCTGGTAGCAGGTGCATGGATGTTTGTTTGAATAATTAATTATTCGTTCACAACACATTCATGTTTTGTGCGCTTTTGACAAGAATGTTATATTTCATCATCTTAACTTTTTCTTATGGAGACTTTTGAATATATACTAAGTAAACACACCGGTATAATGCATCTTTCATATATCACACTCAAGGCTCTGAACCACCAACCCATGGCCAGTCCTACCCCATCTACACCCCAGACTTCACCTCCACCAGCATTCTGAAACAAATGCCAAACCAAAAAAAAAAAAAAAAATCACCTTAAAGTATTTTTAAGCATAACTCAGAAAGGTAAGAGCTGTTTTTTAATACAACCACACTCCATTATCACAGCTGCCAAATTAATCATTCCTTATTGTCCTCAAATACCCAGTAAGTGTTCAAACTGTCTCATGAATGTCATATTTTTTTTTTAACTTTCTTTTCAAGATTTAAATAAGGTCTGCACCTTGGTGAGGAGCTGACTTGCCTTCAGTTCTCATACCTCAGTGTTTCTCACACATTTACTGTGCCCTTGAATTTCCTAAGGATCTTGCTAAAATGCAGATTCTGACAGTGGGTTTGTGGGCAGGGTCTGAGATTCTCCATTTTTGACACGGTCCCAGCAGCTGATGCTGATGCTGCTGGCCCATGGACCACAGATTAGGTAGCAAGGCTCTATTTCATAATAAAAGGAAATATTTTTTCAATGTGTATTTATTTTCAAAGGGGGGGCCATGGAGAGAGGGAAACCTATATAGAATCCAAAGTAAGATCCAGGCTCTGAGCTGACAGCACAGAGTCTCATGTGGGGCTCAACTTACGAACTGGGACATCATGACCTGAGGTGAAGTCGGACGGACGCTCAGCTGACTGAGCCACCCAGGGGCCCGGGAAAAAAAATTTTTTTAAGTAACACTGACATCTTTGGACAGACCCAGTGACTCAGGAGATAAAGCACTGCTGGCTGGGAAGGGCCATCACGTTAGCAGAAAGTGCAACTGATTAATCACAGCTGCTGTGGGTGTCTAAACGGCAAAGACAACACCTATGCCTGCAGAATGGGCACCTGTCACCCTGGACGTCGAGATGTTCATCCTTGGCAGGGTCTGGGCCCTCCCCGAACCGGAGGCCACCTCGTCCAGATCCTCGGAGCCTCTGAAAGTGCACTGACTTGTTCAGTGTCTGACAGGCAGACAGAAACACAAGCTGCAGAAATAAGGCAGTTACCTTTTCTCACAGTTATGGCTTTAATTAAAAAGCCCCGTGCTGCCAGACTCTGAGCACCCTCCACTGATCTGTGAGACCTATTGATTGCTGAGCTCTCCCCGCAAGACATAGCAGAGAGAAGACTTTATCTTCCTTTAATCAGACCTGCTTCCCTCAGATCCCATTCTGACAGCGATGCTGCCTTCTCCCCACCCACGTCACCCAGCGCTCCGCCAGCCCCAAGTACCGCAGGAGGCTGGTGCCCCCAGGGAACCTCGGGAAGGGGAGAGGGCGGCAGCAGCAGCCTCAGCATGGCCAGCATGCATCGAGCATACACTGCCTGCCAGGCACTGTGCCAAGCACTTCAAATGCAGTCTCTCCCCTGATGCATGAATATCATTAATTTCTCTGTGTGTTATGATCCCCTGATTACGTGATTTAATGTTGCCTGCACTGGGCATTCGTTCTCTGTCATATCACCTATTTTCTCTTTTCTCCCCAGCCCTCATTACTATCTGAAACCATACACAGCTGCCTGCCTGTGCGTGCACTGTCCCTGCCCCTATGCCCCTATAACATGAATCCCAGGAGGGCAGGGTGGTTTTGCACAGAGGCACAGCCCCTAACGCCAGCGCAGGCACATGGAGGTTCAGTAAAGGTTGAGAACTTGTGTCCACGTGGTCACATAGTGACACATAGGGAAGCAGAATGTCCCTCCTCTTTAATACTGGATATTCTTCCATTGTAGTTATACACCACATTTTCCTTATCCACTCCTCTGTCAGCCGACCTTTGGGTTGTTTCTACATCTTGGCTACTGTGGATGGTGCTGCAGTGAACACAGAAGTGCCGGTAGCTCTTTGAGATCCTGGTTTTGATTCTTTTGGATAAATACCCACAAGTTGGATCATCAGATCATACAGTAGTTGTTTTTCATTGTTCGAGGAACTTGATACTGTTTTCCACAGCGGCTGCACCACCTTGCATTCCCACCAACAGTGTGCTAGGTTTCCAATCTCTCCACGGCCTTGTCAATATCTGTCATCTTCTTGAGTGTCAAGAGGGTGGATCTCATGCTAAATGTCCTTACCACAATATAATAAAATTTTAAAGAAGTGTGGGGGCGCCCGGGGGGTTCAGTCAGTTAAGCGTCCAACTGTCTTGATGATGACAGCTTTGTAGTAGAGGCTAAAGTCTGGGATGGTGATGCCTCCCATTTCTGGCCATGTGTAGCAACATGGATGGACCTTGAGGGTGTTATGCTGAGCAAAATAAGTCAGCCAGAGAAGGGCAAATACCATATGTTTGCACATATAGGAGGATTAGGAGGAACTTAACGGAGGACCGTGGGGGAGAAGAAGGGGGGAAATAGTGGGGGGAGACGGAGGGAGGCAAACCAGGAGAGACTCTTGAATGCTGAGAACAAACTGAGGACTGATGTGTGGGGGGGGAAGGGGGTGATGGACATGGAGGAGGGCACTTATTGGGATGAGCACTGGGTGGTGTTGGAAACCAACTTGACAATAAACTATTTATTAAAAAAATAAAAAAGTGTCCAACTTTGCCTCAGGTCATGATCTCACGGTTCGTGGGTTCAAGGCCCACATCAGGCTCTGTGCTGACAGCTCAGAGCCTGGAGCCTACTTTGGATTCTGTGTCTCCCTCTCTCTCTGACCCTCCCCTGCTCACGCTGTCTGTCTGTCTGTCTCTCTCTCTCTCTCTCAGAAATAAACAAAGCATTAAAAAAAAATTTAAAGTAGTAAGTGTGTGCTGAATTTGGCTTACTTGCATTTACTCTTCCCAGCAGCTCTATGACTTCACTAGTCTTACACTCATTTTATAGATGAGGAAAATGAGGTACAGGGAGGAAGAACAGTTCACACAAATGTGTGCCTGCACAGGGCGCTATAGAGCAAGGGGTTGACACCTCCCATCTATGTAACTCCAGCAAGGGCTCTTAACCTGGGGTTGGTGAACCTAGATGCAAACATATATATATATATATATATATATGTGTATATATATTTATATAGCCACTTAATTTTCTTAACATCAAAATGAAAAGTTGCCTTTCTTTCCATTATGGATATTGGCAGCAAATGGCAGTCGTGTCCCCAGCCCCCATGACTTTGTCCCCAGTTGGAACCAAAGATATTTTCATGTCCCATTACATTTGTTACATTCATTGCAGAGATCTTGAACGATCATTTACACTCATCCCTGCCTTGCAATTACCATCATAATAACATGGCCCACCCACCAGCAGGTGTTGTTTTGTGGTCTGTTAATAAAGAGGCACATGCAAAATAAATAAATAAATAATGAGGCGCATGCGTGGCTTTATCGCAGTATATTTTGATAAGCGTATTTCAACACAATTTGTTGCCTGAAATAAGCCAGATGGAGAAAGACAAATACTGTATAGTCCACTTACATGCAGAATTGAAAGAGAGAAAGAAAGAAAGAAACAGAAGAGAGATGGGGAGGGAGGGAGGGGGGGAGAGAGAGAGAGAGAGAGAGAGAGAAAGAAAGAAAGAAAGAAAGAAAGAAAGAAAGAAAGAAAGAAAGAAAGAAAGAAAGAAGGAAGGAAGGAAAGAAAGAAGGAAAGAAAGAAGGAAAGAAAGAGAAAGGAAAGGAAAAGTTCAACTCAGAAACGGAGAGCAGAAAAGTAGTTGCCAAGGGCTGAAGGGTGAGGGAAAGAAAGAGAAGGTACAGACTTCCAGTCATAAGACAAGTAAATTCTGCCGATCTAATGTATGACATGGCAACACATGGCAATATACCACTGAAATGTGTTTACAGAGGGGAACTTAAATGTTCTCCCCCCCCAAAAAAGGGGGGGTAAATATGTGAGGTGATGGATATCTTTAACTAACTTGATGCTGGAAACGCGTCCACAGGGTATACAAATATCAGATCATCACATTGTGTACTTCAAGTATCTTACAATTTTATCAACTAAACTTCAATAAACCTTAAAAGTGTGTGTGTGTGTGTGTGTGTACACGTGGGTGTACAATTTATGTATATGCCCCCCCCGCCCCCACTCACACTCTCTCAAAAATAAATAAGCATTTAAAAAAATAAGAAAATAAAGAGGCAGGCTCTGGAGCCCACACTCTGACCAGCTGGCCGGAAACAGCTCTCAGCCTGGAGAGCCAGGGAGCAGGTAGCCGTAAAGCAGCCCCCATGCATGGCGGTATGGTGGCTTTCCTTCCTGCAAGGCAGGGGACAGTGAGGCCCAGCAGGGGACAGCGACCCACAGAGCACACCCAGTGAGGCAGAATCCGGTCTTTACTAGAACCCGGGTTGTCTTCCCCAGCGCCCTAACAGCTGTACCACACTGCCACCTAAGGACGGACAGCATCTCAAACCTGCGGCAGCCCAGAAGTTTGGGGGTCACTCTGTACCATGGCCAGGGGCTCTGACTCACTGTGCCACAGTGACTTGTATACATCTGTTGGTGTAAAAGCAACCACTATTTGCTCACACACTGCCAGCGAGGATGCAAATCAGGCCAGCCCCCTTGAAAGGCAGTAGGGCAGTGCCCAGCAATGATGGGGCCGTACATTCCACTTGCCAGACCGATTCTACCACCTTCGCCTCCCCTGGTCACCCCTGGATGCATATTCAAACCACCTGGAATCTTCTAAAACCACTGGTGTTTCCCTTCAGACCCCAATCAATTGAAATCTCTCAAGATCTCAGAAAATCTTAAACTCTTAAGAAATGAATTAAGAATCGTTGAGGGTGAAACACTGGTGTGATGGTAAAGGTTCTGAGTGATTTTGCCTGCAGTTAAGTTGAGAATCGCTGGTGTAGGTGGGCATCTCACTGAAGTGCTGTTTCTAGAAGCAAAGATGTACATGCAACTTAAGTGCCCATCAACACAGGAATAGCTTGGAAAAAAAGATAAATAATAAAATGCTATAGAGAAGCTAAGAGAAATTAACTAGATCTGTATCAGCAAGGAGTAGTCTCCAAAACACACTGTCAGATAAAAAAAAAATCATAATAATAAAGTGCATAATACACATTACAGCATGGTGTATCATTGGGTTTTTAAAACAATACTAAAGGTGCATCCGGATGTATGTAGAAGTATGTTAAGGCCCTTAAGGATACAAATGATATATGTAATAGTGAGGGATGGTGGGAGAAATGAGGGATGGTGGCTAAAGGGACTTTAGTTTTGTATTCTTGTTCGAGGAAGAGAATGTATATTTTACACAAGCAATTAAAACTGATTCTAAAAATGACTGGCTGACTCAGTCAGTGGAGTATGTGACTCTTGATCTCAGGGTTGTAAGTTCGAGCCCCACGCTGGATGTAGAAATTACTGAAAAAAGATTTGTTTTGATCTTTAAAAATAAAATAATAAAATAAAATAAAGTAAATTAAAATACTTCAATGCCACCTCTGATTTAGATGCAGTTGAAATGAACCTGAATAGGAGACTTCACAGAGCATACAGTCCAGAAGAAAAGATCAAGCAATTAGAATACTGTGTTTTCATCTTGTGATCAGGGAAGAGCTACAGAAGATGTGCAGAGAAGCTCCTCACTGTCCCGGTTAGTGACTGCTGCATAATAAATCATCCAAACACTAACGGCATAAAATAGCCATGTTGTTATGCTTGTGGACACTTTGGGTCAGGAACTCAGACATGGTCACAGTGAGGATGTTACACGGTATCTGGAGCTTCAACTGAGAAATCTAAAGGGTTGGGGGTGCTACGCTAACCATATGGAATCATCTGGAGGCATCCTCAGGCACATCTGCTAGTTGATGCCTAGCCATTGGCTAGGACCTCCATGGCCTATTGTCCAGAACACCTAAAAGAGTGTCTCCATGTCATTAGTTTGGGCTTCCTCATACCCTGAGATTGGGCCCCGAAGAGAAGACAGAAGCGTGTGGCAAGTTTATGCTCCAGGCTCAGGGGTCATATAGTATCACTTCTGCTGGACTCTCTGGATGGAAGCAGTCACATAGGTGTGCCCAAATTCAAGGGTACAGGATATAAGTCCCCATCCCACCCCTTGCCTCAGCAGGAGGAATGTCAAGGTCACCTTGTAAGAAAAGCATGTGGGACAAGAGTGTTGCCCCCATCTTTGGAAAATGCAATCTGCCACACCAACCCCTCCTTGGGGCAAAAAGAGGATTTCCTGGAAAAGTAACACTGAGCTGAGACCTAAAAGATGAGGAGTTGGCCTGGCAAAGGACAAGAAGGGTCATTCTGTGTAAAGGAAACAAGGTCAAAGTTCTAGAGTAAAAAATGAGGGCATGAACTGCATGGAAGCTGGGTCATTCAGTTGGGCTGGAGAAAGTGGTGAAAGATGAAGCACAGAAGTGGGCAGGGGCCAGATGGTGCGGTACAAGGTTAAGGATTTGGGTTTTTATCCTCTAGATACTAAAGCATGTAGAGCAGTGTATCCTCTCAGGTTGGGGCATAAGGTGGGGAAGAAAGGAGGAAGGAGAGAGGCCAATTATCACCAGGTGAGAGGGGACAGTGGCTATAGAGGTGGGAAGAAGTAGACAGAGAGGAGGAATGGTCTGGAGGCAAAATTGATGGACTTGGTGACAGATTTTATCCGAGGAGTCCAAGAATATGTCCCTCAACTAGGCAGCTTCTAGCCCCCTGGGGTCCAGGCTCAGTGACCTAGTCCCAAGTATGCATCCTTCCACATTTTCCCTGGTCCAGCACCTCTGGATCTATAAAATGTTGGCTAAACAAGAAGCCTTGTAGGAAGAAGAAGGATCCTGAAGTTCAGCCTATCTCAGATCAAAGACCAAAATGATCTTGGCTCACCACATCTGAGTCCCCTGTGTCCCAAAACTCATTACCCAACCAAGGCACTGGTGGAAATTAGTGGGAAATTGTATAGACAGCTCCTGATCGGATGTAATTTCCTTGCCATGGGGCATTGTAAATCAATTACTCTGAGTAACTCAACTTTAACACTTTGACACGCCCCCTGCCATAATGGTGCCTCCTTCTTTCCACATACCTTTCTTTCTTCCCAATGAATAAACTATGAGCTGTTTGTTTGTAGAGACTAGAATATTCTCGTTAGTGATTAAAAAAAGCAGTTCTGGGGGCTCCTGGGTGGCTCAGTGAACTGACTGTCTGACCCTTGATTTCAGCTCAGGTCATGATCTCAGGGTCGAGGGATTGAGCATTGTGCTGTGGAGCCTGCTTAAGATTTTCTCTCTCTGAGGGAAAGGTGCTGAAGGAGTCCTGGAACAAATTATAGCAGAGAACTTCCCCGACCTGGGGAAGGAAGTAAATGTTGAAATACAAGAGGCTCAGAGGACTCCCCTCAGACGTAACTTGAATCGATCTTCTGCATGACATATCATAGTAAAAATGGCAAAATACAAGGACAAAGAGAGAATTTTGAAAGCAGCTAGGGAGAAAAGGGCTCTAATATACAAAGGGAAACCTCTCAGAGTGGTGACAGACCTATCTACTGAAACTTGGCAGGCCAGAAAGGATTGGCAGGAGATCTTCAAGGTGATGAACAGTAAAAATATGCAGCCAAGAATCCTCTATCCAGCAAGCCTGTCATTCNTAAAATAAAGAAGGAATCCTGTTTACCCTGTTAGCAGTGCGTCATAGTTGATTTCCATAGGGCTGGGATTAGTTTGAAGCTGAGTCCCAACCTCCTCCATCCCCTGTCATTCAGGTATTGGTCTCAGTTACTGTTCAAGGAGTGGAGTTTCACTCCTGGGTCCTGGGGATCCTCAAAGCCAGACTCTTCAAAACAAAACTCTCAAGCATCAGCCATGTTAGACATGTTGCTTCAGCCCACGGCTTCAAAGCATGAACCTTCACCTGTGACTACCTCATTCAAGAACAAATACTGAGTGGGGCGCCTGGATGGCTCAGGTGGTTGAGCATCTTACTTCAGCTCAGGGTCATGATTCCATGGTTCATGGGTTCAAGACCCGCATTGGGCTCTGTACTGACAGCTCAGAACCTGGATCCTGCTTTGGATTCTGTGTCTCCCTCTTCTCTCTGCCCCTCCCTTGCTGGTATTCTGTCTCTCTCTCTCAAAAATAAGTAAACATTAAAAAAAAATTTTTAGGGGCACCTGGGTGGCTCAGTCAGTTAAGTGTCTGACTTTGGCTCAGGTCATGATCTCACAGTTTGTGGGTTCAAGGCCCGTATCAGGCTCTGTGCTGACAGCCAGCTCAGAGCCTGGAGCCTGTTTCAGATTCTGTGTCTCCCTCTCTCTCTGACCCTCCCCTGCTCACGCTGTCTCTCTCTCTCTCAGAAATAAATAAAACATTAAAAAAAAAAAGTTTAAAATAAATTAATTTAAATAAATTTTTAAGTAAAAAAAAAAAAAATACTGAGCTGTTCTGTGCCACGCACTGTTCCAGAATCCCATGCCCTCATGGTGCTTACACTCATGTGGAGAGAAATACACAGGAAACAAAGGTACATGGCATGAATACCGCAAGAAGTCCCATGGGGAAACTTCATATGCAGAAGGGGATAGGGAGTTCCTATCCATAAGTGGAGAACAGTGGAGGAGGGAGAAGGAGCTTTGCAAATTTAGACGTGTCATCAAGGACAGTCTTATCAAGACAGGGATCTTTGAGAAAACCCACAGGAAGTGAGGGAGGATATCATTAGGATATCTGGGAAGAGCATTCCAGGCAGAGGAGAGAGAGCACAGGCAAACGTCCTGAGGCAGGAGGGGGCCTGGTGTGTTGGAATAACACTGGCAGCAGGGGAAGAGGGAGGGAGGGGAGAATAATAGGTAGTGAGAGATCACAGAAGCAATGCCGAGCCAAAGGGCATGGGACCTTTTAGGCCAGTGAGAAGCTAAGGCTTTGACCCTTAAGGAGATGGGAAGTCATTGGATGCTTAGAAAATCACTCTAGCAGCAGCTGCTGCTGTTGATAATGGCAATAATAATGACGGTTGTGACAGGCTTTCTGGTTGTCACACTGGAGTTCTGCTTTTCTTCGTTTAGGTTCTGCCCAGCATCTAACTCTTCCTCTTGCAGCCGCCTGGTGGCTGCTCTGGGAGGTCCCCATTTTAATTAGCTTTGGGCTCTGATCTACTCCAAATGAAGTCTGAGACGTTGTTCTGCAGATTGCCACATTCATTCAGTGACTGCTGGCCCCCCACTCTGCAGACCACTGATTCCTTTGCAAACTCTACATTCATCTCTATTTTATAAAGAAAAACTTTCTCTCTTTCTGGTTTTTAGCTGAAACAGGAACTGCTGGTACTTTCCAACTTCAGACCAAAATCTAGAACTTCCTGTGGTCCTGGTTGAGTGCCACTTCCCTTCTCCCATCTACCCCTTCAGCCCTTAACACAGGCCAGCAGCGAAGCGCCCCTGACTGGGACCTTCTTATGGTCAGCTCCTGTCTCCTCCAGTCTGGGGCCTGCATTTCAATTTCAGGGTGTCCCCCACCACTTCCTCACCCCAAGGTCCCATGGGATCCAGCACCAACAAGCCCCTCTCCCTGTGGCACACACTTCACCACCTCCCTTCTTGTAGAATAGGTGTGTGGGACTGGATGAACCTTACACTGAAAAGAACGCAGCACCAAGTCAGGCACACTTGGGTTCAAATTTCAGCTCTGACCCAGTAAGTTTTGTGGCCTCAGGTAAGTCACTTCACCTGAGCCTGTCCTTTTTTTTTTTTTTTTTTTTAGGGGGGGGGGAAAAGGGGGGGGGGGGAGAAAGGAGCCTTCATGCACTGCTGGTAGGAATGCAAACTGGTGCAGCCACTGTGGAAAACAGTGTGGAGCTTTCTCANTTTTTTTTTTTTTTTTTTGAAGGGTGGGGCATAAGTGAGTGGGGGACACAGAGAGAGAGAAGGGGACTCACCCAATGCAGGGCTCGAGCTCACCCGAAGCAGAACTTGAGCTCACCTGATGTGGGACTCCAACTCACGAACTGACCTGAGCCTAAGTCAGATGCTTAACAACTGAGCCACCCAGACACCCCCAGCCTGTCGGCTCAAACCACTATTCTGCATTCAGAGCTGGGTCTCGATACTCCAACAGGCCATGAAAGACCCCCCTCAGTGCCCCAAGTCAGACCACACAATTCCTAGATTCCCTAGATTTCAGGCCAGGCAAAGAGAAATGGTCTTTACCTGCCCCACTCTGCCTTGTTCCCAACAGGCTCCAGCACCTGCAAGCAAGGTCCCTTAGCACAAGATCTAAGTCAATTCCCTGAAAAGAAGAGAAGCAAGATGATATTGTCATTGAGATGCTTGGTCCTCAAGCCACCCTGCCTCAGACACGTCTAAGAAAAGAAAGCACATGTGCCTGAGGTCTTGTGCCTCTGGTGTATCAGCAGCTAATCCAGCCCGAGGGCCGCCCTCCACAGGAGGCGAGGCGCTGGCCAGGCAATGGAAGGAGTGACAGGCAGACAAGCCAGGTGCCAGGGCCTGGGGGTCAGAGGGCACTGGCTTTCTAAGAAATGAATCTATTCTCAAGTCTCCAGATACCTGCTAACCCTGATGACAGACTCCTGAATCTGCACCCCACACAACTTGTCCTCTCCCCTAAATGCCAGATCTAGGCCTGTGGACATTTAACTTGGTATCACAAACTCGAAAGTGTTCAAAGCCACTCTTGGTGTTTTTCTCCCCCATTCTCCCACTTTCTTGGGTCAAACATCTGACCACAGAGTGTGTACATGTAATCACCCCACATTAGTTTCCAGGGGACTTGCTGCCGGATGACATCCCAGCTTCAAAGAGCCCCCAGTCCTCCGGGGCTAGGGCCGGCATGCCGGATGCAGAAGGCTGTGGAGTGCCGGGGGCAAATCAGCAAACGGGAGGAGGTGAGAGATGGTGGGCGAAGCTATGAACAACGAGAAGAATGAGGGAGTCAGGTGTCTGACAGGTGAGCCCTCCCAGGACGCCTCCTTAGAGTGTGCTAAACTCACCGAGGCCTAGTGTGAGTTGTGTTAATAAATTTTTGGTGGTTGTTATTGCTGTTCAAAAAAGTAAAAATAAAAAAGAATGTTAGATGTTGCAAGTCAGAGGCATCCCACTAGGAAACAGAGCCCCAGGGACACAAAAAGCCAGGAGTTAACAGAAATCCCAGAGGGGCCCCGGAGACCTTCTCAGAAATGGGACAGTGGTGGCGGGCAGAAGAAGGGACGTTCGAGGGAATCTTATTAAGATCACAAGGCACACAAAGAACCCCAGATGATATCTGGTTCACATTAAGAAGTGAAGGAGCAGGACATAATAATAGAAATAGGGTAATAATATTGGAAATGCTAGTAATAAGGGCACTACAGAGAGGTCCAAAGTGTTTACAATCATCTAAAAGCAGCCCTGACACTCAGTAGAAGGTCCTACCAATTATTCTTGTGTGGATGTGTATATATATGTTATATATCAGCATGAATATGTGTGTGCATGTGTATCAGTATATATATCAGTATGTGTGTATGCATATACATGTATGCCCATTTATATGATACCTATCAGCATGTGTATGTGTGTATGATACATATCAGTGTATATATATGTCTGCATGATATGTAGCAATATGTATACATGTGAATACACGTATATGTATGTATATATCAGCACACATGTATGTATATAGATATCAGTACATATTATATGGAGTGTATATTATATATCAATGTGTATGTGTATATACACATATATGTATATGAATATCGGCATAATAGTGTGTATATATCAGAGTATATGTGTGTATATGTGTATGTCAGCACATGTGATATATCAGTGTGTATGTATATCCGTGTGTGTATATATGGATATGTACACACATATATGTGTATCAGCATGTATGATAAATATTAGTGTGTGTGTAGATCAGTGTGTGTATATATATGGGTGTGTATAATGTATATGCATAGATGATATATATCAGTAGAATAATGTTTTCAACTTCTTTCCTTAGAAATATTTCTTCACTAAGGACTCCTGGGTGGCTCAGTCGATTAAGCATCCAATTCTTGATTTTGGCTCAGGCCATGGTCTCACAGTTTGTGAGTTTAAGCCCCACATCAGTCTCAGAGCTGACTGCACGGAGCCTCGTTGGGATTCTCCCTCTCCCTCTCTCTCTGTCCCTCCCTGGCTCTCTGTCTTTTAAAATAAATAAATAAACTTAATAAAAAAAGAAAAGAGCATGGAGGATGGCACTTGTGGGGATGAGCACTAGGTGTTATATGGAAAGCAACTTGACAATAAACTAAAAAAAAGAAAAGAAATACTTCTTCACAGAAATCTAAAATAGATGCAAACCATCAAAATTAAAACATGCAGTTTCTGGGGTTTCTCACTGACCTGGAGGATTCCTTCAAGTTCAAGGCTTAACTAGACTTTGCAGAAGGGGTAGACTGGCAGGTGTTTCCCTCCGGTACAGATAGGACACCGAGCCCTCAGCCCCTGGCAGCAGAGGTCGGCAGTCTTTTCAGTTCCTGTGAAGGGAGAGGCGGGCTGAGGGCAAGGCTGGAAACACAGACTGGAAGTCAGCACCTAAGCCTCACCAGGGACCTGTGAGGTACGTGGTTTATAATCCCGTTCTGCAGATGAGAAAACAAGCCCAGAAGGCAAAGGGGCTTGCTACCTAAAGGCTGTTTGGGGAAGGGGTGTGGGGAGGAGGATGTTTCCACTGAGGCACCAGCTCAGTGAGGGGAGGGACAGCCTGAGTTTGTCTTGTTCACGGTAGCATCTCCAGAGCCTGGCACAGGAGCTCAAAAATACGTGTTGGAGGATGGATGGATGGATGGATGGACTGGGTGCACCAACTACTCTGCCCTCCAAGCCTCAAACCAACTCTTTGGCCTCGAAGCCAGCAGGAGTCCGCTTTCCCTCCTCCCATCCCCTGCATCTCTCCAGCCCTATGGCTAGCAAGTGCTCCACTCCAGCATTTCAAGTGTCTGCTTCAGTCTCTTCTCAGGTGCCAGAACCGAGATTCCGGGACATTTGCGATGACATGCTGCCACCTACAGGGAGTGCTGTGGTACTGCAGAGAGGAGCCCTGTTTGATTTAAATCTCAGTCATCACATATTCTTATTCATGAAGAGAACTGAAGCCTGAAAAGGCACTTGGCAAGGACTTAGTAAAGCCTATGGTAAACTGGGGGCTGGTTTAGGCTTAGAATCCTCCTTCAAAGGAGAAAAACACTGGGCGATTTCAGGCACCCTGGGCCCAAAGATGTTAGGTAGGGAGTGCAGACAGGTCAGGTAAACAGAAAAGGGCTGGAGAGAGAATGAGGGGGAGGAAGGCATGTCCACCTAGGAGTCACTTATTTCACTTAAAAACAACCGGGCAAGGGGTGTGTTCAGTTAGCATTATTACTTTAAAAGGGGGAGGGGCGCCTGGGTGACTCAGTCGGCCTCTGACTCCAGCTCATGTCATGATCTCATGGTTCGTGGTTCAAGCCCACATCAGGCCCTGTGCTGACAGCTCAGAGCCTGGAGCTTGTTCAGATTCTGTATCTCCCTCTTTCTCTACCCCTCCACCACCTGCAGTCTGTATTTTCCTTCCTCTCTCTCAAAAATAAATAAACATGAAAAGAAGGAAGGGAGAGTCAGAGAAAGAAAGGGCACATCCCTGTGATGGAGAGTGTGTCCAGGTCAGCCTGGATGATGTGGCCACCTTGAAGGTGGAGTCCCATAACTAGCAAGCCCAGAACTGCAAAATGTCAGATAATAGTCACTGGCCCCAAAGAAGGAATGCTGAACCCAAAGGCCACAGCGGTCCCCATTTCACAGGTGAGGAAACAGTCTCAGAGGAGTGTGATGTTGCTGGTCCCTGTAGGGTGCAAGGAAGAGAAACACTCTTGGGTTTCATCAGGAGACTGGGAAGACCAAAGTCTTAGCCACCCAACCAGGGCTCCTAGAGGCTGGAGCAGCTCTGGGTTACAGCAGGAGCTCTACTCATCTGCCATTTTGCAGTTCTGGGCTTGCTAGTCATGGGATTCCACCTTCAAGGTGGCCACATCATCCAGGCTGACCTGGACACACTCTCCATCACATACCAACCATAATGGTATGAAAACAGAAATCAATAAAAGTGGGAAAGCTGAAAAATTAACAAATATGGGGAATTAAACAACACTCCTAAACAACCAATGGGTCAAAGAAGAAACTAAAAGGAAAATCAAAAAATATATTGAAACAAAGGTGCCTAATTGGCTCAATCAGTAGAGTAGGCTATTCTTGATCTTCGGGTCATGAGTTCAAGTACCACATTGGACATAGAGATTACTTTAAAATTTTTTAAATTAAAAATTAAAAAACAAAACAAAAACAAAAAACTAACCTTATGGGATGCCTGGCTGGCTCAGCCAGAGTAGTGTATCAATCCTGATCTTAAGGTTGTGAGTTGCAGGTAGAGATTATTTAAATAAACAAACAAACAAACAAACCTAAAAAAAGCAAAAGGAAAAAATATCGTGAAACAAAAATGGAAATGCAACATACCAAAATTTATGGGACTCAACAAAACCAGTTCTGATTAAATGCCTACATTAAGAAAAAAGAACAACCTCAAATGAGTCTAAAACTCAAAGAACTAGAAAGAAAAGACTAAGTAAAAGCAAGAGAGAAATCAAATAAATAAAGTCTTAAATGAAAGAGATGATAACACAGAAATAGAAGGGATCAAAGAGACTACTATGAACATTTATATGCCAAAAAAAACAGGTAAACTAGAAGAAATAGATACATTCCTAGAAACACACAATCTACCACAACTGAACCATGAAGAAATAGAAAATCTGAACAGATTTTCTGACCAGTAATCAAAAATCTCTCAACAAAGAAAAGTCTAGGACCAGATGGTTTCAATAGTAAATGCTACCAAGAACTTAAAGAATTAACACCAATTCTCCTTAAACTCTTCCAAAAAATTGAAGAAAAGGAAATATTTCCAAAATTATTTTCAAGGCCAGCATGACGCTGATACCAAAACCAGACAAGGACACCACAAGAAAATCACACACCAATATCCCTGGTAAGAACAGATGCAAAAATCCACACTGAAATATAAGCAAATCAAATTCAACAGTACATTATAAGGATCATACACTATGATCAAGTGTGATGTATCCCAAGCCTGCAAGGATGGTTCAACATACACAGGTTAATAAATGAGACACACCAATGAAGGGGGAAAAAATCGTATGATCACCTCAATAGATGTATTAAAAGCATTCAACAACATTCAACATTTTTTCATGATAAAAACTCTCAAAAGATTGGATGTAGAAGAAATGTACATCAACACAATAAAGGCTATATATGACAAGTCTACAGCTAATATAATCAAAAGCTTTTCCTCTAAGGTTAGGAATAAGACAAGGATGTCACTCTCATGACTCCTATTCAATATAGTACTGGAAGTTGCAGCCAGAAAAAGAAGAAGAAATAAAAGCCATCCAAACCAGAAAAAAATTAAATTGTCTCTGTCTGCAGACAGCATGATATTATATATAGAAAACCCTAAGGACCCCACCAAAAACCTGTAAGAACTAATAATAAATTCAGTAAAATTGCAGGATACAAAACCAATATAAAAAATCAAGTGCGTTCTATACACTAACAACAAACTCTCTGAAAGAGAAATTAAGAAAACAATCTCATTTACAATAGCATCAAAATAATAAATTACTTAGGAATATATTTAACCAAGGAAGTGAAAAACCAGTTCATGGAAAATTATAAGACGATGAAAGAAACTGAAGGAGACACAAATAAATGGAAAGGTATCCCATGCTCATGGACTGGAAGATTTAATATTGTCAAAATGTCCATACTACCCAAAGATATCTACAGATTTGATGCAATCTCTATCAAAACTCCAAAGACATTTTTCAAATAAAGAAAAAAGAATACTCAAATTTGTACAGAACCATAGAAGATCCTAAAGAGCCAAAGCAATTTTAAGAAAGAACAAAGCTGGAGGCATCACACTTCCCAATTTCAAACTCTATTGCAAAGCTATCAAAATAGTATGGTACTGGCATTAAAACAAACATGAGACCAATGGAAAAGAATAAAGAATCCACATATACAGGAACTAATCTTTGACAATGGTGCCAAGAACACACAATGGGAGAGGTTTGGGGAAATAAATGGTTTTGAGAAAACTGGGTAGCTAAATACAGAAGAATGAAACTGGACTCTTCTACTACTCACAAAAATTAACTTGAAATGGATTAAAGACTTAAATGTAAGCCTTAAAACTGTAAAACTCCTTGATAAAAACATACCAAAAAATCTCCTTGACATTAGTCTTGGCAGTGGTTTTTTTCTTTGGCTAGGACACCAAAGGCACAGTCATAAAAGCAAAAAGAAACAAGTGGGACTACATCAAACTAACCAAATCCTACAGAGCAAAGGACACAATCAACAAAATAAAATGGCAATCTAAAGAATGGGAGAAAATATTTGCAAACTACTCTATCTGATAAGGGGTTAACATCTAAAATATATAAGGAGCTCATAAACTCAATAGGGAAAAAAACAATCTGATTTTATTTAAAATGGGAAAAGGATCTATACGGACATTTTTTTTTTTTACAGAGAGACATTTTTCAAAGGAGACATACAAATAGCCAACAGGTATGTGAAAATGTGTTCACTATCACATTCACTCATCACAGGAAACTGCAAATCACAGGAAACTGCAAATCAAAACCACAGTGAGGTATCACCTCATACCTGTCAGAATGGCTGTTGTTATCAAAAGAGAAAAGCGGACAAATATTGCTGACGACATGGAGGAAAGGGTAACCTTGCACACTATTAGCAAGACTGAAACTAGTACAATCAGGAAAATGGTATGGAGGTTCCTCAAAAACTTAAAAGTAGATCTACCATATGATCTAGCAATCCCACTTCTGGGTATATATCCAAAGGAAAGGAAATCATTATCTGGAAAAGGTATCTACACTCCCATGTTCACTGCACCATTATTCTCAATAGCCAAGATATGGAAACAACTTAAGTGTCCATCAACAGATGAATGGATTTTAAAAATGCAATATGTACATACATATAATGGAATACAATTCAGCCATTAAAAAGAAGAAAACCCTGGGGCGCTTGGGTGGCTCAGTCGGTTAAGTGTCTGACTTTGGCTCAGGTCATGATCTCGCGGTTTGTGGGTTCGCGCCCCGAGTCAGGCTCTGTGCTGACAGCTCAGAGCCTGGAGCCTGTTTCGGATTCTGTGTCTCCCTCTCTCTGACCCTCCCCTGCTCACGCTGTCTCTCTCTCTCTCAGAAGTAAATAAAACATTAAAAATTAAAAAAAAAGAAGAAGAAGAAAACCCTGTCATGGGCAACAGCATGCATAAAGCTGCAGAGCATTATGGTAAGCCAAACAGAGAAAGATAAATTCTGTATGGTATCACTTATATGTGAAACAAACAAAAAGTCAAACTCCTGGAAACAAAGAGTAGAACGGTGACTGTCAGGGCCCCGGGAGTATATTATCAAATAATCACGTTGCACAGGTGATGACATAATAGGAGAAAAAAGGAAAGGAAGGATAGCTGGCTGAGCTGCCCTCAAGAAGCCCGCATTCTGATGGGACAGAATGGAAAGAGAATTAAATGAATCCAATCTGTGGGCTTCCCAGGACATAGCTCTTCAACAAGCCTGGTTTCAACTCCATCTCAAGGGCAGCAGAGGTGTTTTTTTTTGTTTTTTTTTTTTTGCTTGTTTTTTTGTTTTTCCTGATAAGCCCGGGCAGAGTACACTGGACCACACATACTGCTCTGTTCCCTTCATATTTTGTGTCCACGGACCCCAGGACCAACCAAGCTCTGCTAAAGATGTGGCTTGTGTGACCTTTTCCAAAGCTGATAAATGGAAGAACAAAGAGGGGGCCCAAACTCTCATCCCACAGCTGGGGAACAGAATGCAAGAATTCATCCCTGGTTTGCAAGGTCAGTCTCCCAAACTGCCATTTAGAAGCTCCTAATCCATGAATGAAAGCTTAACTTCCTGCACAGATAGACAAGGACAGTGGAAAGGGAAGCCGTGAGAGGATCAACTACTGAGAGGCTCCAGACACCCTCCACCAAGGAAAATCCCACTTGTAAAAATAAGAGGATTATTTAGCTGTGAAATTTGCTTAATAATTGAATAGGAAACTTATTTTGATTCCCGGGGAAATAGCCAGACATTAAGTAATGCAAATTCCCATTCAGCCAGGAGCCAAATAAGCAGAAAATATGAATCACTAGATTCTTCCCTCCAACGGCAGACCCACATTCTATTTCATGGGAAAGAAACAAAGAAAATAAAAATCTCTGACATCTGGATTTTGCTTTGACAAGCAGACTTTCAGAATGGAATGGGGAGGGGGCTGCCCACATTTCCCAGTCTCTACCAAAGAGCCCCCTTGGAACCATGTGCAGAGAACCAGCTACATGCCCTGTGTGCTCTCCTGTGAACCTCTCAGATCACTTGAGGGCTAGCAACGAGAGACTGGCTCTTGACGAGGCACTTACACAAATGTGTGATCAGTGCTCCAGTGGGGACCAAACACAGGGCCTGAGGGGCAGAGGGTAGGGTCAACTAGCCCAACTGGGGCTGGGAAAGAATGAGGATGTTTGTGTTTGTTCTAAGATCCACCAGTTCAACAGACAGTTGCAAAACACGGCGTTCCCTCCTCTCCTTTAGAAGCGGTGGGCATGAGAGCTGGACAAACCCTCACCTATATGTTTGGGTTCTGATTCTGATACTAACAGCTGTTAGGATTCTCTGAACACTCATCCTGTGCCAGACCCTGGACTAAGCGCTTCCTATGTCCACTCATTTAACCCTCACGATGAGCTCATGAAGCCAGTGTAGTGGTTAATAATGGCCAAGCTCTGTATCTGCCTCCTCCAAACACTAACTGGATGACCAAGTGTCTTGCCTTCTCTGTGCCTCCACCTCCTCATCTGTAAAATGTGTGTAATATCTGATATGTTAACTAACTAGAATTTAAATAAAAACTTGAAACAAGAGATGCCTGAGTGGCTCAGTTGGTTAAGCATCAGGATTTCGGCTCAGGTGATGATCTCAAGGTTTATGGGATCGAGCCCCCCCATAAGGCTCTGTGCTGACATCTCAGCGCCTGCTTGGGATTCTCTCTCCCTCTCTCTCTCTGCCCCTCCGGTGCTCACATGCACACGCATGCTCTTTCTCCCAAAATAATAATTTTTTGAAAACTTGAAAAAAAACTGTGTATAATAGTACCTACCTCATAATATGTTATGAAAATTAGACGAGTTATTATACAAACGAACAGTGTCTGGAACACAGTACGCAGAGTATGGCTATCATCATCATCATCCCTCTTCACAGACAAGAGAACCAAAGCTCAAAGGTAAGAAGGCTAAGCTGTTTCCCCACAGGTCTGTCCCACCATCAGAGTGTCAAGCCCTGCCCTCACCCACATTCCCACTCACACAGCAGCTAAGTTACATGCTACAACCTGCCCTTTGGCTACTTCAGGAAGCGGGAACACCGCATCTTCTCTCTGCTTTGGGAGCAATCTGCTGGAAGCACAGGTGGGCGCAGACCTCCTCTCCCTGGGCACCGAGCCCCCTGACCACACCACCACCTGCTCGGCTGACACTGTGCACCCCCAGGGGCTCTGTAGTCCTCCCCGTGCTGTACTGTCCTCCTGGCTAAGAGGATACAGACAGGCAGCCCCGTTCAAACCAGCCCGTGTTGTTACTTTAACAGCAAGGCAAAACACGTCAGGCACCGTTCCTCAGTGTCACCACACATATATACACTTACTCTAAACACGCTCCCATGCTCAGAGTCCCAAAAGAGGTCTTTATCGTTAGTGCAGAAACAAGAGAATGAGAGCTGATGATTTAAGACTTTGGGTTCACTTTTATTCTATGCCATTTCTCCTATTCCCCTCCACAAAGGAGGAAAAAAGAAATGCTGGCTGTTAAAAAGACCTTACACAATATAATAGAATTCATGTATTCAAAAAAATATTTCTTATCAGTTACATTTCTATACACCAATAATGAAGCAACAGAGAGAGAAATCAAGAAAATGATCCCATTTAGAATTACACCAAGAGCCATAAAATACCTAGGAGTAAACCTAACCAAAGATGTAAAAGATCTGTATGCTGAAAACTATAGAAAACGTATGAAAGAAATTGAAGAAGACACAAAGAAATGGAAAAACATTCCATGCTAATGGATTTGAAGAACAAATAGTTAAAATGTCAATATTACCCAAAGCACTTTGTCTACACATTCAATGCAATCCCAATCAAAATTACACCAGCGTTCTTCTCAAAGCTAGAACAAACAATCCTAAAATTTATATGGAAACACAAAAGACCCTGAGTGGCCAAAGTAATGTTGAAAAAGAAAACCAAAGCAGGAGGTATAACAATCCCGAATTTTAGCCTCTACCACAAAGCTGTAATCATTAAGACAGTATGGTATTGGCACAAAAACAGACACATAGATCAATAGGACACAACAGAGAACCCAGAATTGGACCCACAAATATACGGCCAACTAATCTTTGACAAAGCAGGAAAAAATATCCAATGGAAAAAAACACTGTCTTTTTAGCAAATGGTGCTGGGAGAACTGGACAGCAACATGCAGAAGAATGAACCTGGACCACTTTCTTTTTTTTTTTTTAATGTTTTTTTAATTTATTTCTGAGAGATAGGAGAGAGAGAGAGAGAGAATGAGCAGCAGGGAGGGTCAGAGAGAGAGGGAGAGACAGAATCTGAAGCAGGCTCCAGGCTCTGAGCTGGCTGTCAGCACAGAGCCCGACACGGGGCTCGAACCCACAAACTGTGAGATCATGACCTGAGCCGAAGTCGGACGCTTAACCGACTGAGCCACCCAGGCGCCCCACCACTTTCTTACACCATACACAAAAACAAACTCAAAATGGATGAAACACCTAAATGTAAAATAGGAAACCATCAAAACCCTAGAGGAGAAAACAGGCAATAACCTCTTTGGCCTCAGCCGCAGCAACTTCTTACTCAATACATCTCCAAAGGCAAGGGAAATAAAAAACAAAAATGAACTACTGAGTCCTCATCAAGATAAAAAGCGTCTTCAATGCGAAAAAACAATCAACAACAATAAAAGGCAGCCGATAAGAATGTGAGAAGATATTTGCAAATGACATAGCAGATAAAGGATTAGTATCCAAAATCTATAAAGAACTTACCAAACTCAACACCCAGAAGTAAATAATCCAGTGAAGAAATGGGCAGAAGACATAAATAGACAGTATTCCAAAAAGACATCCAGATGGCCAACAGACACATGAAAAGATGCTCAACATTACTCATCATCAGAGAAATACAAATCAAAGCCACACTGAGATACCACCTTATACTGGTAGAGTGGCTAAAATTAACAACTCAGGAAACAAAAGGTGCTGGCAAGGATGTGGAGAAATGGGAACCCTCTTGCACTGTTGGTGGAAACAAACTAGTAGAGCCGCTCCGGAAAAGAATGTAGAGTTCCTCAAAAAATTAAAACTAGAACTACCCTACGACC
Organism: Crocuta crocuta; assembly: GCF_008692635.1. NCBI lineage: Eukaryota > Metazoa > Chordata > Mammalia > Carnivora > Hyaenidae > Crocuta > Crocuta crocuta. The sequence continues at coordinate 13,938,914 of NW_027531893.1, forward strand.
TAGCAATATCACTACTACGAATTTATCCATGGGATACAGGAGCGCTGATTCATAAGAGCACATGTACCCCAATGTTTATAGCAGTACTTTCCACAATAGCCAAATCATGGAAAGAGACTGAATGTCTATCAACTGACGAATGGATAAAGAAGATGTGGTGGTTTATATATTCAATGGAATACTACTTGGCGATGAAAAAGAATGAAATACTGCCATTTGCAACAATGGGGATGGAACTGGAGGGTATTATGCTAAGTGAAATAAGTCAGAGAAAGACAGATATCATGTTTTCACTCATATGTACAACTTGAGAAACTTAACAAAAGACCATGGGGGAAGGGAAGGGGAAAATAATAGTTTCAAACAGAGAGGAAGGAAAACCCATAAGAGACTCTTAAATACAGAGAACAAGCTGAGGGTTGAGGGTGGGGGGTGGAGGAGAGGGGAAGATGGGTGATGGACACTGAGGAGAGCACTTGTTGGGATAAGCACGGGGTATGTAAGTGATAAATCACGGGAATCTACCCCCGAAACCAAGAGCACTCTGTATGCACAGTATGTTAGCCAACTTGACAATAAGTTAGATTTTAAAAAATAAATTTAAATTTAAAAAAAATTAAAAATATATATTAAAAATTATTTTAAGTTTATTCACTTATCTTGAGAGAGAAAAAGCACTAGTGGGGAGGGCAGAGAGAGTCTAGAGTGAGAATCCCAAGAAGTCTCTGTGCTGCTAGCATGGAGTCCAATGCAGACCTCAAACCCACGAATCGTGAGATCATGACCTGGGCCAAAGTCATTTAACCAACCAAGCTACCCAGGGGCTCTCAAAAAATATTTCTTGCTTCCCATCTGGCAGTAGCCATCAGCTCCAGGGTAAGCCTAAAATCAGTGCTTAGAAGCACATCCAGGAGCTGTGGAGGAAGAAGCAGTTGGGCGTAATGCGCCTTCTTCTCAGGGTGTGCTGCAGGCAGTACCACCAGCTCTGCGCTCCACGGGGCCCCCTGCCCAACCCGACCTGGTAAAAGCACACAGACTGGGGTACAAGGCCAAGCAAGGTCCTGTCATCTAGCAGATCTGTGTGCAATGTGATGGCCCAGTTCCTAAGGGTGTGACCTATGGCAAGCCTGTCCATCACCATTATTAACCAGCTAAAGTTTGCCCAAAGCCTTCATTCTGCTGCAGAGGAGCAAGCTGAACGCCACTGTGGGGCTCTGACAGTCCTGAGTCCTTTTACTGGGTTGGCGAAGATTCCACATACAAATTCCTTTAAGTTATCCTCACTGATTGTTCCTTAAAGTGATCAGAGGAAATCCTGACACCCAGGGGATCACCAAACCAGCCCACAAGCACAGGGAGGTGGGAGGGCTGACATCTAGCCACAGGCCTCAAGAGCCGTGGCCTTGGAAAGGGTCACAAGTCCCCCATGGTACTGGTTTCTCACAGAGGCCATGGAGAAGACACAGTACTCTGCAGTTCCACCATCCCCACTAATTTAAGTAATTTTTGTAAAAACAATTACCTAATAGACAATTTAGGACAGCAAAAAATATATGTATTTCTTGAGGGCCTTCACTGTGCAAGGCACTGTACCAAGTTCAGGACTCCACGTCTGCTGAGAGGAGCGGTTTCTGCCCCATTTAAAATAATCCTTGTAATACTTAAACACTTCTTGTCACCTGAGGATTTGCTGTCCATGTAATTTGAAGTAACATTAACAATAACTCATCATTTCAAAACTGGCCCAGTGCCCTGCTGGCTCCCAGGGGTCTACACTTCCTGCAAAGTGCTCTGAAGTATTTCAGGGAGTCCCTAGGAGCTGCCTTACGTGGGGTCACAAAGGAGCCCTACTCCATCAGGAAGCATCTGCTCCATGAGGGGCTGGCTCCAATGCCCTGAGGACCTTCGTGGGTCAGGTTCTATGGCCACCTGGGAGAGAATGACTGTCTCCTCTTCTGTGTCTTACACTGTGAGACGGCTCCCAATGGGACTTAGGAATTTCAGAATAAGAGACCTGCAAAGTTTACATTCAAATCTTCTGTCCAGGATAGTTCTGGGAATGTCCCCAACAGGGGCTGCACCGAATGACAAGGCCAAACTCAGAAATACCCCTTTTCTTGGATTAACAGGGCCATGTGGTTCCTTCCTAGGCCTCTGATGGTCTTACCGCCCCACACCCATTTATCAGACATATGAAGACACGTTTAGATCCCACTAAGAGGGAACCCCAAGTACACCTGTAAAAAAACTCCACTTCCAAGAACAGCACAGGCCTCACCCTTCTTCGAGGCAGGGTAGTAGACATCCATCACATTTTCAGGCTGTGTAGCACCTCTTCTTATTTTTTTATTGAGGTAAAATTCACAGAGCATAAAATTAACCATTTTAAACTGTACAATCCAGTGGCATTTAGCACATTCACAAAGTTGTAAAACCATCACCTCTATCCATGTTCAAAAACATATTCATATCCCCAAAGGAAATACACCTATTAAGCAGGCATCCCGTTCCCCCCTCTTCCCAGCCCCTGATAATCACAAGTCTGCTTTCTGTCTCTATGGATTTACCTATTCTGGATGGTTCATATAAATGCACTAATACGATAAGTGATCTTTCATGTCTGGCTTCTTTCACTCGGCATGTTTTTGAAGTTCATCCACATTACAGCATGTATCAGCACTTCTTTTTACGTCAGAAGTGATAGTCCACTATCACTTCAGATTTCCACGATCACTTCAGATTATTTATTATGCAATGGACATTTGAGTTGTTCCCAAAAGTTGGCTCTATTGTCAACAGTGTATGAACATTTTGCATAAGGCATTTGTTTGAATACATGTTTTCAATCCTTTGTATATATACAAAGAATATACCGCAGAGTATGTACCTTAGAGTGGATTACTGGGTCATACAGTAATTCTGTTTTTAACTTGTTAAGCAATTACCAAACTGCTTCCTACAGTGGCCATCCCATTGTATATCCCCACCAGCAATGTCTGAGAGTTCTAATTTCCTCAGATTCTCACCAACACTTGTTCTTTTCTTATTTTTTTAACAACCATCCTACTGTGAAGTGGTATCTTGTTGTGGTTTGGACTGGTATTTCCCTCACAGTTAATGATGCTGAGCATCTTGTTTCATGTGCTTGTTGGCCATTTGTTTATCTCTTTCAGAGAAATGTCTATTCAAATCCTCTGTCCATTTTTTAATTACTTTGTCTTTTTGTTGTTGAGTTACAAGAGTCCATTCTATATTCTGGATACTAGGCACTAATCAGATACACGATCTACAGTATTTTTTCCCATTCTGTAAGATGTCTTTTCACTTTCTTGATAGTGTCCTTTGATGCGTAAAAGTTTTAAATTGTGATATAGTCCCATGTATCTATTTTGTTGTTGTTATGCTTTTGGGGTCATATCTAAGAATCCATTGCCAAAGTCAAGGTCATGAAAACTTACCATATTTTCTTCCAAGAGTTTTATTTCGTTTTAGCTCTTACCTTTAGATCTTTGATCCATTTTGAATTTTTGTATATGATGTGAATTCAAGTTCAACTTTCTTTTGCATGTGAATACCCAGTTGTCCCAGCATAACTTGTATCTGTATATGTCTCTATTCTATTGGCCTGATTGTCTTTATTCCTTCTGAGACTCCCATTAATGCAGATGTTAGAATTCTTGACAGTATACCACAAGTCTCAAACTCTAACCATTTTTCTTCATTCTTTTCTTCTTTTGCTTCTCAGACTGAATAATCTCTATTGACCCATCTTTAAGTTCTTGGATTCCTTCCCCTGCCTGCACGAATCTTCTACTGAGCACTTAGTGAATGAATTTTTCCTTTCAGTTATTATACTCTTCAGCTCCAAAATTTCTATTTGGTGCCTTTTTAAAATTCCTCTCTATTGATCTTCTCTATATGCTCAGACATTGTTCTCCTGGTTTCCTTGAACTCTTTGAGCATATTTAAGACAGTTGGTTTAAAGTTTTTGTCTATTAAGTCCAATACCTGGGATGCCTCATGGACAGTTTCTATTTTATGTGGCAACTCTACAAGTCAGATTTTCCTTCCTCTCAGGGTTTACTGTTGCCAATTGTGGGTTGCTGGTGTTATCTTGCTTACAGACTTTCTCAACTATTTGTTTTGAGGTCTGTGCTCTTTACCACTGAAGTCTGTGTTCCTTTAGCTTATTGGGTAGCTGGTATCTTACAGTTACCTTAAATGCCTGCAGCCAACAAAAGAATTTTTCTTTTTTTAAGAGAAGAAAAAATACTCTCCTATATCTTTGCAAAATGGAACCATTCAACCGTTTAAGGGCTAACTCCTTGAACACTTAGCCTGGCTTCTTACAACTCTGCCTTAGCTTCATTCTTTATTCGCACAGGGCCCAAAGACCAGCAAAGAAATGAAAGCCTGGAGTCTTCTTAGGCCTTTGCCGATTATATGTCTCAGTTTGCACACGGCTTTCTGGACTCCCGGGCATACGCAAGAAGCTTCCAAAACCCTATTCCCACATGTCTGTCCCAATCTCTTCTTTCCCAGCCTTCTCAGTCTATTACTTGTCCCAGGTGTTGTTCCAGACCACTGAGGCCAGTATCTGTACCTTTAAATGCTTTCAGCAAAAGCCACCTGGGAACCCATCACGCCCCGGGGATGCCGAGTGAAGAAATAGGAAGCCTTTCCACCTGTTCCTGAGAGAGGCACCATCTAGACAGCTGCACATCCCCAACCACACTCCTCGAAAATACGTTCTATATTGCTTCTTCTAACACTAACAACTAGCAGCAGTCATTTGGGCACCCATCCTTATGGCCATTTTAAATGCCAAAGCACTCTCACCATAAAGCAGTAGTTTCTTTCTTCAAGCTTTTCCTTGTTTTCAGTTTTTGACTAGATTTCAGGGTTCTTCAAAAGCAGACTCTGCCAGGGGCGCCTGGGTGGCTTAGTCAGTTAAGCGTCCGACTTTCGCTTGGGTCATGATCTCGCGGTTCGTGGGTTTGAGCCCCGCGTCGGGCTCTGTGCTGACTGCCAGTTCAGAGCCTGGAGCCTGTTTCAGTCTGTGACTCCCTCTCTCTCTGACCCTCCCCTGCTCACGCTGTCTCTCTCTCTCTCTCCTAGAAATAAATAAAAAGCATTAAAAAATTAAAAAAAAAAAAAAGCAGACTCTGCCAGTTTTTGCCAGTTCATTAGTTGTACTGGAAGAGGGACGCAGCCCTGGATTTCTCTATTATACCATTTTTGGTTACCCAGTACCTTTTGAGCAATATGTGTTTGGAGAAACTTCCTGTATGGAGTCTAAAGATCCCCAGGGTGGAGGCCAGGGACTTGTTTCCCCAGTCTCCCTCCAGCCAGTAGTGCACTTAGATCCTACCAAGATGGGCCCCATATCTCAGAAATACACAACAAAATAAATATATTAAGGAACACAGGGTGCTCTTGTCACTCAGGATCATGTGCTTACACTGGCTCAGCACGATCTGTAATCCTAAACATCCCGTTGCATAACTAACACTGTTCAGGCCCCAAGGAATGTTCGCCTCACCTCTTGCCCTAAAATCTCTCAACAAAAGGCAACTATATCTAAAGGTCACAAAGGTTTGTGGGTTGCAGTCTCTACCAATGTTGTAGACAGAAACTGCTTCAGAGGATAAGAAGGAAGTGCTGAAAATGCACTTAAGTAAGAGAAATGACAGATTAAAGAACTTAATTAACTTCTTCTTGAGTGGCAAGCACGTAATATATTCTAGCATAACAGCAATGCTGAGCATCCATTTTCCTATTTCTCTTCATGTTCTCAGCTTTCTGTTGCTGAAGAACATTCTGCAATTTAAACAATTTATATCACTCTCTAATTTGTATGCATGAGATCTAGACACAAGATGTATGAAGTGACACCAAGTCTTTAGCAACTAGATTGACACTGAATACTAGAACTGCAAAAACTTGTGTAATAAAGTTATGTAAGATTAAGTTTTCAAAATATTATTTAAAAATTTCAGCTTTAAACAATTTTGCTTTAAAACGCGGATATCTATTACTTATAATACTTTGTATTTTGCCCTGTAATTAAAATTTTTTTTTAATGTTTATATATTTATTTTGAGAGAGTGTACAAGCAGGGAAAGGGGCAGACAGAGAAAGCGAGCAAGCAGGGGAGGGATAGCGGGAAGGAGAGAATCGCAAGCAGGCTCCACACCATCAGTATAGAGCCTGACCTGGGGTTCGATCTCACACAACCATAAAATCATGACCTAAGCCGACATCAAGAGTCAGATGCTTAACCAACTGGGCTAACCAAGGTACCATGGCCCTAAAATTTTAATAAATACTTTTGAATATTTTAGAAAACCTTACTGACTTTTCTGAACATTAAAATTAAAAACAAAATTTACATTAACTTTCATTTACATTTTCTCCGAAAATAAATTCAATTTTTTAATATTCTGAAATTGTAAATTTTGAAAATTTTGTCCTTTGAGTTATTACTGCCAGTAGAACATAAATTACACAAAAACTTTTACTTTAACAACCTATTTACTGGTTTTATGAAAATGAAGGCAGGAGAAATAAATTTTAAGGAATAAATACAGAAGAGTTTGTAAGTCACGAAGGTTTTCATTTCTCACCCAAATATTGCTGGCCCATCAACTTACTCAGATATATGCAACAATTAAATTGTTTTCTCTGATATTTTGCCTACTTCATTACATAAAAAGATTTGTTTGAAGTTTTGGTGTTATGAAGTTGTCAAGGTAGGACAGAACCTATTTTATTAAACAGCTTGATGGACTAAATTACAATTTTTACATAGATAAATGACACACGGGCCTACTTCTGAACTTTTGCCCTGGCACTGTCTGCTCGCAGTTGCTTTGTTAACTTTTGACTCATAGAGCACTTTAAGTTTAGACCTATAGGTTGCTTCTCAACCTGGGGTGACCTCTCTGGCAGGGGATGTGACAATGCCTGGAGACATTTCTGGCTGTCTCAAGTGGCATCCAGTGTGGAGAGGCCACGTATGTTGCTAAACATCCTACAATGCACAAGACAGGCCTTCCCCACCCCAACAAAGCATTATCCAACCCAAAATGTTGTCCATGGTACCAAGGTTATTCTAGTAAGGGTGACAGATAAAGCTCAAGCTCTGGAAACAGCAAAGAAATCAGGAGCATTTTAGGGACACAGGGTCATAGAGGGAGCTGTGTGTCCAGAAGCAGCTGCAGTTCTCCAAGAATGGGCCCGAGGTAAAACGGAAAATCCATGCCTACGTGCAAAGCCTCCGAACAAATTCTCTGGTGCTTCCAGGGATTCCATGAGTTACCTTATATCCTTCAATCAATTACACTAGCTTGAGGGGGTTTTTTTGCAACTCAGGACACTGACTGATAAAGCAGGTAGGACCAGTTGCCCATCCCTCATTTGAGGGAGTAGGAGATCGAACCCCAGGAAGTCCCAGAGCACAGCAGGGGAAGAGCTGCAAGCAGAACTGTTAATAGTTTGCAAATGAATGACTAGAACTTAGTCCAAAGCAGTAACTTTTAGCTAAACAAGTACTTCTTTCTAAGTAAAAGAAGAGAACATTATTCCTTGCTCACAAAATACAAACATGAGAAGGGATGCAGCAGCCTCTCAGCGAGAGCCCAGACTCAACCACACGAAGACGTGATCTAGTTTATCTGTGCTGCTCATTCGTAGACCATATTTTCTGTTATCACCCAGTAATCTTTTTCACATGGCAGAAATAATGACAACCAGGAGCACTCAATGTTTTCATCTTACAATTTCCACTATTTTAGAGAGACAAACTTCACATCTCCCACGTTCAAAATATCCTAAGTTATCTTTGACCTGATCTGCAGTAGTTGCCCCCTCCAGGGTCAGAGGGCTGGGGGGCTGGGCATTTAAGACCCACATGGACACCTGGAGGGGGACAGAGGTAGCTGGTGAAAAAAAACTACATTCAGAACAGAGAATGCTGTAATCTCCTTTCATCTACCCAAAGAATCTATTGTTATTCTATACACCATCCTATTCCTTTTTTGTAATTTAAACACTTGCATCAGTAGATTAATAACAAACCAAATCATCAAGTGATTTCCTGCAATTCCTACACTCCCACTGCTAGATGGTTGGAGCTTCTGGACTGTCACCTTCAGAGGCCTGGAGTAATGAAGCAGCTACTTCTTGGCACAGCACCCATCACCGTGGCAGAAGGAAAACAGGCAGAGGTCTCACACCAGCCACTAAATGCTCCAGCACTTCTGCTCACAGCAAATTCACAGGCCAGAATTGGTCACTTGGAAAGCGCATGTGCCTGACAGGTGGAGAACCAGGGTATTTTGCAAACAGCTCAAATTACCACTCCAGCACTTCGCAAGCATTGTATTTAACCTTCACAACCATCACGGAAGTATTACTATTATCCCCATATTAAAGATGTGGGAACTGTCACATAGGCAAGGCAAACGGTCACACACCGACTGAGGCATTTGATTCCAAAGTTCGTTTAAGCATGTTTGTTTTGTTTTCTAAATTGCCTCCTTTGGTATATCTTCTGTACGGTCTTCAGCAATTCCACTGCCCATTAAATTGCTTAAACATAAAAGAGGGGGACCTGAATGCCAGGACAACAGCCTTGCACCGAATCCTGCCCACATCACACTCTACTAATTCTCAGGTCAATGGAAATCTATGGACACAGCACAGCACGGGTGCTGGATAGGAGTACACTTTAAAGAGCATGCTCTCTAGGACACCTGGGTGGCTCAGTTGGTTAAGCCTCCAAAACTGATTTCGGCTCAGATCACAATCTCATGGTTGAGACTGAGCTCCACATCGAGCTCTGTACTGACAGTACAGAGCCTGCTTAGGATTCTCTCTCTCTCTCTGCCCCTCCTGCTCCAATGCTTTCTCAAAATAAACAAAAAAAAAAAAAAAATGCTGTGCCACAGCCATGAGGGTGAGAGAGGACTTTTTTAAAACATGTCAACATCCCCTCTGATAGGCTAGATGCTGGTTACAGAGGTGGGTAACAGGGCTACTCCGAGGAAAGCTCAGCCTATTACAGTTTAAAATGAGGGCAAGTTCATAGCAGCACTCTCAATAGCTAAAACATGGAAAGAGCCTAAGTGTCCATCAACAGATGAATGGATCAAGAAGATGTGGTTTATCTATACCATGGAATACTACATGGCAATGAGAAACAATGAAATCTGGCCATGTGTAGCAACATGGATGGACCTTGAGGGTGTTATGCTGAGCGAAATAAGTCAGGCAGAGAAGGACAAATATCATATGTTTGCACGTATAGGAGGATTAGGAGGAACTTGACGGAGGAACAAGGGGGAGAAGAAGGGGGGAAATGGTGGGGGAAAGGGAGAGAGGCAAACCAGGAGAGACTCTTGAATGCTGACAAAAACTGAGGACTGATGGATGTGGGGGAAAGGGGGGATGGGCATGGAGGACACTTGTGGGGATGAGCACTGGGTGTTATGTGGAAACTAATTTGACAATAAACTATTTGTAAAAGAAAAAAAATAAATAAAATGAGGGCGAGGACTAGATGCCTGTACCCTTGTACCCCAAACACCTAGACATGGTAAGCATCTCTTAAGCCCTAGTCATGGTGAAGACAAGAAGGCATGACCGAAAATTGTTAAGGGCCAGGAAAGTCTGCATATTTAAATTCCAACTTTGTCATTTCATAGCATCTCGAACAAATGGCTTCACAACTCTTGTGCTTCACTTTTTTCCAGCTGAAAAACTAGAGCCACTGATAGGAGTCATTTTGTGGAATTGTTGAAATTAAATGAGACGGTATATGTAAAGCTAAATTCTGTGCATGGCATATAGTAACCATTCAACAGACATTCTTATTTTTAGGGGAAAAAAACTACTTATTAAGGCATTCTTATTTTTAGAAGAAAAGGAAGTATAACAGCACATATTCTTTTGGAGGAAAATTTATAGAATATTTAAGCTGGCTCTTTGGAATATCTAGGGGAAACAGGAAAAAGGCATTCCAAGTGAGGTGAGCCTTAACCAAAGGCTCAGTGTGGGACATTTGGGGTGGTTAATTTAGAGAATTGGTGAGTTTTTAGTAGTAGTGGATTAGACTGGAAAGTCAAGTGAGAATCAGATTTGGGATCTCCCAGAGCTTTCTTTCTTTGGGGTTAAGAGTAGAAAGCAAACTTCCTAGCCTGTGGTGAAATTATCTCGGATGCTGACTTGACCAAGAACTTAAAGCTCCTCTATCTAGCACCATTACCAGAGCGAACCCATGTTACCCAGGGGTAAGATAAAACAGCCTGTAAATGAGAACACAGCACACACAGACCATGGACACAGATGTCCTAGGACGAGGTCTTCGGTAGTTCTTTAACCTTTCTAAATGTCTTTCAGCCTCTGATCAAAGGCTCTACACTCTATGGAATGTCTCCAAAAAAAATGCACGGGTATCAATTTTGCATGTTATTTTCATCAAATTGGTCTATCATCTGTCTGTAGGTTTTAGGTTAAAAATCCAGGGTCTGGATAGGTGCGGAGGTCCCTTTTTAAAAAAACACGGACTCAAAATGTATCCAGTAGGCTCAGATGATCAAAATTCTGGCAGCCCCAACCTCAACCCCTGGTCTCTGCATGCGGGAGTGGCAGGCTGGGAGGAAAGGCTGGGTTTACACTATAGCAAAGTATACCTCCAAGGTAAGCTATCCTGTTTAGCAGGAACCTGATTGGTCTCCAGAGTCTAGTTCAGGCCAACCAGTCCACAGGTCATGTTACTACTCTATTTACTGCATCTCAGAAATATGGGCTAAAACTATCTGCTTCCTCATAAACACAAGGGAACTGTGCTATTAAACCCATCAACTGGCCACTCCCTTTTCCCTACCTTAGCACCTATTTTTTTCTACCTATGACCACTTCAAAGGACAGAAGATCCCCACTACATGCAGACAACATAAATGAGACCATTTTCTTGTCCTATTTTAGTACCTAGTTATCACTGCCTAGGAAGAGAATGATTCATTCCATCAAAGATGTACATACAGAGGCATCCACTGTGCCAAAGCCTAAGTTTAAGGGGAGACACAACAGTAAACAAAACATAGCCTGTGTTCCTGGAGCTTACATCTTGGCATTAAGAGAAATAATCAACAATCAGCTCTTTGAAGATTCTTCTGGACTCCCTTCACCTCTGACAAGAGACAAATACTACTATACACACACACACATACACACACAGCCAAGTGCTATTTTACAATGTCATCTTTCCCCAACTCTGAAGTAGGTTTTCCATTATTCTCTTTATGCAGATGAGGGAACCAAGGCTACTTAGTGGAAAAGCACTTCAATTCTGGTTGGCTAAACCCCTCAGCCCATGTTACTGTCTTTCAAACAGAGGCTCAAAATCCAGACCTGCCTATCAACTCACTTTCTCCTAACATTAAGTGGGGCCTACAAGAGGGCCAGTCTTGACATTCCTAGCTAATTCCCGTATCTTACAGTAACCCCTCCTTTCAGAAAGTTACATTTTTTTAATGTTTTTATTTCTGAGAAAAACAGTTGTGAGCAGGGGAGGGTCAGAGAGAGGGAGACAGAATCCAAAGCAGGCTCCAGGCTCTGACCAACAATGGGACTCAAACCCACAAATCATCATATCATGACCTGAGCTGAAGTCAGACCTACTCAACCGACTGAGCCACCCAGGTGCCCCCAGAAAGTTCCATTATTGAATGCTGGCCACGCACTGGCCCCAGGCTGTTTCAAGTGTGTTCTCAACATCCTTCACGTAGTTTCTCTTTTTACCGGAACAGGAGCCCCAGAGGTTGCCATTTGCTAGAGATCACCTTACAACCAGGGGAGTGTTCATTCAATATCCCCAGTACTTGAGAGCTGAAAATGGCTTTACCTACCAGGAAGTCAGAAAGTAGTCTTAAGAGGAGTTATCAAACAGTGAAAAAGCACCCTCTTCTGAAAAGGGGAAAAAAAAAATTAAACCCACACCTCTCCAACAGCCCTTAGCACCTAACATCCTATTAGACCTACTAGACTTCCTGAAATCAGGCTGGCAGTCAGTCAGTCATTTTCTCAACTTTGGCTCACAGAACTAGAAAACAATTAAGGCTGTGTTCTGCCCCATTCATGCCACTCCCCTGCCTGGCAAATACAGCTAGCCAGGTGGACAATGATCCATGTGGGCTCTCTTCCAAGCTTCCTTTCTCCTTAGGCAGACCCACAGAACTTCCAAGAATCAAGATCCAGCCTGTGCTGTCCAGCATGGAACACCAGCCACACATGGCTATGTTAACTGGTTAGTACCAATTAAAGTGTGCTTTAAGTGTAAACATACAGTATACATAATTTCAGAGTCTTATTACGAAGAGTAAAAGTCCATTCATTTCATATCAATTGCATGTTGAAATTTTAAGTCTGAACACAAGTGTTATTTAAAAAATCCAGTTTCTCTTCACATGTTTTTATATAGCTACTGGAAGTTTAAATTACACATGTGGCTTTTGTTACTTTACTGGACAGCACTGCTTAGAAACTGGGAGTGGAGTCCTGTTGTACTTCACAGAAGTCACCCTACGCTCTTTGGTGGTTGAGCTATTTAGAAGCATTCCATACATGAAATGGTTCAGGAAAACCAATTTTTCTCAATTCCAGGAACACATTTGTGACAGGTTTACCATAAAACTAGTTTTTAAAAGGTTTCATTTTTCTAAATGGCATCTTACTAGCACACTGCTAAAATGTTTCTTACATGCCATCCAAATTTACTTGGAGATGGATCTTAGTGAGCTGTGGGCTCTAGTCGTCTGCTTTCTTATAAGCACTTACAGTTAACTGTAGCCACCTCATATTGTTAGGGCAGTTAAGAACAGTGCATAAAATGTGTACTGTCAAGTTAACAACAGGCCATCACTCCTTCCAGGGTTAACGTAAAACTTCAGAAAGGGAAAGCTTCACACCTGGACCCCAACCCAGATTCAGCGATCCAGGGCTAGACAAAACCTTCTCTGGAGAGCCATGAGCATGATGGTGTGAGTTATCACAAGGCAAGACTTTCTTGTTCACTTCAGGGAAGCAGCATTCTCCAATTAAGAAAGGCTGTACAGTGACACTCTTGCTACTCTGCTGTAAAGTTCAAAACGACTGAGGGAAGCACTAGAGTCCAGTGAGGCATTTTATTTGTATGAACGTATTACATCTCTAGAAAAAGAATCCCAGGATTTTCCCTCCTGTGTGTTTTCGTCTTGCTTCTTCATGGTCCATGATGCCAGCTGAGGTTGTCAGTACAATGAAACTATGGAAAGTTAAAAAAAAAAAAAAAATGTTGGTGAGTTTTTCCTAAAAATAGTTCAACACAGAGCTGCTTCGTGGTACAGAAAAAGACCAACATTCATCAGTGCTTGAGACGCCTCTCCATGACAGCGTGCGGCAGTGCAAGCAGGGCTGCTGGAACCAAGAGACGCAAATCCAAAGGCCTCAGCCATGCAATACACGCATACAGCCTCAGCTAACACCGAAACACAGCGCTGTTAAGCTTCACTGCAAACAAAAACTGAACTTTCATTTCAAACTGTCACTTCCTCTTCTCAGGTTAAGGAGACAGACTAAAGCAATAAAGCGTTGACATAAATACGACTGAATGGTTTCTGCCACTTACTATATGATCACAGACAAGCTATGGTAAAGATAGTCATTTGGACAAGGGAAATCCTACTTGGCCTGGCTATCTCATGGGCTACTATGAGGATCAAGGTAAACTGTGAGGCACTAAAATTAGTACCATTAATTATAATGAAATAATTCACTACACTATACCTCTAATACTGTAACTACAAAATGGGTATAAACACAACCACATCACCAAACATATGATTGAGGGGGGTACTTACATTCTTAACCACAAACAGCTAAGCACTTACTGTGTCATGTCACAGCCTATAAGTATTTTGCCAGAATTAAATCAGTTGAAGAGAACAATTACAATTTTCACAGATGAAGAAACCAAGGCTAGGAGTTATGCAAGGCCTCACAGCTTTAAAGCAGGAAAGCAAGGATTTGAACTCCATCTCTTCAAATGATGAAAAAATTGAGTTTCCCTAGAGGCCTAGGGTTCAGAAAGTGATTCTAGCCATACAACGGAATCACTATGAACATGTAATATGAATTATATGCACTGAGTCAAAAGAGCAGACATTAAAGGAGACACAGATCTGCTGTCACCTAGCACATGAAATAGGTTAACATATGAGAGCTAATCCTTGAGTTAGGATGATTGGGGATGGAGACAATTACTACTCTAAAAAAAACAAAAACAGAAACAAAAAAATCCTCCACTCTAGTCCAACTGCACCACAGCAATCCTTAGCATTAATCTCTTTTAAACGAGGAAAATCAACTCACCCAAACTGGCGGGACGGGAGCAGATTATTCTGCCATTTTTCTAGATCTTTGAGTTGTACATCAAACCTGGGGCTGATCACTCCACACTGTAAAAGCATAACAGAAAACACTGTTCACATCTCACCAATACCAGAAGAAAACTAACACAAATGGCATTTATATCTAAATACGACATAAACCAACCAACTCGGCATTTAATGAGGAACTAATCTGTGCAATCTTAACATCCATGTCATTTGAAAAATATACTGAATTAAGACTATGCCTGGAAAAAGTTATTTAAAAAGACAATACAAGAGGGAGAACACAAGGTAATATATGGCAAGGTCAGGTCAACATCATACATCCCTATGAGCTAGAGAGCTGTCCCCAAATAAGTGATCAGATTTTAAAGAGAAGAGATAAGAGACCAAGCCTTAGACAAAATTGTACTCAAAACTTTCTTTTTTCATAGTAAGGCTGTTATGAATGTGTAGGGTCACAAATTCTTCACCTGTAAACTAAAAGTGCAAAATATTAGAACTTAAAAAAAAATTCCAGACACGAAGCTAAAATCCAAGAACTGCTGTTCCATGTCAAACTACCAGGATACGTTTACAATCAACTTATCTAGCAAAATGGGTGGAAGCCAAGGCAAGCAGAGTCCTTACAGTCACCTGCCCCGTTTGCTACTGGACCACAGCAACAATCACCTTCCAGTGGGAGAGCTCTAAACTCTTCATCATTCAGCTACATTCAAATTCTAAAACACAATAAATGTTCAAACATCCACTAGCAGACGGCTTAATGTAGACTCATTCAAGGTCCCTGACTAACTAGATCAACTGGGTTTAGAAAGTAGAACCTAAGGGGACCAAAAAACTCCCTGGAGCTACATGAGCCCCCTTCACTTCTCTACCCTACAAGTCACTAATACACTTACAAGTCTCAATGCAGAAAGATTCCTATTTATACACCAGAGATGATCATGTGAGAACACTCAGGATCAGTACCGCGAAAGCGTGACCTCCAGGGGGCTGAGAGAGCAGGTAGACAGCTGTGTGCATATCCACACTAGAGTCGTTGAGACTCCAAAATGCCTAACAGGAAGCTATAGGAAACTAGGAGGTTAGAACTTAATCAAATCTTTAGAACAGTTCCACTTCCACAGACAGATCTGAACCCAAAGAAACAAAATGGGCCTCAGGCCCAAATGCCCTAAGCTAGGAAAACCACTAGGGTTTTCCTTTTATCAAGATCTCATCAGCTACCCTGTCAAGTGTCAAGAGCAATCCCGCAGTGGATACTAGGAATACAGACAGAGGAAAATGGTCTAACAGTTCTTGCTCCACACAAGCTATAATGGGAGCCTTTTCGAAGGCCTCCACTCCACCACAGCCAGGCTATTTATTCCAGCATCAAAACCTCATTCGGCTAATAGGATTAAGCCTCTCCCAAACCAGACAAATCTTAGGATGTGACCAAAACCAGAATTTTAATCTAATTTCTAAACACTTCCTTACTTCTCAGCCCCATTAAACTTCCACAGTTAAGGATACATCCATCTCTTGCGTGAAGGAAACTGAGGCAACAGTGTCCTACAAAGGAGGAAAACTGAAGTTCAGAGAAACTGAAGTTTGTTTTGCCCCACCAAGGTCAGAAAGCTAAGCCTGGATTTCAACTACCTCAGCCATCATTTTTCAAGCTACCACATAACAATTATGCCACAACGGAGTTCCACTTGGGAAATACTCTGTTCAAATCAAGTTTTATGTATAGTGAATATTCAAGAGGAATTTGGTGCACAGCACTTCTCTAGTAGGAGTTTTAAACATCCAGTCATTCTGTGGGACGGTTTTAAAATGTAGTACAAACTACATTCTGAAGGCAGCTCTGCCACTGGTTACCACCTAGTTGGGAGACCCTGAGCATAACTCAGCTTCCTAACTCCTAATAGGACAACACCCTCTTCTACTTCAAGAACACTCTGTGAGGGTTGGCGTGACCCAAATGAGTAGTGAATCCAACTTCTTTAGGGTTGGAATCTAAGGACTAACAACTAAAACAAAAGAACAGTCTCAAAATTAACTTGAAAACTCTAATCTCTCATGAAGGCCTCACATGCTGCAGTTTTCATCTAACACTAGGTAGGTATCCACACATGGCACAAGCTCACTATACAGGGAAGCAACTTTATAAAACAAATTGTTGGACCAGAGAATAACCTTACCAATCAATCTGGCCCCTGCCACTAACGACTCATTTCTGGGCCTGTTTTTCCCTCATCTGTGTTGGACCACAGGATGTCAGGCTCCTTCCAAATCTGAAAGTTAGAAACCTGAACACAAAAAGTAGGGTAGCAATTCAGGGACCCTATCTTGTTAAAGATACCTGTCCCTTAAAACATGCAATAAGTTAAGGCAGAACAGATCAAATATATCCAACAGGTTATGCTGACAAGTCAAAGTGAAAGGGAGCACGAAACAAAGACACCCATACAGCCCATGCCAGTAAAAATGTAGGTATTAATATTGTTAAGAGAGCCCAATTCTTTTAACAAACACATTATAACCAAGAGAGAGGATGAACAAAGTTATTTACAGACAGGATTAGACCTTCTTGAACACAAGTTCAAGCCAGTGGGCGGGCAGCATACCATCCAATATTCAAACACCTGGACCATCAGGTGTTCATTTCACCCCACCCTGTGGCATCTCCCTTCAGAAAGCCCGTACTCCACAAACATTAGGATTAACTAACAATTCTAGAGCAAATACAACCCTGAAGAAAAAAAAAACATCAAAATGTCATATAAAGATTAAGGATTTCAATTATTTTAAAAATTTTTTTTATTTATTTTTGAGACAGAGCACAAGTGGGGTAGAGTCAGAGAGAGGTAGACAGAATCTGAAGCAGGCTCCAGGCTCTGAGCTAGCTGTCAGCACAGAACCCCATGCAGGGCTCAAACCCAGGAACCGT
Organism: Crocuta crocuta; assembly: GCF_008692635.1. Taxonomy (NCBI): domain Eukaryota; kingdom Metazoa; phylum Chordata; class Mammalia; order Carnivora; family Hyaenidae; genus Crocuta; species Crocuta crocuta. The sequence goes on from NW_027531893.1 coordinate 13,956,284, forward strand.
GAGATCATGACCTGAACCAGTTGGACACTTAACCGACTCAAGCCACTCAGGCGCCCCCAATTTTTTTTAACCTAACTAGGTAGAGCAATCACACCACTAACTCAGTTTTGCAAGGTTAATTACAACATGTTTAACACCATGTTTGGTAATTCTTTTAAGTTCTTCTATGTGGAAGATAATCAACTCTTACCTTGTTTAACCGGCCTGTGAGATTCACAACAATTTTCCCAGCTCTGTGATCATCGATGATTTCAAATTCGCCAATGTAACCTACGGAACATGAGTTATCAACTTAACAGACCTAATAAGTACGCTCTAGTATTTCCACTGTCTGCCTACCTTCCTCTTTATCATCTTAAGTGACTGCTTCTCTACACCTTTAGACAAATGACAGTTGCTCTGAATCAAAACTTTTACAGCCTAATATTTTAAATTTAGGGTCCAACACCAACCCTGCATTCTAATGGGGATTATTTCCCCCTTCCTCCCACAAAGCTACTTCGTGCCCAAGACATGCAACAATTTTCCTTTTCACCCCAAAGTTCTTGGAAGAGTTCAGGATATGTTCAAAAACTTGTTGCAGCAGAACTAAGAAAGGCGATTTTAGCTCCCAAACGACTAATAGAGCAACAGTCACAAACTTCCTCCTCCTTTCAACAGTCCTAACTTACTCAGTGCTTCCTGAATAGCTTATCCGTCCAAACTAGCCCACGCACTGCAGGAATTTCCAAGGATAACCGATGCCTGGCTCCACCATCTTCCCAGTCCTGTCCTGTACAATGACTGTCTACACAACGGACTGCCTCAGTATTCTCACGTGGAAACAGAAGACCCACTTACCATGCTTCATCATCACGGTCAGAAATCGGACGATGACTTTGGAGCATGGCCTGATAAGAACCTGGCGTTTGCCTCTCTTTTCGGCATTGTTAATGCTCTTGAGCGCGTCTGCCAGGACATTCATGCGCACCATTGTGGCTGTTGAGGGATGGAAAAGCAGGCATGTTACTGGCATCCTCAACATCAAAAGGCACCCCATCGTTCCCGTGCGAACACACCCTTTTCCTTCTGCTGTATCATTAAATTGTCCTAGCTCTAAGCAGGCAAGTGCCCCAACGCAATGTCGGCTACGGTCGGCCCGCTACAGAGAATGGGACCTGCGAAGCACCAGACGTGTTTCCCAAACTTATGAAATCAAGCAGCACTTGTACTATTAACACTGCCCCGTAGCCAACTAATTCGTTGTCGGCCTTGTCCTAATATCCAGAAGATACTACTTAACTTTCACTAACACTCATGAACTAAAGATGTCGGTGCGTGTGCCACCCAAAGTTGTGCCCCGACGACAACCGTACCACAGTGGCAAGTAGATCATTTCACGTGCACCTAACACGACTCTATCCGAATGGGCACGAACTGCAACCTACTCTAGTAACGTTGTGGAAACTGAGGATGGAACCCAAAGCCTGCTTCAGGCTCCAACCGCAGGGATCCAACCTGCTTCCTCAAGTTCCACAAAGAGTCAAGAGAAATCCCGGAGCCCCGAAGATCAAGGCTAGCTCCCAGGAAACTGCCATCCCAGGTAGAACGCAGTTTTTCCCTTCTGTGTAGCCTCAAGCCTCCTAAGCTTACAGCGCGGCACCAGGGATGGGAAGCCAGCACGGCCCCCGTCGGCCACCGTCCCCGAGGTTTCCTGCCGCCCGGAGCCCCGGCGCTACCTCAGCCACTAAGGAGAGGTCCGGACCGCCGGCCACTCCCGGTCTACCGCCTCTCCGAGCGGCCGATAGCTCCGTTCCCGCCAGCGCTGCGGCCTGCGCTTCACAAACCGGGCTCCCCAAACTGCAGAGCGTGGGGCGGACGGGCATGACTCTACTCCTGCCCAAACCCTCGCAAGGGCAACTTCCTCAACCCAAGAGACCCTGGCACCATCAGAGAGCACCGAAGTTGAGACTCAGACTGCAGGATGGCGCGGATAGCCAACGGATGCTGTTGGATCTTTCAGAGAGTAGTACTCACCGGCAGGGAAAAATGGCGGAAAGAGGACGGGAGGGGTGAGCGCACGGAGTTATGGGAAGCCGGCGGCCTATCGCGAGACTTTTAAAGGAGGGCCAAAAAACAAAACCTTATTGCTTAGTGGAAGAAGGCGGGTGAAGGGGCGGAGCCTCTTCAGGGGTGGGAAGCAGAGAATCGATAGAATCGGCGTTTTCAGGTGAGTCCAGGGAGGTGGGGAAAAGGTTCGAGCTCGTGTCTAGCACTTACTCTGTAAAAATGAAAAACTGAAAAAGACTGAGATGTTTGCTAATTTCTGTTGTAATAACTGTTCACCATATAGAATATACTTTTATATTTGCATATTTACAATGTTTCTGAAAGGACCCACGCAAATCGATAATTGCCTCTGACGAGGGCCTAAGGAACTGGAATGGAAGACTTGCTTGTCTCCATATACAATTGTGGTTTGTTTTTTTCAAACCTGTGTGTAGATTATTTTTTCAAAGAAGTGAAAAATAATATCTTTAAGTCGGTACTCCCTAATTCCTAGAAATTATTTACTGGAACTCCAAACGTTTTTTGTTTTTGTTTTTTTTTTGTAATTTTTTTTTAATGTTTTATTTCTGAGAGAGACAGAGAGAGAGAGCGCATGAGCAGGGGAAGGTCAGAGAGAGAGGGAGACCCAGAATCTGAAGCAGGCTCCAGGCTCTGAGCTGTCAGCACAGAGCCTGACGTGGGGCTCAAACCCATGAACCATGAGATCATGACCTGAGCCGAAGTCTGACACTTAACCGACTGAGCCACCCAGGTGCCCCCAAACGTTTGTTTCTAAAACTTCTGGAATACACTGTTTGGAAAAAAGCCACAAACGTTTAAAAAAAAAAAAACTCAGGATTCTGTGCCAGTGGCATTTATCTACAGTTCTGCATCTGGACAAGAACTAATTTTGATCAATCTTTTTCTTTAAACCTTCCTTAAATAAGTTGGGGGGGATAATAATATTTAACTCTTAAAACTTATTGGCAAGGGTCAGATGAGACAATGGGGCAAAGGGCTTACACAATATCTGACGTGTAGTAAATGCTCAATGTATTGTTTTTTTTTAAATATTTTTGAGAGAGAGAAACAGAATGATTGAGGGAGGGGCAGAGAGAGAGGAAGACACAGAATCTGAAGTAGCCTCCAGGCTCTGAGCTGTCAGCACAGAGCCCAAAGCTCGGCTTGAACTCAGAAACGTCAAGATCATGACCTTGGCGGAACCTAGTTGCTTAACTGACTGAGCCACCCAGGTGCCCCACTAAGTGTATTTTGACGATGGAAACAACAGGGAGTCTTAGCTCTTGCTTGAAATCGGGATCTGGTACCCTGGAAGGGAGTGAATTCTGGCTCAGCCCTCTGAAGCCAAGGGAGCTGAGGCTACTTAGTTACCTAACATCCCACATATTTGCAATAGTCTCCTTACCTCACTGCTTTCACCCTTGACCTCCCTTTTACTCACCCCTGTTTTTCCCACAGGTAGCCAAAATGACCTTTTAAAAACCTAAATCAGATTACACACTAGCTCCCATCACCCTCAGCAAAATGCAGATTCCTTACAAAAGCTTACAGGGCCCTCTGTGATGTCCACACCTGCCTCCTAGCACTGGAGGACCACCTCATTCTCCACCATTCTTGCCTAGCTCGCTTTTCTTCAAACACTCCAAGCATACTCCACCTCAGGGCCTTTGCATTTGCTGTTCCCTCTAACTTGAACATTTTTCCAGTTTGCCAGGAAGCTGGCTCCCTGGCTTTCCCAGACTATTCAGTCACACACACACAGACGTGGAGCTTTCTCCCTGTTCCTCCTAACTCCATTGCCTGGCTTAAATTTTTCTCCGTAGCACTTACCCCCTGAAATACTAGAAGTGTATTCATCTGTCTCCATTAAGTTCCAAGCAAGGAGGTATTTGGTCAGTTTTGTTCACTGCTGTACTCACAGCTTCTAGAAAAATTATCTGGTACACAGTAGGCTCTTGATACATATTTGGTGAATAAATCAGTTTCTCCATCTGTAAAATGGGAATGATGCTCCCAATCACTTGAAGTTGCTGTGAGGGTAGATGAAATAATCCATATAAAAGAGATTAACACATTATAATAATGTCATGTGGTGACAGATGATAACTATACTTACTATAGTGAGCATTGCCTAATGTACAGGATCTTCAATTCACTATGTTGTACACCTCAAACATAACATTGTATATTAACTATACTACAGTAAGAAAAAAAAAGAATAAATTAACACAAAACCTGACAGAATGAGTGCTCAATCAACATTAGCCTCTCAGCCCACTGACTCCTACCGCTTCTCAAATCCTTTTTTTTTTTAAATTTTCTTTAATGTTTTATTTATTTCTGAGAGAGAGAGGCAGCGTGAGCAGGGGAGGGTCAGAGAGAGAGGGAGACAAAGAATGTGAAGCAGGCTCCAGGCTCTGAGCTAGCTGTCAGCACAGAGCCCGACGTGAGGCTCGAACCCATGAACTGTGAGATCATGACCTGAGCCGAAGTCAGACGCTTAACCGACTAAGCCACCCAGGTGCCCCCACTTCTCAAATCCTAAGTGAACCTTGAGGGGCGCCTGGCTGGCTCAGCTGGTAGAGTATGTGATTCTTGATCCCGGGGTTGTGAGTTTTAGCCCCATGCAGGCTGTAGAGATGACCTAAGTAAACCTTGAGGAAAACAAACCTCTCAGTTTGCACATCTCCAGGATATAGAATTCTCTGGTTATCATTTACGTTACAAAAGGATCATTAGCTGGGTTTTTTTTTTTTTTTTTTTTTTGGTTCTGTTTATTTTAGTTTATTTATTTTGAGAGAGAGAGCTCTCAAGAGTGTGGGAGAAGCAGAGAGAGGGAGAGTGTCAGTCCCAGGCAGAGATCACCCTGATGGGGGCCCAAACCCATGAACCGTGAGATCATGACCTGAGCTGGAATCAAGAGTCAGACACTTAACCGACTAGACCACCCTGGATCCCCTTAATGAAAATTACTTTGATGAACTGGTTCTCTGTACACTAACCTGTTTTGTCTACAGAAGGTGTGGAGTTCACCTTAATTGAGGCTTTAGCAACAGTATGAAGAAACCCATTTTCCTTCAAGAACTTTCCCATAAACAGAAAAATAGGACCACCACTATCTCTTTATACTCTTCACTCATTCATTCAGCAGACATTTATTGAATGCCTTCCATGTGCCAGGACTTGTATCAGATGGAGAGAAGACAAAAATATGTTTCTGACCTTAAGAGGTTCAGATCCCAGCAGGGAAAACAAACCTCTGAGTAAGTACAATACCAGGCAATGTGCTGTAATGGAGGCCGATATGCAGTGCTGTGGGAATGCAGAGGGGCCTGGGAAGTTGCTGAAGATTTCACAGAGGTGCCATTTGACCTGTGTCATGAAGGGTACCAACACTACCAATTCGTGACGGCCACTGTGTGCTTCCAGTAGATTAACTCATGGAATCGTCAAAACGAATGCAGTTGTGTAAATGACACTATGAGATCTGTACTTTTACCCTCTTGTCTGAAATTGACTTAAAGAGTCAAAGCAGGGGCTTCTGGGTGTCTGGGTTGAGTGTATAACTCTTGATTTGGGTCAGGTCATGGTCCCAAGGTTGTGGGATTGAGCCCTGTGTTGGGCTCCCCGCTGAGGGTGGAGCCTGCTTGCCACGCCCCCTGCTTGCACGCTCAAATAAACAAACCAATAAATAAATGTCAAAGCAAAAAAGTGGTTACTTGGCTAAGCTACTAAATTACTTGATGTGGTTTGAATCTAGGTCTACCTGATCCCAAAACATGAAGGTGTGTGGGGCAGTAGATATTTTAGGCTTAAAACAGCTCTAAGAACTAGGAAGTAATGGAATCATATAAAGACAGAAACCTCAGAATGGCTGGGCTGAAACTGAGGTGGAGGAATGGCAGCAGAACAGAGGACCATGTGTAAATTGCCTCACCAGCTTGTAACATACGCCGTAGGCAAACTGGAACCTGAGAGAGAGATGGGTCCCAAAGGTGCGGTGATGAGAGAATTAAGAAGCAGGGGGCTTCCACTCTCCAGGAGCTGAAGCACCCTTCTCCGGGCTCAAGCCTATTTTGCTACTTGTCTGGTAACAGCAAGCACATACAACATAGTATTTGGCATCTTGGCAGGTCATACATCTGCAGTGTATTCCATACTGGGTCCTGAGTACCTCTGGTCCCAGACAACACATTCTTATCCCTGGCCTGCCGTCTGTATGATACCCTTCTGGAGAGAACGAGCAGTCCCGGCGGCTTTCCAGCCTGGGAATGGAACTGCCTTTAGTTCCCTGCTCCTCCGTCCCTTTCCTTCAGGACATTCTTAGGGTGTCTCTGGCTTCTTGTTCTCCAGCAGAACCTGGTTGCCGAGGTCTTCAAATAGGGCTGTGATCTGAGATGTTAAAATGTTAACATGTGGAGGTGCCTGGGTGGCTTAGTCAGTTTAGTGTCTGACTTTGGCTCAGGCCATGATCTCAGTTCATGGGTTCGAGCCCTGCATCGGGCTTTGTGCTGACAGCTCAGAGCCTGGAGCCTGCTTTAGATTCTGTGTCCTTCTCTCTGCACCTCCCCTGCTCGTGCTTGGTCTCTTTCAAAACTAAATAAACCTTTAAAAAAATGTTAACATGTGGAAGATAAAATGCTGTTAAAAATCGACTCTCTTAAAAACTCAGAAATCCCTCCCCCCACTTTTTTTTAACTTTGGTTTTTGCAGACAGGGCACTTAGAGTGCCTTTTTTTTTTTTTTTTTTTTTTTTTTTGTTNAACACTGAGATCAAGTCACATGCTTACCAGCTGAGCAGGCCAGGCGCCCCCCTCTGCACTCTTCTTCACACAACTCCAGATAGCCTCCTCTCAGTGTGCTGTGAACTCTACGATGATGGGAACTCAACTGGAGACGGTGCCAAGGCAGGTGTCAAAAAAGGACTTTTGCTGTGGCCAGAGCTGGCACGGGGGTAGCCACCTGGCCTAGGAAGCCAACCAGATGGGACTGGCCAGAGAATGAAGCACAGCTGGAAGAAGAACACCAGCATTTCAAAACTCAGGTGACCATGGGGAGACCTACAAGGCTGAGTTAAGATTTCCCTCTTCTGGGTATCACCAAACCTTTTGGTGGCAGTGGGTGGCAATGGTTACAGGGCTCAGAATTTGATATTGAATGTGTTACCAAGACCCACTAAGTACAGTGAGGCCCACTGATGAAACATCCAATTCATAACTCCAAGATCAAGAGTTGCATGCTCTATTGACCGAACCAGACAGGTACCCCTCAATTAAAAAAACTTTATATATTTTTTTGGGAGAGACAGCAAAAAATTAGGCGTGGGGGAGGGGCAGAGGCAGGAAAGAGCAAATCCTATTTTTTTTTATCTTAAATGTTTTATTTCTATGAGAGAGACAGTGTGAGCAGGGGAGGGTCAGAGAGAGAGGGAGTCACAGACTCTGAAACAGGCTCCAGGCTCTGAGCTGGCAGCACAGAGCCCGATGCGGGGCTCGAACCCACAAACCACGAGATCATGACCTGAGCTGAAGTGAGACGCTCAACCAGCTGAGCCACCCAGGTGCCCCAAAAGAGAGCAAATCCTAAGCAGGCTTCACAAACTGCATGGAATAGGGCTCGATCTCATGACCTCAGCCAACATTAAGAGTCAGATGCTTAACTGACTGAGCCACCCAGGCACCCCTAAAATTTTTTATGATTAGAGTTCAAAGTGCCGACAGAAGTCATCCAGCAAAAGCAAGAATGTCCTGCACGAACTCTGAGCCGGGGCCTGCAGCAGAAGTAACCAGAGCAGGCGCGTTCTCTCCGCCCAGCACAGTTCCCTGCCTGTTCTTCCAGCATGGCCCTCTCATACTTCATCCTTGGCCATGGCTTTGCATTGATCTCCTTTTCCATCTAGCACGGTGCCTCACGTTTGCTCAGTCAATTAGTTTACACTTTGTTCTTCAAGAGTACCTTGTAGGCATGTAATGATCACCCAGGGTAGTTCATTAAGTGGATTCACACATCCTGTAAACACCTTAATGGCTGAGGTATAAAGAAAGTAAGACACAAGGAGTGATTCCAGCTTTTTTTATTTTTCCCCTTTTACACAAAACCAAGTAGAAGAAATAATACAAGATTAAAACTGCAAAAGTAGTTAATTGGTAGAACACATATACACAAAAAAATACAGACAGCAAGACAGGCTTNAATCCAGGAAGCAACAGTAAGAAAGTCACTTAAAAATAAACAAACAAAATTAAGGAGGCATTAATTAACTTCCTACAGATGATTACATTTTACAGAAGTTAGCTTCCCGAACTCTTAGACACTCCATTACTTTCATTGGTATTTATCTCCTGAAACTTCTGCTGTCACACCCCCCAACCTCAGATAACACACACTGCTTATTTTTACCTCTTCGACACCACTTTCTACCTTGGTTACTGTGTTCTGTCTTAACTTACTCTAAGACCACAAACTCCCAGAAAGTAAGGCCGTGGGGTTTTAGTTCTCTTTCTAGACTGGCAGCTCCTCCGTCTGTACCTTCAACTTGACAAGCACAGCACAGAGATACTAGTTTACAAAGTTCACGCAGACTTCTGCGGCCAGAATATGCCTACAGTCCCTCCTCACAGACTTACCTATCAGGTAGGTGAGCAGCAGGTTGTGGACTTGCTGTCCCACCCAAGCAACCGCAGCAAGGGAAACGATCATGGTCATGAAGTACTAACGAAGAAAACAACAAGAAGTGATCAACCCCTAGAAACACACTCAGAAGCTTTACTGTAGGACGCTGTTTCCAAGTTTAGAAAATCATCCAGTATTTATTACAACTTTTCTTAAAAGACTTATCCATGTATTTTATATATAGCTTATGCATTGTTTTATATATTATAAAACCCATAGAAAATTTCACTAGATCTACTTTATAGAATTTACACACATTCCCTCCTAGAATTACTGTAATTCTATATATCAATTAGTTTAAAATCACTTATACTTTTACAATTAGTATAATTCATAGTAACCTCATATGAAGCTGAGATGAGAATAAACGCTTGTCTTTTACTTCAGTAAGTATAACAGAAAAATTTTCCTCTACTAGAATACAAAATTAAATGCAAAATATAATTTTAACTTCCAAAAATTCAATCTAATTCATACAGATAAACATTTACAAATGTACTTGGAGGAGTCAAACCAATGAATAAAAAATATCAAACTACAACTATTAAAACACAAAGGCCATCATTAGGCTACAGTGAGTAAAAATGGACTCAGTCTTAAAATTTCACTCTACTTAAGTCAAAAAGAAAAAAAAGTACCATTTTAGGCTTTTCTTCCTTTAGCGTAAAGAGGCGTTTCCACCAGCTCACAGCTCTGCGTCGAGTTTTTACTAGATTGCTACAAATTTCATGGAATCTTTGCTGTTGCTCAGTGGTCCTACAAAAAAAAATTTTCCCCTTCACTATAAGCAAATCTTTATAGTATAAACAGAAATATACCATCCTCTCAAATGTAAAAAGCTATGTCCTAAAGAAAATCTAAATAAAAAAGCAACTGACCGTTCTCTTATGAACGTGAAAAGGTTTCTGTACTAGTAAGACCCCTGTCTGGCACAGGAATGAGTTTTTACGTAAAGACGCGTGTATGCACAAAGCCATGGTAATCCCTGGTTCTAAAGCCACATTTGGCTAATTATAGTAACAAAAGACTCAAGGCTACTCTGGGCCATGCTGAAATCAGTATAAACTAATTTCTCTATCCCTCTATTATTTTTCAGATTCTAATGAATCCTTGGTTGTAGACCATCAGGGATCTCACTATTTTGAGGAGGACGGTAAGTTTCTACCCGACAGCTATCTGAGCACTCTGTAAGATAACGACTACATTCCATGCATAATACCCTCAGCTGGGCTTCATACACTTGATGCCAAGGCAGCAACAAACAGCTCAAATCCAAATTAGGTATAAATTTACTCCCAGTAAGGGAAAAAATAAATAAAATAGCAGTATAAATACAAAAAGACCTTCCAAGAAAGCCCTTTTTTATTTGTTTTTTGGATTCTGGAAAAAAAAAAAAAGTCTGCCTTCATACTGTCTTTGCTATAAAGATGTGATAGATGTGATGGCTGCTGTCGTGAAGGAGACCCTTCCCCGGGCAGCTATGTACCTTTGTCTCCTCTAGCTCTTGTCCCTGTAAAACTGCAGTGACAGATACAGCACAAGGGCTCCTGATCAGCCCTGAGACTTCTTGTCAACAACTAGACCTTACATGCAAAGCTGAATTGTGGCTATGAAAGTGTTCTTCCTTCCCCATTAAGATCAAAAAATAAAACTGCTGTGGACTGAGCCACATACTGATTACCATGAAACTGTCTTTATTTCTGAAAAATTTTCTCCTAGAGTTCTGAACTAGTAGATTAGAATGTCATCTGACTAATAAAGTCAAGGTCAGAGGTTGATGTCCTTTGTTAAATTGTTATATTCATTATGGTTACAAACTTGCCCAAAAAACAGCGGCTATTCATTGCTACATGTGAAAAACAACTCAAAGGACATTTTCTACCAGGAATCCATTCTGCTACAGGGGAAACATCTTTAAATAAACATGTTTACGAATCCCATAACTTAAGCACACTTGCCCTAAAATATCCTAATTTATTCTTAAAGTTCCATAAGGCATATTAATTTAAAATTCCTATTTTTACAGAATTATTTTATGATTTGTTATTTTAATCTGTTATTATAATTGAACAAAAAAACTCAAGGCACATGTAGACTTCTAATCAAATTAAAATAAACAAGCAAGGAAGAATAGCAACAAGGACAAAAAAAATCTACTCCATCTAGTTTGTTTGTTATTTGGATCAGAGAGAAGTTAGATTATTGGAATGAATCTGTTCTGAAGCACTTGCTATGCATTTAACTAACTACCCCTACACTGCCTCAGTATCAACCTTAAACACAAGATCAGTCTTAAAAGTCAAAATATTTCTTAGCACATAGAACAGTGCCTAAAGTAACAGTAGACATTCAATAAATAGTTGAATGGACAAAAATCTGGGTTGCTGTTTCCATATTCTTTCAAAAATAGCTTGCAAAATATACCACCTTAAATATCAAAGAAAATGAATATGAAATGTAAACATACAATTTCTACAGAAAGTTCATTATGAGTTCTGCAGTATTTGATTTTATCACTACCTCAAAAAATATCACTTTAATAAAAAGGTCTATAAAGAAAAGCCAAAATAAATGCTAGACCATAAAGGAACTATGGAACTATAAATACTCAAAATTCATTTCTGATTCAGCTAAGAAATTCTTCAGTAAAAGCAACAATCCTAACCTCCAGGTATCTGATGGTTAGACAATTCTCTGTGCGTAGTACTAACAGCCACCAGGTTCAGTAACTTCACAGAAATCAGACTGCCAAGTCATTACGCCACCTACCATTTATTGGAGCCAAAAATTCTGGGAGCCAGAATGGGAACAAGGTAGTCAGCCAAGCACAAAAACATAACAAAACAGGAAACACCAGATAGAACAGATGGATCTAGATAGTAGATAGTCCTGTTTAAAAATAATAATAATGAAGGTTAGAAAATGCAGCCATTATTATTCCTAGCTGAAGACATTTATTTATTCACTTAATTCTTTGGATCTCAAAGATGTTATCTACCCTTTTCCTTCTAAGTTTCTCACAAGTGGTTTTCCAGGAAGCTGCAGAATACAGTGACATCATAGCTGCAATGGTTCATGTGAATATCAAGAAACAAAAGCTCCTTGGGATCCTCAATATCTTTCAGGAGCATAAAGGATCCTAAAGGGTGAGCACCACTGATTTTTTCCAACTGCATTAGGTTACCAAGTTTACAGAAGTACTATGAATTCTGAAAACGAGGAGGACTGCTGTAAGAAAAGGCATTCTTTACAGATTACACTGTACAAAAGACTTACGACTTCCAAAAGTGGAGGCTGGGTATTACCTGAGCCCTTATTACTAACAAGTACAATCCACAGTAATTTAAGAGCACTTACAGAAACACCAACGAAACCACACCCATGATGGCAGGGGGAAACCAGGCTCTTTCCCATCTGAGGACTTTATCAGCCATCAGCATCACTTCTCCCCATCCTTGAAGCTGCTCTTCCAGACTTGCAGTCTCCACGGCCTACAGGAGATCAACACGGAGAGTGATCATTTTGCTACTCTCGACTTTTCTGTGCTTCCTAGGAAGGTAAACTGTTTTAAGGCACCAAGAATGTAAAACAGCTCTTAACCAAATCACTATCTTGAATCAGTTTCTAAAACACTGCCATTTTCGTACCAAAGACAGAATTTAAGAGGAAAAAACAAAACAAAACCCCCAAAACCACCTATCATTCAACAGTCAACTTCCAAGTCCAAGCACTGGGCTACTCTTTTCACAAATAATGTAACATAATCCCTATAAAGCCCCTCAAGCTGGGGATAATTAGACCCATTTACCAATAAAAGAAAGCGGGGTCAGAACGGGTTAACTAGCTTCCTCAAAGTCATGTACTAGGTGGCAGCGCCCAAAATATAAAATTAGATCACATTAAGTTTGCTCATTTTTCAGGTGGTTAGAATAGATCTGTTTTGCCATTTCATTGATTTATACCCCCTACTTCTAAATCCATTAGGAAAGCCTCTCCCTGAACAGCATTCAATTTTTAAAATAGCTTTGTGTAATGGAATCATTTTGATGCTGGCATCATTTGCACAATTCAGTAAAACTACTTTCACCAAATTACAGGAGGCATCTTAAGCTCAATATATCTCAATACGGAGAGTGCTTCTTACACTTACCAGGACATCTGCAGACTTCAAATTTCTCTGCGAAGTAGACTTCTAGGATGAACTAATGTGGTAAAAAGCCCTTAAACTGATTGTAGTACAGGAAAAATGATTGAAACAAGAAACCCACATTTCCTTATAAATGTTATCACAGGGAAATACACAAATGCAGCCTAATCTTAATAAAGATGCTATCTGTGTCACACCGTCACTTAGGAGGCTTTAACATTTCTGACTTTATATTATCACGCTCAACATAGTTAAACAGGAGACTGCTATGTGCCAGGAACTCCAAGTATTTTATATGCTTATGCCTTAATTAATCCTCCCAACAAGCTGAAAGGATGGTATTGTGACTATCGGATACAGAGAGGTTAAGAGCTCTGAATTTAGGAAAGCCAAAGCCAAAGGCCTTGTTCTCCTTTAAGTTACGCTGCTCTGCTGGAAAGAACAGTTAAGCTCCAGGCCAGGCAGGTCCTGTCCTTTCAATAAGCTGTGTGAATGTGGGCAATTTCTTTGTGCTTCAGTCAATCCTCTTAAATGGAACCTGGCTGGGGCTAACTATGCCAACTATTGAGAAGCATGTGTATTTAAAGGAGTAGGTCATGCATTTCTAAAAACCAATGCAAATGAAAACCTTGCACAATCAAAACTGCCCTGCAAAGTCATTTAATGCGTTAGAACTGGGCTCTGGGGAAAGCAACCGTCAAAGACTAAATTCTCCGGTTCCTCTATCCTCTATGGTTGTGTGTGGCCTGCCTTTCCTTGGGGGAAAGCAATGGGAGACAAGGCAAGGATTTCTCCCGTTTTTTGCCAGATCATGCCGTGAAACTTGTAGTGAGGTTGAATGTGTTCGCCTGTGATAACGCCACTGCAGTTGCTTCGGACTCCTGCTTATTCTAAGGTCTTCCTGTGGCACACACCCCCACTCCCCCGAAACTCCAGACGAAAGCCAAGTCCTCCCACTGTCCATCGTGCTGGACCCCTCGTCACAGTTGCCCGCGAGGAGCTCACAGCCTCCTTGCGCTTTAAGCTGTGCCAGCTCTAGTAAATTCTCGCCAGCAACCCTTTGACCCTCCACCCTTGCCCAAGTATTGGGAGGAAAAAAAGAACAAAACCCGGATACGACTGGGGGCCGAGGACTCAAAAGCGCTCGACAGGCCATTCGCGGCCCTTTGCCCCGGGCTGCACCCCAGGCTGATCTCAGCCCCGCTACTCTCACTTCCTATTCACCCCCTATTCGCGGTGCCTCATCACACGCCCTCTTCACCCAGCCGCGTACCTTCCCCAGGGGGTGTTAAGGGTCGACACATCTAGTGACCGCCACGCTGGAGCTACCCCAAGAGGCCCAAGGGGCAGGCGGCGGCGTCTGCGCCTGGGGAACTGGGAGAGGAGGGCGGGGCCCGCTGCCGGTGATAGGAACGAGGCCGCAGCGCCGCCCGGCTAAGCCCACCGAAGTCCGGGGGCCCTGCTCGGCTCCCCCGCGACTCACCAGCAGGTTGGTGCTGCGATTATCTCCCTCCGCCATCGTCCCTGAGACTCCGCTTTAGCACAGGGCGCTCTCCAAACACGCTTCCCACAGAGCTCTACACCGCAACCCAGGCGCGAGGGTCCGCCGCGCAGGCCGTTTATATAGGCCAGCCGCCTTTCCCGACAGCCCCCGCGAAGCCCGCTCCTCATTGGGTGGCTTGAACTCAAGTTTAAGGGGAGCCCGACCAACCGCTGCCCAGCGCATGGCTTGAAATCGAGGTCAAAGGACATCGAGGCGGTGCAGGGTCGGCGGGGGGCGGGGACAAGGAGTGACCAACCAGCGCCCGGAAGCCGCATGACGCCACGCCCAGGCCTTTGGGTAGCGGTTGAACTGCCGCAGCCCGCAGCCTGGTGTGTACGCGGATGCAGCTGCTGTGTTTGTCTTCGTCTCACTTGGACTCCTTTCTACTGGAGTTCAAAGCAGCTAAGCAGCCTTGCTGGAATTTAGTCCTTAAAGAAGTTGGACACGCATTATCAGGCGGAGGGCGGAGATGGGACCTCGCTGTGATTAAGGGACCCTGCGTAGCTCTGTCTTCTAATCCCTGTTCCGGCCGCGCTACCCAGGCCCCCGAGTCTCGGAGACTCGTGCAGACCCGGGAGACTTTGAGCACAAGTGAAAAGAGCGGTTTATGTAAATTTGCAGCAGTTTCCCATCCTTTAAGAGTAAGGCCTTAGCTTGATGAAGGACGCGGGGGAGGCGGGGGGGGGGAAGATTATGGGTTTAGCTCTCAAACTTGTGAAAAATGCACCAATTTAGTAAGTTGGCTTAATGGGTCTTAAGGAAAATCCTTTGTGGCGCAAGGCGTTTCAGTTACTTAGGAAACTAGGAGTTCCTTCTCCATCAAGTCATGCTAAGATGTTAAACCCTCTCTCCGAAGCTGTGGAATTCATAAGCAATTTAGGAATTAGATGAACTACTAGATATACTACTTACTAGACGAATAACTTCCACCTCTTTTCAGGATTGCAAAATGCATTGTGCTCGGAGTTTTATTAATCAGTAGGAAAAAAACTACGCCAGATTTTAACCTGGTCAGATAGGTTTTAGGAAACCTCGTAAGATTTTTAACTTATATCCTTTTATAATCATCTATATTATACTACGAATTTAAATTTAAAAGTATTAAATAACCACCAGGTTCAGGGAAGGCTTAAAGAAATGTGAAGAGAACAAGCCAGTGGGGACAGGAGCATTGTGAATTTCATGGACGGGTGTGCATCACCACGAATCTTTGGGGCAGGAGACCTGCGAAGCATCTGGATGAGGTATAAACACTTGCAGGGGAAGGAGGAAGTAACCCTTTGCAAAGGAAGGGGGGGACTCTTAAATAAAAGTGCCACTTTGGGGAATGTTGGAGTGGGGATAGGTTGTGTGGGTAAGGTGAAGCCAGGTGATATATAGAGATCCCATTTGGGAAGATTTTAAACTATGAAGTTTGAGGAGCAGGCCCTTGCCTCCCTCTTCAAAAGAAAATTAAAAGGTCCCCATCAGCAGCCACATAATTAGTGAATACATTTAGCATTGAGTGCAAAATCTTGACAGAGACGCAGTAACATCCACTTCCAAAGGAGAAGCCACAGAATTATTATGCTTTAAAAATGACATTTCTACTCTGGGAAATCAGCCTCTGCTACAAAATACTTCTGGTTCACCCAAGTTCCCTATGTACAACTTAAGACTTCAACACCAGCTTGTGAAATTCAGGTAGGTGAAAAAAATTCAAACAACACAGGTTGCGCAAGCCCCCAATTACTTTTGTTACTCAAGTAATGAGGCCCCGGACCTACATGCAACTTCACAGCCCAGGAGCCCTGCTATAAGACCCTTCTGTATACTTCCAGTTAGCCTAATTATTAAAAAACAAAACAAAAAAACCTACTTTCAAGTGCTTTCTTTTGAGCTCTGCTCTTACACTACAAAAACAGGATGTGATCTTTTGAAAGGTGCCCAATGATGACAGTTAACATAAATCCTCTTAAAATGAACTGGCAACAACAAAATACAATCTGACTTCCATATACTGAAACAGGCCAGACATTTTCATTCTGTTTTCCTTCAGAGCTTTCATACCCCAGGGAATATACATTATTAATAATGTGCTATAGTTTTGTTTCTAAATACTGACAAACTTCAGCTTATTAAATAATGCCTTAATACTAGAACTTACCAGAGAAGTAAAATTTTAACTGCTGCTCAAAAATACTACAGTACTTTGACAATTCAAAAAAATTACTTTGACCTCAGGGTTCAAGCCTCACACTGGATGTAGAAATTACTTAAAAATAAAATCTTAAAAAAACAAAAACAAAACCTCTAAGCATATTCCAAAAGTAAGCGTTCTGGAACCTACTTTAACCAATAAATTCAGAGCTTAAATGCTATGTCTTTCAAGACTTTATTTTCTGAAAAACAGGTATTTCATACAATCTTTGCTGTGTTAATGCAAATATGCACAAAGTAGGCATGTATTTTTGTTTTCCAAAAGATGCATTATGAACATTTTCAGGAAGCTGGTGTGATTTATTCAACTTTTAATCTTAAATACAATCACAAAATTATATCCATCAGGAGGCATTACAACCTTTTGTACAGAGAAGCCACTTTATTTATACAATGTTACTAGGACAAGGAAGATTCATTTAAACTCAATTTACTCTTATAAGGGTAAAGTAAATTAATGAAGTATGATGTTACCACTGACATTACAGGTGGAAATATAAGAGAAATTTAAACCAGAAAAATAACTGATACAAGAACTTTAAACAGGAGCTGAAACTTGGACTGTCAGGAAAAAGAAAAAAAAATCAGCCTGTTTTGAAAGAAAAACATTCTACAAGCCTGCATTTCAGAAGAACATGCAATTCCTTAAGTTTACCATCTTCAAAAATCAAACTAATTGTATGACATGTTTACATTAGCACAACAGCTTTTCCCCAATAAGCCCAAATTGCCATTGAAAGCAAGGGACTCTAAGCGGTTCGTGTTGTACAACTAACCCTTGAACCTGTAAAGCTTCGCAATCGGGAGTCCATTTGCCCTTTCGTAAATAAGGGTTGGTGATATTGTGAGGCCTAAGAAGCAGGAAAAGTGCAACAAATCCTTAGGGGTTCATAATACAGCGGATTTCCCCTTCTGCAATTTTTGGAAAAATTTGTATTCCTAAGCTCGTTTTTCCCCATAGGAGGAATGTTTCTAATACAACCCATACATTGCAAACAAAATCTACCTCAAGTGACCCTTACATTACTATGGTCTACCTCCTTAATTTAAGGGGGGAAAAGTCCTAGCTTTAAATGACTTCTATTTTACAAGCCCAAGAAGATAGAGTGTGGAAGGTCACTGTCTTTCACATTCATCTACTCTTATGTAAAACAAAGGTACGTGTGCTAAGAGTAAAGCGTTCGATGATTTTTGATGTATATGAATAGGATTAACAGGCTAATTGTAGGTGCTTCCTTTCATATGAAAAGAATCAGGAGAAAAGAAGAACCAGCCCCTTTGATTTTAGTACTGCCAAAACAAGTAAGCCCCCAGAATAATTACAAATATGTGGAGGATAATAGGCCAGGAAGACTTTTCAATTTAAAGTACTGCCTATAATACCCCAGGTTTAAAAGAACCTAAGATTGCACATCAACTCTATTATTTTTGGCTGTACTTGCATTGCCCTGCTCGGCATTTTTTAATGGCTCTTTCCTTAAATTTCACACATCAGAACAACCACAATTAAAAAAACAATGCAGATAACACCAAACATGGACAGTATTAAGAAAAACTACATACTAAGCTTAGGTCATAGTGGCAAGTGTTAAGGGCAGAAGTTACGGAAGTTTTTCTTTGTATTACAAACCCTCACCCTGAACTTGGGGTTGGGGCTCTAAAGAAAACAATTTAGGGAAGCAGATCAAGAGCTTGATTATCAGTTCACACACAGAAATCTCACATATCTGAAAAACAACTCACCACAAGTGCCAGACACAAAAGAATCTTAATAATCATGTAGCTAACTATGTTAAGAACTCATGGCCAGAAAGAATGAGACCCTGCAAGACACACCAAAGAAAGACTAAAAGAGAAATACACACAGCTCCATAAACCACTAGGCCTCCACAGCTCTGTAGAGATATCAACTAAAATTCAAGCAATTTTAGAAAATCAAAGACAACAAAACACTTAAGATAAACTTCAATTTCCAAGGGTGCTTTGAATGGAAAAAGAGGTTGTAGGTTATTGTATACCCCCTGAATCTTAGAAAGAGAGAGAGAAGGGAAAAGAGAGGAGCAGATCCCTGGTTTTCCACAGGTATTACATATCATCAGAAATGTAGGACTTCCTAACTATATAGCACTCTCAACTTTATTCAAACGAATCCTCCCAATATAGCCCTGTCTTCTCAGTCTGCTCTAACGCTAGGGCCTTTCAACACTGATTACATCTGCTGAGTTTGCTTGCAACAGTTCAAACAGCCGCGGCTACTTACGGGATGCCTTCCCAGACAAAGGCAAACTGTACAGACCAGGGTCTTACTGTGCAGAGTGCAGTAAGAGCAACCTTTGACGTCAGCAGTCATTCACATCTGCCCACAACCAAACATGTATATGCCACACTATTCTCAGAGGGACCATTTTAAAATAAAAGCAATGGATAATTTACCAGAGGCACATGTTTCTGCTATAAAGCTGTTTTGTTTTTTGCTTGGATAAGGTGCCAGGTACCTCTGAAGCCTGTAAAATTCACCTATTTCTTTTACCTTCCTTACCTAAGAAAAAGCAATTTCTGAATACTACCTGTAGGGACAAACTACTGTGACTTTGTTTTATCACTGTGAAAAAAGTTTTTCCTTGTGACAATAAAGAATGTTGCTGAAAAGACTACTTTCGAGAGAGCAGAGGTAATCAGGTGATGGATGTGGTAGCTCCCACAGAGCCTCGAGGAAATAAAGCAGCGTGCAAAACACAATATGGCATCATTATTCCAGATAGGTTGTTTTGATTGTGAAAATAAGGTCCAAATGACTGAAGAAAATAAAATTTGATGCACTAGGTTCCTTAACTTGCTGTTAGACACATGTGTATTTGAAAATACCACCTTGCTTGCAAAAGTATTAAAAAAGCACTGATACTGAGATGCATTCTCTCTCGGGTACATGAGGATTACAGATTAATGTGGCAATCAGAATACAGACAAGGCCAGAGCTATGTGGAATTTTTCCTTAATACCCTTCAAGTTTGTCTGTGAAGACTGGCAACCAGAAATGATCACAGTCCTAATCTCTAAAATACAGGAAAAATGAACTCAAACAATCAAGATTTTGTGTTCTGCTTTGTGTTAATACGTGATTTTAAGAATCCTAGTCTAGTCTTTTTTTTTTTTTTTTTGCAGATCAACAATTCAGCTTACAGTACTGAAATGCAATACTAAATTTAAGAAAACCTTGATCGTGAATTCACAGCAAACTATTAAAATTGTGCAAAAAGTAAAGGATTTCACAGATTAATAACTGAACTTAATAAACGATGGTGGTGGTTCTCACTTTTGATGATGTTTCATATGCATGTCCTAAAATGCCAGATAAACTAAAGCACTTTTAATTTACACTTCGTAAATTAAAAGTATCAAAGGAGAAAACTGAATTAAAAAGCATTTCACTCTACCTCCACCAGAACATCACTTTATTGTTTATCTGTCATCAACAATGTAAAACTCTAATAGGTACTCTATCCTGGTTTTTAAAAAGGTAAAAGATTACACTGGATTAGCTACTTTCTATGAAAGAAACTACAGCAATTGCAGAAGAGGGAAAATTTGAATGACCTCCCAAATATGCACACTATAAGCAAAGGGGAGTGTACATTAAATCAAATGTCTGTTAGATTCATTACTTTTGAATGCACAGTGACAATTCTGGAAACTGTACATGATAGAATCACAGAAATGACTTAAATAACCAGGATTACATTTTGTATGTGATCATCACACCTTTAAACAATCCTTGAATTTTCCATGTTATCAATGGTTTTGGAGACATTTCTGTTTATCACTCCAAATATGCTGGTAACAGCATCGAGACGGAAGTATATGAAATATAAGGATTGAAATAAAAGTAAATTTGAAAGATGGCTAATCTACTAGATCAGGTAAAAGGGGAATGGGTAGATGGTGTGGGACTGGGGAGGAGGAGGATGGGTAGTTTTTTTTTTTCTTTTCCCTTCATTTCAGAAGTAAGTTCTTCCAATGTAGTGTATCTGTCACATAGCTCTCCATTTCCAGTCCATTTCTGAAATTCTTATCGCGTAGCCTTTTGTGCCTACTGGTCAACCCAACCAGTACTGTTGCCAAGCAACAAGTGTTACACGAGAATCTGAATGCATCAAATCTTCCTTGGCTGTGATCTCTTCGCGGCCCCAGTTTTCTCTGTTTCTGAGCGGGGTTTGTTTTTTCCTGGATTGTACACACAGGGTCAGGTGGAATGGAGTTCCAAATCACTCTGTGCTCCGCGGCATCCCGATTTCTTTCCGCAGCTAACCTCCTGACACGTTTGCAGCTGTTCTGTGGCAGAAAGACAATCTCCATGTTCAGGCGGTGAGCTTTCTTTCTTTCACCCTTGACCCTGGGGTTGCAGGCCATGGTGTTGGGCGTATCCCTGAGTGCAGCTGTCCTGCAGGATTCACTTCCTAGCGCACCGAGATTTCCTAGGTTTCCTCAGAGTAAGCCCCCAGTTGCATCACCACCGACTGTGGTGTGGCTTTGGATGCCTGAGGCTGAGTTGATTCTGGTGGATGTCTGACCTCGCTTAACCAGACTCATCTACTGTCTTCCCACTCATACCCAAGCTGTCCAACCTTCATACAGCTGAGCCAAGTTATCTAGATTAGTTGCTTCCTTAATGACATAGTCAACCTGTAAAAGCAGGCAGGATAATATTTTAAACCATTTAAAACTTTAAAGGCCACATATGAGTTCTATGAATTGTTTAAGAGTAAGTTTCTAATCACCCAAATTAATTACCCATAGGACATGTAGTTGCTATGGTGGCAAGGGTAAGTAACCTGAGCTTCCCTCATAATCCCAGAGCTTACAAAATGTGTGCCTTGGGAAAGTCACAATCCCTTTGAGCCTTGTCAATCCTTAGATAAAGACAGCCCCCACTGACCCACAGGTGCTCCTGGAGTTAAACACGTGAAGTCATAGGTAAGGACTGAGGCAGTGTCTAAGAGAGCGCCTGGCACATTCGGAAATACAGCTGTGTGCTCAACAAATATCTTGATTCTGACTCAGCTAAATTTTCTTTTAGAGTAAGAGACAGAATTATTTCTGTGTCCAGAGACTCCGGAGAATCCAACTATATATTAGACGTTCAACATATGGCCACTTAATGAGTACTTACAGCAAATGCTGTGTGCAGAGGTCTCTACCCCATCCCACTCCTGTGACCCTCTGACTCTTTCATATAGAATGTCCCCTGACTCTCTTTCATATAGAATGTAACAACTATCAGAATAAAAAGCACAATAGTCAAATATCCTTCAAACAAATGGACAGAGAGCCAGGATAGGCAGTCACGAAGTACACAAGCTATTAACCTACCAGAAAGCTTCTGAAGCAAAAGATACCCCTGACTCAACATCATCTGTGGGTTTTTTTGTTTTTGTTTTTAAGTTTATTTTCAAAGAGTGAGCATGTGCATGAGCAGGGGAGGAGGGGGAGGGAAGAGACAGAGACAGAAAGATGGAATGAATCCCAAACAGGCTCCACACTGTCAGTGCAGTCCTACACGGGGCTCAAATTCATGAAAGGTGAGATCATGACCTAAGCCAAAATCAAGAATCAGACACTTAACCAAGTGAGCCACCCAGGTGCCCCTTATCTGTGGATTTTTTTTTTTTTAACAAACTTGGTAATTTCTAAAGAAGTAACTCTTGACCAAGAAGAGTTTAGTTTTTATACAACAATGTAACAGCATTTAAAAGAAAAAAAAAAAAAAGACCTTTAGTGCGGATGTTTAAACTGAATTGTGGATGTCAAAACATTAGAAAACAGGCTATTCATAGTCCCAATTTTTTAACCCAGAGAAGAAAAGGTACATTTGTAAAGGAGAATTCAGGAAAACACTACCCTTGACCAAATGACCTTAGTAACACAGAAAATGGTAAACTGATATCTTATATTAAGGTATCCCTTAATGCAAAATTCTGAGAACGACACATCATTGACATAGCATTCCTGCCAAAAATGTTGATTCTGTATCTAATTACAAGGAAAATATTGGACAAATACAAAGTGAGGCACATTCTACAAATGACTAGTCTGGATGCATCAAAAAGGTCAATGTCATAAAAGAAAAAAAATGATCAGGAACTGTTCTGGACATTGAAGACAACAAAAAAACAGAGAAAGTATATGAAATACAAGATGAGCCTTGATAAGATCTTGCTGGGGGCAGAGCAGGGAGTTAAAGAGAGAAGGGCTAAGCAATAAAGGCTATGTGGGGATAACTGGAGAAATCCGAATATGGACTTAATGTTAGGTAACAACCAACGTTAACATCAATGGTGAGTTTCCTAAGTTGTTAATAATTTTCTGTCTAAGAGACCTTTATTAAAGTATTTATTCATTTTGTAATAATACATAGTAACATTTTATGCCTAAATACTTCAATATATGGGGGCACCTGGGCAGCTCGGTTGAGTAGGCATCCAACTTCGGCTCAGGTCATGATCTCACAGTTCTGGAGTTCGAGCCCCACACTGGGCTCTGTGCTGTCAGCTCAGAGCCTGGAGACTGCTTCAGATTCTATGTCTCCCTCTCTCTCTGGCCCCCCCCCGCACTTGCATTCTGTCTCTCTCAAAAATAAATCAACATTAAAAAAGTAATTTTTCAAAATAAACAGGTAGAGGGAAATTCATTCTCAAATTTATATATATAATTTTAGTAACACTAATGAGAAAATTTCAGAGTAATGACTTCAGACAAACTGACACCCCTGAACACTTTATAGACACTATTCCTGCACCCAAAAACTTCACCCTGATGTCACTGGGAGTCTTCAGAGAGTCCTCCTTAAAATGCAAATTAACTGTGTTCTGAAGGAGGAGAGCGGGTCAAGTCACACTATAAATTTTTGCTAACAGAGGGGGTGGGGAGAAAAGAATATGCTAATAGGGTATTCAGAATAAAATGGTGAATATTTGACAACTCCAGAGTTACGTTACTCAGAATCTTCTGAAGCCCAAAAATAAATTTCAGTTGCTCATTTCTTGATAAAATGAATATGGGTGAGTTAATCTTTTAACCTGTACTGTTTCAGCAGCATGAACGTGTGTAGATTAAGTTAAAAAAAATGGTCACCTGGGTGTACCTGGATGGCTCAGTCAGAAAAGTATGTGATTTCTGATCTTGAGGTCACAAGTTCGAGCCTGATATGGGGTATAGCAATTACTTAAATAAAACTTTAAAAAATAAAAAGAATTAAAAAAAATTTTTTTTAAAGGTCACCTGTTCAGCAACTGACATCCTCCTATTTGGATCAACGTCTCGGCCCTCTAGCTTGGCTTTCACTCTCTTCCACACACTCACTGCATAGGAGTTTCTCTCCTGCACAGCTACAAAGCAATGGAAACATGTAAGTCAAACCACAACTCTGTATAAATATCTAAGGCATCCTTATCCTTACTCAATTACCTTTCCCAGTTTTAGGGTCTCTGACAGCCTTCTTAGGACTACAAGCAACACTCTTGCCAGTTCCTGGAATGGTGCTTGGTGGAGTATCTGCTGATGTGGCAAGATTTTTCTGAATCAGCTTTCTAGCGTTCTGTGACATGACATCAGGCTGGGTCTTCTGGCCGGTGTTGCTCCGGACTGCTACAGAGAAAGAGTGGGAGGCTCAATTTACACGTACAAAGAACTAGACATTTAAAAATGAATTTGTACAATGATGCTTGTTGTGGCATCAAAATACTATAAATGTATTAACTGTCCAACAATATAAGATTAATATGACAAAGTCACAGAATGGCATATTAAATCTGGGCATTAAGTCATTTTTTAAAAGATTATTTTTTGGCAGGGAAATTACTAATTTAATATCACTTAAGTGGGAAAAGACAACAAAAAATTGCATTCACAGAAGGATAGACATTTGTGCACGTATGTACACATGTATAACCACAAGTCTAACAACAAATACATTAATGGATTTACCTCTAATTGAAATGAAACTACAAATTTTTCTTAATTTCCCTGACAAGCATATTATTTTATATTCATACAGTATTTTTTTAATGTTTATCTGTGAGAGACACAGCGTGCGTGGAGAGGGGCAGAGAGAGAGGAAGACAGAGATCTGAAGCAGGCTCTGTGCTGATAGCAGAGAGCCAAATACAGGACTCAAACTCACGAACCGCAAGATCATTGACCTGAGCTGAAGCAGGATGCTAAACCCAATGACCCACCCAAGCACCCCGCTCATAAATTATTTAAAGAGGACTTAAATACAAGGTATTTTTACTCTTACAGAAGTAGTTTTAAAAGTAAGCCAAAACTTAAAATGGGCAAATCAGAGAACTCTAGATGCTGGCGAGGATGTGGAGAAACGGGCACCCTCCTACACTGTTGGTGGGAATGTAAACTGGTACAGCCCCTCTGGAAAACAGTGTGGAGGTTCCTCAGGAAACTAACAATAGAACTCCCCTATGACCCAGCAATAGCACTGCTAGGAATTTACCCAAGGGATACAGAAATGCTGATGCATAGGAGCACATGTACCCCAATGTTCATAGCAGCACTCTCAACAATAGCTAAAACATGGAAAGAGCCTAAGTGTCCATCAGCGGACGAATGGATCAAGAAGATGTGGTTTATCTATACCATGGAATACTACATGGCAATGAGAAAGAATGAAATCTGGCCATGTGTAGCAACATGGATGGACCTTGAGGGTGTTATGCTGAGCGAAATAAGTCAGGCAGAGAAGGACAAATATCATATGTTTGCACGTATAGGAGGATTAGGAGGAACTTAACGGAGGACCATGGGGGAGAAGAAGGGGGGAAATGGTGGGGGAAAGGGAGAGAGGCAAACCATGAGAGACTCTTGAATGCTGAGAAACAAACTGAGGACTGATGGATGTGAGGGGAGGGGAGGGATGGGCATGGAGGAGGACACTTGTGGGGATGAGCACTGGGTGTTATATGGAAACCAATTTGACAATAAACTATTTGTATATATAAATAAATAAATAAGTAAGTAAGTAACACTTTTAAAAATGTTAAAAAAAAAAAAAAAGAAAAAGAAAAAGAAAAAAGTAAGCCAAAACTTATAAGGGGGAGAAGGGCATCTGGGTGGCTCAGCTGGTTAAGGATCTGACTCTGGATATCAGCTCAGGTTGTGATCTCATGTTTGTGGGATCAAGCCCCACGTGAGGCTCTGCACTGACAGCACGCAGCCTTCTTGGGATTCTCTCCCTCCCTCCTTTCTGTACCTCCCCCTCTCGAGCAGACATACTCTCTCTGTCTCAAAATAAACTTTAAAAATAAATTTAAAAAATGGGGCGCCTGGGTGGCTTAGTCGGTTAAGCGTCCGACTTTCGCTTAGGTCACGATCTCGCGGTTCGTGGGTTCGAGCCCCGCGTCGGGCTCTGTGCTGACTGCCAGCTC
>NW_027531893.1:13982366-14021319 GCF_008692635.1 Crocuta crocuta
TGACGTTGGACTCGAACATTCATTTGTTGCATCGGTGACTAAGGGTGATGCAAAACCCACTAAATTATTATAGATACTGAAATACAAAATAAAATGGCTCATTTATGAAATGTTTCACCAGATAACTACTTATAAATCTGAACAAAACTGAAAAAAATTAAATAAATTAAATAAGCAAAACTTACTCTACCAGATTTTTGCTTGCATTTTAAATTTAGGCCAGAAGGCATCCTTACCTCTGACTCTGTGTTTTCAGTTCTTTCAAAGTGGGAGTTATTTCCTGGAGCATTTCAACGTGTTCTTGACTTCGAACCTGACCCATAGCTTGGACTAATGTGAACAGCACCGTCTGAATGTTGTCTTGCCACGATTTGTATTCACCTAGGAACTGCCTGACGCTGCTCTCATAGGGGACATCTTCGCCGTCTGCCAGGGCGGCTTCTTCATCCTGGAACCCACATATTCATGACTGACAGAAATGGCATTTGTCTCAAGAGTTACTCAAAGACAGTCACATTTTAAGTCACAGGTAATAAGTGTTTTTCCAATGCATGTTTAATTTGTTTATCGTAATTAACTCCTTTTCTACAGGAGTCTTGTTTCCAGGACAAAATAAAAAGTCCAAGTAAAAATAAATCTCTGAGTTGAATGAGTCACTGTTTTGTAATGATGAAGTTATTTAGCTTTTGGGGGGGGGGGGCTCAGTTTCCTTACTATGGAGATTATGTAGAATACTGAAAGGAAGAGACAATATTTCATTCATTTTGGAGGTGAACTATACAGGCTTAGAGATAAGGGTGGGAGGAGGAAGAGATGTTGGAGATCTAAACACTTGGAGGCTACACTCAAGTTTCAGCTCTGTTGTTAAGTTACAGGACTTTGGGTGAATCAATTTCTTTAACCCTCAGTTTCTCTGGGTACAAAACCAGAAAAACTACTACCTACAAGTTGATAAAAACACAAATTAATGCCATTACAAAATCATTATTTTCCCAAATACAACTACTTGTAATTTTATGAAAGGAGGGAGCTGACTGGGTGTCACTGTTATCAGTCTTACCTTGGCCATGGCTTTCAGGAGGTGTTTGACATCTCCAAGTTGTCGGTTATGACCAGTGAGCACAGTCTTTATATTATCAACCAGATTCTGAATTGTTTCACAGACCGTTTCTATCTGTTGCTCTTTCTCTGTCTGAATTGCCCTCTGAGTAGACATATCCTGAGTCAGCTGTTTGTGTGCTGACAAAAGCCATTCAGAGCTGCCAATAGGCTGTTCAAGACTGGTGTCCTTAACAGAAGAAGGATTTGATTTTAGACATTAGATGAAATAAATAATGGAAGATTCTTTCCGTCATCATCACCATCAAAAGATACTAGTAACTCAAGGTGACACAAAGAAATTCATTTGCTGAGTCATGAACTAATGACCTACAAAATAGTTTATTTATATCTAGAATAACAAAGATGATCTAAATCTAGGACCCTAAACCCAGTATAAATCACGCTTTCAAAGGCCACGAGAGCTTCCTAATGAAAGTCTCCCTGTAAAATATAAACACTGAACATAACAATTTGCTATTTTTGGACTTAGCCCTCCTGTCCAGCATTCACCTTCCACCAGCCCTCTGTCTGCTACCCAGTTTTCAGTGCATTTAAGTCATTTGCTATACTCTGTATTTCTCCTCCCTCTGAAACTCCACAAACTTCCAACTGTGGCTCTTAAAACTTTTTCACGTTTTTATTTTTTTTATTTTTATTATTTTTTTTTAATGTTTTTTATTTATTTCTAGGAGAGAGAGACAGCGTGATCAGGGGAGGGTCAGAGAGAGAGGGAGTCACAGACTGAAACAGGCTCCAGGCTCTGAGCTGGCAGTCAGCACAGAGCCCGACGCGGGGCACGAACCCACGAACCGCGAGATCATGACCTAAGTGAAAGTTGGAGCTTAACCAACTAAGCTACCCAGGCGCCCCAACTTTTTCACTTTTTAAAAAAATACAAATAGATTAAAAAAAAATTTTTTTAATGTTTATTTATTTTTGAGAGAGAGAGAGAAAAGGGGGCAGGGGGGCAGAGAGAAAGAGGGAGACAAGGTATGTGAAGCAGGCTCCAGGCTCTAAGCTGTCAACCCAGAGCCTGACGCAGGGCTTGACCTCACGAACCGTGAGTTTGTGACCTGAGCTAAAGCTGGACACTCAACCAACTGAACCACCCAGGCTCACTTTTTAATTCATTGTATTATTTATAATTAATAGGTTCCTTGGGGGGCTAAGAGCAAGATTTAATCATTGTTATATCCCTTATAACAACATCTTACATATAGTATACATACTGCATAAATGTAAATCACATGAATATATGGATTTTGAGGGCATGGCTCCGGCCTTATCATTTTCGTCAACAAGTCTCTTTACTCCCACACTAAGATTCGAGACTCACCACTCTCTGTAATAAACGAAGCTCTAACTCAGAGACCGAACTGTTAAACTGTGATGCAAATGAACACATTTGCTGACATCGTTTGATTAGTTCAAATAATGCAGCATCCAGGTTTAAGGCTTCTGCAGTTCTAGTTCGTAAACTTTCAAAATGAATGATATTGCTGCAGAGGAAAGTGACCTGTGAGGAGGTAAAAGAGGAATGGAACCACCACAGTAAGGGGGGAATGCAATTTTAATTTGACATGAAAAAATACTGCCTATTCATTTCCAGAATTCAGGACCAAATGAAAACTGTATGAATGTTTGACTCTCTTGGAGAACAGAAGTAAGCCTGATAAAGGCCATGAATAAATGCACTTTGTTCTGGTTGATATTATTAGGTCTGAGACGGTAAAAAGCACCTAAGTACAATTAGGTAAAAGTACCTTCTGTAAAACTGCTTTCGCACAGAAAATTTACTTCATAAAGATGATTTATTGTCACGCAGAAAAAAACAGTATCAAATCTTTGGGTCACCTTAGTTCCATAAAGAGAACCTCAGACAAATATGGAATTAAACTCCATATGTTCCAATAGACACTGAATCCACTTTATATGTAGCTGGGAGGCAGTAAAGGCCCAGGGAAAAAACTGGCTGTGAGCTCAGTCTAAAGAATGGATGCCCTTCACACCAAGGTCTATCAGGTCCCCCTTCCCAATGCTATGAACTTGAGGGTGGGCTCTCAAGCTACCCTTAGTTATCCCACATGCAACTTCCAATCAACTGTACAACTATTAACCGCAAAGATGGCACACACGGGTCAAAATACCTGGCTTGCTCTCTGGCTCTCTTTAAGGACAAGATTTCTTCTTTCCGCTATTGTGGCTTCAAAATCCTGCAGTACAGGTGCCAGTGCAGGGTTGGCACCACCTGCCCACTTGAGTCGCTGTTCGATACTTGCTTCAAGTGCTGCTAGCTTCTCCTGTAAAAGCCAGCAGAATCTCAGTGAATATTTGATACTCTCTAATTCCTACTGGGCATTTTATATCAATACCAGGGAGATTCAAAAGAAGCACATGCATAATTTAGAAAACATTTTAAACAAACACCTTTTGGAATTAATCTCAATTTCACTTTGAATAGATTCAACATGTCTGGGAAGGTAAGAAGTGGCTTTGGGTTTGTGTTAAAATTTGCAGAAGATTTTCATTTTTAAATAAAGTAGTCTTTAAAATGAAACACCTGCTACACCAAATTCCTAATACACTTTATGCGCTATCTGTAAGAAAATCCATTCACCATTTGCAACAACGTGGATGGAGCCACAGAGTATAACACTAAGTGAAGTTAAGTCAGAGAAAGACAAATACAGGATTTCACTCATATGTGAAATTTGAGAAACAAAACAAGTCAACAAAAGGGAAAAAAAAGACAAACTAAGAAACAGACTCTTAACTAGACAGAACTGGTAGTTGCCAGAGGGGGGTCGCTGAGGAGAGGGGAGAAACAGATGATGGGGATTAAAGAGTACACTTATCATAATGAGCACTGAGCAATGTAGAGCAATATTGAATCGCTATCTTGTACACCTAAAACTAATGTAACGCTGTATGTTAACTAGAATTAAAATAGAAAGCTTAACTTTAAAAAATCCATTGATGCTTTTGATTGTGAAAGATGAAAATCAAATTCTCAGAAATTCAGAAGTTTATGAATAACAGTAAAAATCTATCCAGATTACCATGATAAGGAAGGTTTTTATGTAACACAATTACTTCACTATTTATTCAACACTTCAGGTAAAGGAATTCACATCCCTTGTCTTTCCTGCACTTCTCTCCTTTTCCTTCTCTCACACAAACACATGTCTAAAATTGAAAGGGCAGGTATTCTTCCTCCACAATTGAAAACTAGTCATAACACGTAATAGAGAAAAGGTACTTCCATCTTCAAAGACATGAGCGCCAGAAAGTTTCGTTAAAAATGTAAAAATTATAGGTGATTACACTTGATTTTGTACTAACATTAATTTATAAAATGAGCAGAAAAACATCAGTTACTACTAGGTACATGAGATATAAGGGTACACAATATAAATATATATAACCATAATCAAGACCTGCTTCTCTTATTTAAAAAAGGGAGGGGAGATTAAATATTAGGCAGAAATGACAAAGAAATACAGTCAGCAATAAAAAGAAAACATTCTTTTGCTTTTGACATCATAAATACCATTAATTACACAATAGAGAAAAGAAATGCCTAAGCTTTCTAAATTTATATAAGCCAGACAGAATTGCTTATGTACAGTTCTGAACACAAATTTTTCTAATCACCAAAGTTCCCTTAATGCATAAAGGGAGAGTGATCATCAAATCCATCAAAAACCTGAAATATTTAGTTTGTCTCTGTTCTTGGTTCAAAATACACTGCTTAGTAGCAGGACTAGATTTGGCTACCTTGGAGGGTAAGGAAAAAAGATAAATTACAAATCAAAGTGAAAAAGTAGTATGTCCCTGTGGCTCAGAAGCCAAGGGCAGACCTGCGGACACGCGGACCCACACAGCACTGACATTTCACCACAGTGCAGGTGCTCTCTGAAAGGAAATGGGCTGCAAGTAAGGTCTGACCAAACACACCTGAACTGTTGCAATTGAAGTTTCAATTTGGCTCAGAGTATGGAGTTTCTTTTTCATGCTGGTTAGGATGGCAGACCGAGGGGGAGGTGTGACTGACATGGCTTGTGGTCTATTGATAAGGAGGTCTTCATGCTGCCACTGTTTAAAGAAAAGGCAATGTAATAAAATCAGCAGGAAAAAAAAAAACCTTTAGATAAAGAGATGGGAGGTATGAATTAGGACTGGGGGGGGAGGAAAAAAAAATAGCTGCAGCAAAGCAAGGCAGGCAGAGAAGTGTAAGAGCAGAAAAATTACAAAATAATCACAAACAGGTGAAAAATTTCCTAATGTAGAGAATGGCTGATGAATTTCTTCAATCAGTGATACACAACATCTAAGTAGTGATTCTGAAGATGTTTCCAAGTCTATGCAGAAGTTTAGTACACAATCCCCCCCAAAACAACATCTCCAGTTAGGAGGTTGGAACAGGTACTGGGGGAAGGGAGGGGCTGTCCAGCATGAGGCTAAACAAGTGATTAAAGAAACGATGGCAGCAGTCACAGAAAAAAACCTTCTCCAGAGCAGAAGCAAGGCGCAGGCAATTGCTGACAGAGGATCAAGCATCTTCCATTTTAAGGGTGGCCCCAGAAGGCCAACTGAGCTATAATTTAAAAGTAATACATTGTGCTTTCAGATGAAGAAACCTGAAAGGAGTTTTACGTTTTCCATATGGCTGTCAATTTTTTAAGGGAATAAACTCTAAAATGTATAGAATAGTAAAACTTTCAACATTACATTTTTTAGGAGAAAAAAGTTTTTAAAAACTCCAATGTGTTAGAAAGACTATTAATACATTATAGAAACAATTTCAAAACTTGAATAAATTACTTTTCTTTATGCGCTAAAAAAAAACAACACAGCTAATGATAAGACTGCCAAGAGAAGGAAATACACTGGTTCCCTGCACTGAGCTATAACCACCAATTCCACCACTGGGAAGCTGCTTCAACATAAATAACACCAAGTAACCACTGTCTGTACCAAACAGATCCCAAGAAAATGGCAGTCCCCAAATATGACTCCATGAGTTATATAACCTGTTTAAAGCTACTGAAAATACTGAAGCCTATATTGGGGGAGGGGAAGGAATAGCTACAATTTATACTGTGTTTAGCATCTTAAATAAAACATAACTATTTTTTTAACATTTATTTTTAAATGTTTATTTTTTTGAAAGAGAAAGAGAGACAGACCATGAAAGTGGGGGAAAGGAGCAGAGAGAAAGGGAGAAAAAGAAGCCAACAGAGCAGATCTCGGGGCTCAAACCCACAAGCCATGAAATCATGGGTGAACCGAAGTCAGACGCTTAACCGACTGAGTGACCCAGGTGCCCCTTTTAACGTTTATTTTTGATGGGGGGAGAGGAGCACAGAGAGAGAGACAGACAGACAGACAGACATCTAGAATTTGAAGCAGGCTCCAGGCTCTGAGTTGTCAGCACAGAACCCAACAAGGGGCTCAATCCCACGAACTACGAGATTATGACCAGAGCCAAAGTCTGAGCCAGCCAGGCTCCCTGAACCTCATTTTTTTTTTAAGTTTATTTATCTATTTTGGGAGTGGGGTGGGGCAGACAGAAAATCCCAAGAAGGCTCTGCACTGATGGCCTATTTGGGGCTCCAGCGCACAATCTGTGAGGTCATGACCTGAACCAAAATCAAGAGTCAGACTCTTAAATGACTAAGCCACCCAGTGTTCCATATAGAACATCATTTGGGGGGGGGTGGGGGGGGTTAAGTTTATTTGTTTATTTTTGAGAAAGAGAGAGAATTCCAAGCAGGCTCTGCCTGCTACCCAACACCACCCCTGCCCCAGTGCAGAGCCCAATGTGGGGCTTGACCTCACAAACCACAAGATCATGAGTTGAGCAGAAATCAAGAATCAGATGCTTGATCAACTGAGCCACCCAGGTGCCCCTAGAACATTCTTAACGCTCATAGTCCTCAACCCTTGCAAGAGGTACTATCCCCACCTTAGGGAAGTTAAACTCAAGATTCATATACCTGAATTCAAATCCATCTCACCCTCAAAGCCTGTGCTGTCATACTGCACTCCCCACCGCCCCCCCAAATAATCAAGGACAAAAACTGGCTTCTCAAAAAAATAATTTCCAAATGATAACAGATTTTATGCACAAAGCTGGTAACATCATTAAAGCAACAGGGAAACAGAAGTCACCTGAGAAATAACGTCAATTATATGTTAAATCTTACAGGAGGCTTATTCACATAATGAATAAATTCACAAGCATTAGAAATTATATTTACAAGTAATACTTAATGACACAGACAATACCAAACATACAACGTTGATGGAAACGAATTCAAATGTCACAAAGTATAAACACAAAATACTCTCAACTATATGGAGCGGACACAAGAAATAACTGGAAAGAAGCGCCAAAATGCTAAAAAGCTGGGTTTGCTGCAAGCTGGCACAATTCAGGATGTGTATATATATATTTTTCCCTTATATTGTTTTATGTTAATTCCCCCAGGTTTTCAAATTCCTCTTTTGGAGAAAATCACATTAGAAAAATACTTACTTGAAACATGGCAATATGCAGCTGGACACGCTGCAGGCTTGTCTTACAAGAAGAAATACTGGTTTCCAGCCTGCGCACCAAGTCATGCTTCTTCCAGGCAGTGTCATAGGAACTCGCTAACACAGTTGCCCTGTTCATGACCAGCTGAGAAAACTTCCCAATCTGGATGTTGTGCTCCACCGCTTTCTTACAAAGATCATCAACAGAAACTTTGCTTTCAGCACCAAAATCCTTTGCCTCTACTTGAGCAATAATGTCTACACCTAGAGCACTGATAAAACTGCAGAGGGTGAGTCCTAAGGCTTGGTTTGGAAGTCCAATCAAGAGCTGCCTCACAAAGTCGGCTGTGAATGCCTTTATGGGTTTGGCCATCTGGTCTTCACTGAAACAAGAGTTTCTAAAAAGGGTTTTCACATTGACAATCTGTACAGGCCCATTTACAGTATTCTGATCTTCAAGTGAACTCGATCCTAAAAAAGGAAAATCTTCTTAAAGTATCTCATGCCAAGTAAAATAAGGTAATAATACTGCTCATTTAAAAACAAGACTTTATGAACATACAATTAAATTAAGCCCACTCCATCCTGCCCCATTCCAAAGTTCTATACAACTAAATCCAGCATGTTTAAATGTGAAATATTACCTGACAAAGTTTTAGAAAATGTACCACAGAGCCTGAAGAACTCCTTAATTGTCTGTAGTCTTTTTAGAAAGAAAATTTCTTCTAGCACCTGCCGGTGATTATCATCATCAAAAAAATTGACCTGGGTACTCCTCGCTTCCCTTATAATGTCAATCTTTCGCCAAGCTATCGGAATTTCCATCTTGTTTAACTATGTAAAAGAGAAAAGAAAAGTTCATTTCTCCACTCTTTGTACCGCACACAACTTTACTATACTATATTATAAATACTTGCATTATTTATTCAGAAAATCAATATTTACCTTTTCAATTAGTAAGCCAAAAGCAGTTTCAACTTGGGCAAACATGCCATCAAATGCTACCAATAGCATCTGGCCAGCTGACATTTTTGGTGTTTCATCAACTGAACCATTTCTTGGTTGGATTAATTCACCATATTGAGCATGAAGTATTCTAGAGAAAAAGAAAAAGGAATTAAAATCCTAACTGAAGAGTACTAAATTTGGGGGAGAGCACACAAAAGGTCAACAAGTGTCAGAGCTAGCATACGATCCCGAAAAGAAATCTTGTTGTATGAAGAGTATTACGGTAAAATGACATGTAGTGTCCACCACGATGTGAAGTTAATTATTCCAATTCAGTATCAGTGATTGTTCATGTGATTACATTTAATGCAAACCTGAATTATGACAATTTTTTTTTAAATATTTTTATTTTATTTCTAGGAGAGAGAGAGAGAGACAGCGTGAGCAGGGGAGGGTCAGAGAGAGAGGGAGACACAGACTTTGAAACAGGCTCCAGGCTCTGAGCTGGCAGTCAGCACAGAACCCGACGCGGGGCTCGAACCCACGAACTGCGAGATCATGACCTAAGCGAAAGTCGGACGCTTAACCAACTAAGCCACCCAGGCGCCCCTGAATTATGACAATTTTTAAAAGAACCATATCATATATTACAGTCTCATTTTACACAAAGAATGTAAAATAATATAACTGCCCAATAACTGTCAAGAATCACAATTCTAAAGCTCGAGGACTCAGCAAAAATTGTCAAGGATGTTCACGCTACTGTCACATGACAGAGCCAACTAAAGACAGTAAACTCAAATGCCTGCCATCTTTGGCAAGCGTGATTTTGAATCGTGCATAGTTTGAGCACAGGTTTTCAGAAATTCACCCTGTTCATCATCATTAATTTAAGACTTCACAGTGGCTTATGGATCAAGTCACTATTCTGAAAATTTTATATAAAAATACAAAAACAGCATTCCTAATACCTGCAACTAGTATCAGTTAATGTCACTAATTTTAACTAGATTTTCAACTTCATCAGACACATATATGGACACTGCTATAAAGTCATTAAGAAAATTTAAAAACCAGGCTAACTAGAGCACTTTTTAATGGAAAAAAGAGCTACAAGATGCTATAAAATTTTTCTTAAGAAAAAAAAAAAGCTGTAACAGAAACAAGCATGAAGTTTGTCACCCAAATCATACATAAAGAGTGAACAATTGTCCATTTGAGGGTAAGGGAAATCTGAATTAGATATTAAGGGAAGATAAATGAGGGCTGAAATGTAGTAAGAAAGAAACGTGTACTGATTTACATCTCACTGTTGAAACAAAATTCAATGATAAAGATATGATGCAAATAATCTAAACCATCATCTAGCTGACATTTATGTTTACATTTTAACAATCACACTCATTTTTTTTTTTGTATGGAGAAATAATTACAATGAAACATAAAATAGGAAAATTTTGAATGCAGAAAACATTAAAGAATTATTGTTAACATTTTAAGTAAAGTAACGGCACCATGATTAAGAAAAATAAGTTTAGAGGCACCTGAGTGGCTCAGTTGGTTGAGTGTCCAACTTCAGCTCAGGTCATGACCTCGCAGTTCATGAGCCCCACATTAGGTTCTGTGCTGACAGCTCAGAGCCTGGAGCCTGCTACGGATTCTATGTCTCCCTCTCTCTGCCCCTCCCCTGCTCACAGCGTCTCTCTCAAAAATTAATAAACGTTGAAAAGAAAAAACAAGTATGTTTAAATTCTAGATACATATACTTCCTGCGTTATTTAAGAATAAAGAGATAACTGGAAACTAATTTGACAATAAACTATTTGTAAAAAAAAAAATATTCCACCTGACTAAGATGTAAGTATAAAGAGGAAACCATGAAAGTACTGGCCGAAAAAAAAAAAAAAAAAAGAATAAAGAGATACCTGCTTCAAAATAATTGGGGCAGTACAACTAAAAAAATTTTTTTAACGTTTATTTAGTTTTGAGAGAGAGAGAGAGAGAGAGAGAGAGAGAGAGAGAGAGCAAGCAAGATTGCAAGCAGGGGAGGGACAGAGAGAGAGACACACAGAGAATCTGAGGCAGGCTCTGGTTTCTGAGCCAGCAGCAAAGAGCCTCACTCAGGGCTCAAGCCCACAAACCAAAGGTAGTAAAGTGAAGGTTCATTCTACTATTCTACTTTCTTCTATCTTTGAATTTTCTCATGGGAGGCAGCACAGTAGGTCAGTCCATTTCACCTCTCTCAATTACACTCTCTGGGGTCAACGGGACACGAGAATGCCAAGGAAAAAGGTCTTGAGTCACCAGAAAGGGGTGCAGAGCTCAGCCATGGGTAGAGTGGATGGCTAGAGGAACCACCCCAACCTTCCCAGGTCCCAAAGTCAAATTGTTCTTCCTGGACTTATGATGAAAAACATAATGTTCAGTATCTAAAACAAACTAAGTTTAAGCAAAGTTAAAAACATTCACCTGAAGTGAGCTATATACTCCGTTAGCTAACTAAACTGGCCCAGATGATTTCATAGAGTTCTGAGAGCTGGCTTAAAAAATACCACACTCCATTCCGTGTGTGTTCCTATGGTGAAACACCACACACGTATATGTGTTGTGTATGTGACAGAATGGCATGGAGCCACACGCATGCAGACGAGCATGTGTGTAACTAGTGAAATCTCAGGAAGCCCTGCTGAGTGTAGCAACATCCCTTCCGCAGTGTCGCCACAGCCCCATCAGCAGGCGAGATGCTAACGCCGCAGGAAGGAAGACCCGTGCGTGAGACGTCCCTGCACACGGTTTTTACAACTTCCTGTGGATCTGTAATTATTCCCAAATAAAAGTTTTTTAAAGGTAAGTATTTAAGCGTTTGTAAGTAATTACATCTGCTGTATAATTAAAACTAAACATAGCAAAATGAGAGCTGAGAACCCCTTTATCTGGCTTCCCATGTCTTTCCCAAGGAAACGGCACAGCTAGCATTCACTTGCCTGGCAACATCGATGTAGTGAGCATGCGTTTCTTCCTCGAGTCCCATGGCTGCATTTCTTAAATAGGCCTGAAGGGACTCCACCAGAGTCTGCAGGGCGGCGCCGTCCGAGGCCTGCTCGATAAGGCTGTCCAGCTCACGAAGCATGCTTTCTAAAGTGTGCTCTCCTTTCATCAAACATCTCAGTGCTTCTGGAAATATGATTTGCCGGAAATTTGAATTTAATTCCTACAAATATGTGAGAAATAGATTTTAATGCTTTCTGAGTTGAGATTAGTTATACATTTAGAGGCTTAGTGCCATAAATTAAGAACTTATGAAACTATAACCAACATATTGCCACAAGCCTCTCAGCGATCTTAAAGTGACCAATTAAGCAGCATTAAAAGGGAAAAAGTCAAACTGCTTTTCTGAACCAGAGACATTAAGAAGTACAGTGTTCAATATCTAAAACACACTTATCAACTTTAAGCTAATTTAAAAGTGTTCACCTGAAGTGAGGTGTATACTCCATTGGCTAAGTGAACTGCCTCGGAAGCCTCCATGGGGTTTGGGATGTCCAAGTCCTGCGGCACCAGGTGGCACTGTTTGAGTAACTGCACCAGGCACGTGACGTTGCCGCTCATGCTGCAGAGCTCCTCCAGGAACCAGGCTCCGTCCCGGGAGGTCAGATCCACCAGCTGCTCACCCGCACTTGAAGCTGCACCTTCCATCATCAGGTTCCGCCTAAACACAATTAAGTATTTGTAAAGTGAAACCCACTCAGCTACACTCATTCACGAAAGTGACTACCTCAAAATCGAAAAGGGAAGTAAAGCAGCTGTGACACTGGGTAAGGCTAAGGACGGTACAGAATGTCTGCCTTTTAAGTTCGGGACTAAACAAAAGACACGTGAAATCTCAAAGCAGCATCAATGTTTTCAAGACAACGAAATGGTCTCAACAGGAGGTTGGCTGACTCACCTTGTAAGGGTACAAAGGGCCGAAATAATGACACTTGCTAAACTCAGAGATCCTTCTTCTCCATTCTCATGAAGAAAAACTTTAATACATCGTTCAATTTCTTTCAACTGATCTTCACAAACGGGCACAGTGACAGCTTCCTGTTTCAAGCGTTCCACTTGCCTAATAAGCCTGCTGTTTATGTCTGCAGCGTACCGCTGCAGAGTCATTTCGGTGGCCGTGATGAACTGACACACTGTTGGGGGGGGCTGGGGGGCATACTGAATTTCGTATCTATAAAACCAGAGAGAGGCACTTGTTTACATCATATCCACACGTGACACAGGACAATATGGAATACTGCATGTGATCCTCAAACCTTACACAGTAGGAATCGTGATTTCCATTTTTACAGAAGTCTTAGGAACTAAAGTAACTTTCCAAGATGACTCGTTAATGAGAGACAGATCACTGTTTGAGTTTAGCTCTCTTTACCCTGATCCACTCACTATGACACCGGGACACATTTTTTTTTAATTAGGGGAAACATACTGTCTTATGAGGGAAAGCATGAGCTCAAATTCTCTTCAAACCAAGAAAAAGGGATTCCGTTTAAAATTCCATCCATCAACCCGTTCTTTCAGAAAAAAATGAAATATTATGCATGCATAATAACAATAACAATAATAATTTGCACACAACTTTGCTTCCAATCATATGGGAAGTTAAAAAAATTACGCATGATCAACTTACTTCCTGTAGAGCTCCTGACAGCGCTCTACTGTGATGTTACAGATGAGCTCTTCCATCCAGGTCTTCCACTGTTCAATGCGATGTTTCTGAAATATGGCCTTCGGGTACTGCAGAGCCACGGTCGCGTAGTGATGTAGCTGCTCCAGGCAGCCCCGAAGCATGGAGCGCCGCTGCTGGAGAAGGGCGCCCACCTCCCCCTCCAGCTGCTCGCACTGGCTAATCAAGTGGGCCTGGCCAGCGTTCTGTAGAAAGGCTGTCGCTGGCACATAGCTCGGAGGACCTTTTGGTGAAAGGGGACTATTATTAATAACAGTGCAAATGTTCCCCATCAGCAGTCACTGAAAGGAGCACAAACCAGAACCCCACACATAAATAATAAACCATCCAAAATTCACAGGCTCATGTTTATCTAAAATAAATCAACTCATACCAAGGTCCATTTGTGTGCTGATCTCCTGAAGCAAACTCGCAAGCTGTGTTGCTTCTAAATTATTGAACGCAGCCTGATAATGGGTTATCCACTGTTCAAATTCATTCAGCTTCACCTGGATTGCTTCCTGAACAGCCCTTTGCTGAGTCTGTAGTTGAGTGTGTTCAGAATACCTAAGAGGAAGAAAAAAAAAATTTTAATTGGTTCTTTCTTCTATGTACTTCTATAACCTTGATTTTCCTCACACTTGGGACTGCCTGGTAAGCTCCTTTTCAATCTTCAGGGCAGTGCTCAAACACCCCTTACTTCTCTGACTTTTCCCATAACTCTCTCAACTATACTCACAACATTCTAAATACAATTCTC
The DNA here is from genome assembly GCF_008692635.1 of Crocuta crocuta. Classification (NCBI taxonomy): domain Eukaryota; kingdom Metazoa; phylum Chordata; class Mammalia; order Carnivora; family Hyaenidae; genus Crocuta; species Crocuta crocuta. The sequence goes on from NW_027531893.1 coordinate 13,996,430, forward strand.
TACCACACCTTCCAGGTTTTGAGTTATCTTCAGCATAAAAGACAGAAGCTTGACAGATCTTTATAATCTCGGGGACCCGTGCAGTGTGTTACATTTGCGTATTTACCATGTTTACTGAACACCTACTCTGTACAAGGTTCATTCACTTAGATCACCCTAGTTTAATGCTTAACTCAGCAAAATGGATAAAATACCTGCCCCTGTACTAATGAATAAGGATCCAGATACAGACTGTAGAGAGAAACCCAAAACCCAGGATTTCCTGAATCCACGTTCATATTCTAACCACCATACCCACCCCATCTCCCATAATTACCCACTAAACATTTCAATTAAATATAAAAAAGCAGAAAATTTAAATGAATTTTTATGTATTAAGATTCTGAAATTTCAGTCCTTGGGAATGTTTTCATCATTTATGTAAACTGCTGTAATAATTCTAATTCAAGTTGACAATGTTTACACAAATATGAAAATTCTCCTTCGTGGAGAATTTAGAAACAAGAGTTTAGGGCACCTGGGTGGCTCAGTTGGTTAAGCATCTGACTTTAGCTCAGGTCATGATCTCACAGTTCATGGGTTTGAGCCCCGTATGGGGCTCTGTGCTGACAGCTTGGAGCCGGGAGCCCACTTCAGATTCTTAGTCTCCCTCTCTCTCTGCCCCTCCTACCCTCCCTCCCCCTCTTTAAAATACATAAACATTAAAAAAAATTTTTTTTTAAAGAAACAAGTGTTTAACACTTTTAAACCTGTGTTGCAGAGTGTGAGAAGGATGGTCCACTCCTTCTGCTCCTTCTAGAAACTCTATTTCTTCTAGCAGTTTACCCTGCAGCTTTTCCACATCTGTCAGTTGCTCTTGCAAGCTTAGGTATTCATCTAAGCTGCTGTCCAGCTTGGGAAGCACAACCAGCATCTCATCCCTATTCTTAAACCAGTTCACCTATAAAAAGATAATTATGATTAGAAAGATTCTTACAGGGTCTCAACTAACTTTGAGACAGCACAGACAAGTGCCAGAAGGAACATGTTAGAGGGACATCCTGTCCCTTACAATTTACTTTACAAATAAAGATAACCAATGCGCTCAAGTTCATATAGCCTAAATAGAGACTCAAATCCCACAACAGCATGTAGTTACCACCAAGCCACATAAAACAGTGTTAGCATCACTGGCTACCACAATATTAAAACTAAGACTGAGGGGAGGCTATCTAATTAAAGAACACCTAAAATCATCACTGGTAAACACATTTCAATGTATTAAAAAGGGTCTAATTTTTTTCAAATCATGAACCCACCTCCAGTGAATAGGAGTGTGATTGTGTGTCTTTGTAGGGGAGCATTTCCTACTAAAAAGACATCAAATTGCCCTATTTCACTGCCATTTCAATGTTATACATGACAGTCCTCTAAAAATAATTTTTTTAAGGACAGTTTTAGGGGCACCTGGGTGGCTTAGTTGGTTACATGTCTGACTTGAGCTCAGGTCAGGATCCTGCAGTTTGTGGGTTCGAGCCCCACGTCGGGCTCTGTGCTGACAGCTCAGAGCCTAGAGCCTGCTTCAGATTCTTTATCTCCCTCTCTCTGTGCACCCCCCCCAAAATAAACATTAAAAAAATACTATTCCTATGCAATATAGTTTTACCCACTTTTTGATGGCCACGTTCACTAATAAAAAGATGGTTATTATCATTGCCTTCACCTTAATTTCAGCTACTCTGGAAGAAAAGAGGCTGCGGGTGATCTCTCGCTCCATCTCTCTCTTGCTCTGCTTGCTCTCAGCCTGCTGGCCACCTCCACCATAGACAGCGCCAGCAAACCCGGCCTCGCCCCCAGCGGTCCAGTCCACCAGGGGGTCATACACAAAGGCCTCCAGCAAAGTCAGCAGAGTCTCTCTGCCACGCCGCATAATGTGTAGAACCTGCTTTCAGAGAAGTTTTATCAGGTTTTGCCACAAGTTTCCTCACTAAAATGTCATTTTTCATTCCATAAGATGTGTTAATTTAATAGGTACATTAAAAGGTGTAAGGGAAACAGCGTACCTGCTCACATGAAAGCCTAAAAACACCTTCTACTCCAGTTACACCCAGTGCTGTTTCAATGTTCTGTGTCATTCGGAATGGTACCTTCTCAGGAACTCTAAGGCTTTTACCTTGAAAAGACAAACTGTTATATTCTGTCCTTTCACCAAAAAACATTTGACCCTCACATAAATATAAAAAGTACAATTTAATTTTACCTTTTTCAAAGCAAACATTGTAATCTATGTGAACCACCTCTCCAGTCGTCATATCTATGAGAACATTATCCAGATGTCTATCTCCAAGGCCAATTATGTATCCGACCATAGACATGACCGCGGTAGATCTGGCATAAGACTAAACAAGAGGGGTTGGGGTGAGGAGAGCAAGTTGTAACACCATCAGCAAATTTCCTTCCAACACAGACTTGATGCTTCAAAATTTACAGAACACTACCATCCCACTTCCCCGTTTCTGACTAGCTGGCACTCCTCGGGGCCGCTACAAGTGGCCACAGAAGCTCTGTGCGGAGCAGCAGCTCACCGCACCACAGTCCTGGTTGGTTATACTTAGTATCGGAATGCTGGATTTAGAAAACACAACTATTTTCAGCCTCCCTAGTTTCTCCCTTTCTCAAGTTTTTATTCTTTCATCTCATCCATAATGCCCTCTGTTCTGCCCACACACAGTCATGGCCATGCATCATAGAAATAAGTGCGATGTGAGATTCAAATACAGTTCTCGAACTTCCAGGTCTGGAGAGAGACAAGGGGGAAGAGAAGGAGTGTGAACAACACACACGAGACAGGGAACGGGCAAAGAAACAGTAATACTGATTAGAGCTCCCAACAAAGCACTTACCTGTGTGACTCTCCACCATTCATCAGGTGTGGTACAAGATGACCAAAGTTCCTTAGCAAGGAGATTTGGGGGGGTGGCCTCCATTAACTCTTCCAACACTGCCTTCATTACATGAAGAGGCCAATCTCGTCGGGACACATCCAGACTAAGTCCAACTGCTTTTAAAGCAGGGCCAATTTTACTATAATAAAGTTCACTAGGACGAGGTACAATTCCAGGATTCTGAGGCGTTTGGTAGGAATCTTGGGCCTTAAAAAAATTTTTTAATAAAAAAAGTTAATTTTATTTAAATAAAGAGTACTTGGAATATAAAGTAGTATTTTTTTTTAATTTTTAATGTTTTATTATTTCTGAGAGAGCGAGAGAGACACTGTGAGCAGTGGAGGGTCAGAGAGAAAAGGAGATACAGAATCTGAAGCAGGCTCCAGGCTCTGAGCTAGCTGTCAGCACAGAGCCTGATGCGGAGCTGGAACCCATGAACTGTGAGATCATGACCTGAGCCGAAGTCGAACGCTTAACAAACGGAGCCACCTAGGCACCCCTATAAAGTAGTATTTTAAAAACTGATTTTTGAGTGGCATTTTCCATCTACGCAGCCAAATTCCACACACCAAATAGATAATTCTTCTGGAAGATAATACATCTTTCTTACCATCTGCAGATCTTCTTTTTTTTTTTTAAGTTTTTTTTTTAATGTTTATTTTTGAGAGAGACAGAGTGTGAGTGGGGGAGGGGCAGAGAGAAAGAAAGGGAGACACAGAATCTGAAGCAGGCTCCAGGTTCTCAGCTGTCAACACAGAGCCTGACACGGGGCTCCAACTCACAAACCTCGAGATCATGACCTGAGCTTAACCGACTGAGTCACCCACGCACCCCTAGAGATCGTCTCTTAATTAGGTACTATGATTTTATTGAAAACTTGGTCTATTGTTCTGTTTTCTTGAGATTCAATTCAAACTCAACATCCAATTTACATTCTTCTTTGTAACATATAATTCTATTTAAAATTTATCATTAATTTGGAACACCTGAGTGGCTCAGCAGGTTAAGCACCCAACTTTTGATTTCTTTGGCTCAGGTCATGATCTCATGGTTCCAGCCCCATGTCAGACTCTATGCTGACAGCACGAAGCCTACTCCGGATTCACTTTGTCTCCCTCTGTCTCTGTTCCTCCCCCACATGTATGGTCTCTTGCTCCCTCTCTCAAAATAAGCTTCAAAATTTATTATTAATGTATGCAGAAATTTCATTCTTCACTGATAAATGACTTCATCATCAATATAAAATTAACAACACTCAGACAAAAATTTAGCGAGCACCTCACTAATTCTCATCGTTAATCTACCCCTCAGTAACTGTTCTACAGCATTCTATGGTTATTTTTTAAACATGACTCCTTTCAAACTCTTGCTCCTTCCTATACCTACCCTAATTAGATTGTTTTGGCTAGATATGCAATCCTCAAGTTCAGACTGTATAAACCTTACTTTTACGACTATAGTGCTCGGTACTGCTCCTGCCACATACTCGGCACTCGGGTACTTAACTAGAATTAACTCTAAATTAAATCCCTAGTCTAAACCAAAATCATACATTTTCCCAGTCACATAATTAACTCTAATTGTTCATTATTTACATACTTAATTTAAAAGAAGCCAGGTTTCCAAGCTGTTTCTTATTTATAAGTTTAATTTAAAAGACAATAGTAAGAAAAAAGCACTAAGATATTAAATATCTATCAACTTACTGAGTGATCAATGACCATACTACTGCCCTACCTGCTCCCCCCTGTATTTGTCTAGAACAAGACTGTCAAATGTCACCATTCCTGCCTCTTAAAAGTTTTTATAAAATGTGCCTCAGAAACACTTTCCTAGATACCTTAAGTCTATTCTGTAGCATTTATATAAACTTTAAAAATGCTCAAGAACAGTAGCCTATGTAAGTTTTTCATACAGAATGAGAGACCAATATACTAGTTTATGTACATTCAAATAAAAGTATATGCATATTTGAATTTTAATCAACCTTCTGTGCTTGTAAGGCCGCTTCCCGCTGTTGCCATCGTTTGTAAAGACCAAATAAGGGTGTGGCTCCATCCACCCACTGGATCAGACCCGAACGTGTTCCCAGGGGCGTTACAGAATAGTGTCGAGCGTGGAAACGGGGGGTTTCCTGACGATTGATTGTAGCAAACATGGTATTCACAATAGACAGGAACTGCATTATTCTCTCATCCAGATGTAAATCTTCCAATCCTGTAGAACAAAAGTTAAAGCAGCTAGAGTGGTGACCAAATGGGGTAAAGTGCAGTGAGGTGGAGAAGCATGGGGGTTTACAAAGACACACTTCTGTGTATCCTCTCAACTGAAGCAGTCAAAAACTGAGACCCAAAGAAGCACAATGATAGTGTTAGAGAACATTCCATTTAGTCACAAGGTATTAGACACTAGAATTATTAGCTATACCTCATTGCTGCTTATATAATAAGTTCTTAAGCAAAGAGACAGTAGGAAATGGAAAATCTTACTACACAGCATCCAACCATGGCCATTCAAAATCACGGCCAGGCTATTCACCTCAATCCTCTCCCATCACATTTCACACACAAAGCGTTCAAAGTCAGACAAATGTTCTTCTTTTAAGCCCCACCTTTGAACAGGTAAGGATAGCTCTTCCCATCTGACCCCAGAAAGAGAAGTTTCTTTGGCTTGGTTTTAGTAGGTAAGATGGTGATGGTTCCGCCCACACTGTGAATTGTGACAGTGTCTCTAGCTGACACCTCTCCAGGAAGAGCAATTTCGGTGTTAGTCATGGCAGCCAGCCAGGGGCTGATTTCTTCCAGACGCAAGATGTAACTTGCACGTTTCTGTGCTCTCTGTTGCAAACTCAGCATTATCTATATTTAGAAGATGGAGAAAAACAAGTTCACGTTATCATTACAACACTTATTTTCTAGAAACCACATTCAACTGGCGTAACAGTAAACTTAAAATACCAACACAGATACTTATTATAGTTCCTATATTTAATTTGAGGTTACATATTTGGGCCATCCTGAGAAGGGAAATACTGCTATGCGAGTATGACTGAGGTGATTTCTACTTTGTTCAGACTGACTTCTCTGTCCAAACAACCAATGAAATCACAGCAGATGGAAGGAAAGCACTGCTGTGATCCCAATATTCAGACCTTGTAATGAGCTAATCCCTCACTGTTAAGCTATGTTTGATGAGTGCCACATAACAGTCCTTACAAAACAGCAAGAGATATACCTGACAGCTGCTGGCTATCAAGTAGATATACTATTAGAGCTCTGACCACTTACAGTATGTACAGTAACACAACAACCCCTTCTAATAACTCACAAGGAGTGAATCGCATATGTAGGTGTATCCCTGCTTGTGGCTAACTCAATAATGTGCATCTGAATTAATGAACTCTGGGTTCTGCTTTCATGTGAAAAATCTGTAATCAATCTGTAGTGAGCTTTGTTCCATAAAAGGAAAAATATAGCTGGACACACCCCAAGTATCCATGGACAGGACAATGGATAAACTGTGGCATTTTCCCATAATAGATCAATGTTCACCTGCATATAAAATATGGATGAACCATAAAAAAAAAACACCATAAATCTAATGCCAATTCATCAATAATGGAAGTAATAAAAAAAGTCACATATATATATATATGACATATATATGTCATATATATATGTGTGACTTTTTTTATTACTTCCATTATACACACACACAGGGGGGTGAGGGAAGGGGGGGAAGGAGACACAGAAGCAAGGGGCTATTGGTGGCATATAAGCAAACAAGTTCTGGCTGGGCCACAACAATAAACTTCAGCCTTCATGTTAGTGCTCTAGTCTTATGCTTCTAACTTATGTCCTATGAACTTAGCATGTACTCTAGTTTCCTCAAGATTGCACTTACTCATTAAAGTCAGGTGGACTCTTTCTACACTATTTTTTAATAGTCTTCTCATTGCTAAAGTTAAGCAAGGAAATTAGGAATAATAAAGATAAGGGATAAAGAAAGAATAAAAAAAGAAAAACCTACAAGGTGATAAATGTTCTCTTAAAATAATGGTGCTGTTGCTATACCAGGTAAGAATAAAAGAAAATACACAAGTAAGGGGACCAAAACATACAAGAAAGGATTTTCAAATATTTAAAAATGCTAATCATCCCCAAGTAGCATACTCAGAGCTGATTTTGAAATAGTTACTTATAAAAATTGATGTTGTTACATGTGAATATTTTATGTTAGAAATATTTAATACCAAAAAAAGAAACATTTAATACCCACACCAAAGAAAAACTATATATGTACGAGATTAAATTTTATAATCTTTTATCAAGACAATAAAGCAAACAATCAATATTTAGTTCGAGGCCAGACCCCTTCCTAGGCTCATTTTTTACAGTATATTCTTCCCTAGTGTGAACCTTCTCATAAGAGTTTGCTGCCCTCAGCCCACTCGCCCCCAAATTCTCAAAATAAAGAAAACACCTTTCTCTATGTTCCTCACAAGCAACTGGTCACAGGGTGCCTTCTAGGCGCCTACAAAAATCTTTTCCCACATTCCAAATAAGAGTCCCCATATGTAACGTTTGTATCTCATATGAAATTTCCCACTCTAGTAGCACTCTGGAGATTTTTCTGTACCTCTTTAAAGGGAATCCAGCTGCTTCCAGGCTTCGCAGGATTCGATGGTGTCTTCAGTTTTTCAAGAGCATTTTCAATTGCATCGCCATAGTTATCCTGAAACCACTTTTCATGAGGTGTTTCTGCAGGGGCTGCAGTGATGCTCCTTACATGCTCCAGGGCAAACACGATGGGCTTCATCAAAGCCGTGTGCTTTTCCCGCATGATAGCAATTTTCTCTTCTCTGACCAGGAAGACATAAAACGTTTTACAAACACGGAACAGTTTAAATGCAACAACTGTAAGTAAATACTATCAAAGAGTAAACGCAATATATAAAGTACTGGCAAAGTAACTCACTAACACAGCATTGTAAAATATCCAGTACATGAGAGAGGAAGCGTTTTTCAACAACGCTGAATGAGAAAACTAGATATCCACTTGCAAAGGAATGAAGCCAACCCTTACCTTCCCTATACGATATGCAAAAAAATAACTCAAAATGGATCAAAGATCTTAAGAGCTAAGACTTTAAAACTCTTAGGAAAAAAATGCGGAGGAAAGGCTCCTGAAAACTGGATTTGGTAACAATTTCTCAACAAAAGGAAAAAGAGAAAAGCTGGGTGACTATATCAAACTTCTCTTATGTGCATCAAAAGACACTATTAAGAGTGAAAAGAACACACAAAAGAGAGAAATATTTGCACCTCATACATCTGAAAAGGGGTTAATAGCAAGAAGATACGGAGAACTCCTAAAACAAAAAACTCCAAAAAACCCAAATTAAAAACTGAGCAAAAGACATGAATACACATTTCTCCAAAGAAACTATTCAAATGATCAAAAGGCACATGAAAAGATGCTCAACATCACTAGTCACTAGGGAGATGCAAGTCAAAACCACAAGGAGATACTACTTCACACCCATCAGGATAGCTACTATACAAAAAAACCCCAAGAAATAACAAATATTGAGGAGGATGTGGAGAAACTGGAACTCCTGAGCACTTCTGGTGGGAGTGTAAACTAGTGCAGGAAAACAGCTGGGTGGTTCCTCTGTATTTCAAAGAGAGTAACAATATGACCCATGCAAATCACAAAATAACTGAAAACAAGTCAAACAGATACTTATACACTGATGCTCATAAAGAGCGCAACCCAAATGTCCACTGAGAGATGATGGCATAAACAAAATGTGGTATTACCCATACAATGGAATATTATTCAGCAATAAGAGGAAATTCTAATATCTGCCACAACACGGATGAACCTTCAAACATGCTAAGTGAAATTAGCCAAACACTAAAGAACAAATACCCTTGACTGCACTTACACAAGGTACTCAGAGTAGTCAAACTCAGAGACACAAAGTAGAACAGTGGTAAAGAGGGGCTAGGGTTAAGGGGCCATGGATGGTCAGTGTTTAATGGGTACAGAGCTCATGCTTGGCATGAGTAAGTTCTGGAAATGAACGGCAGTGATGGCTGCACAACACTGTACACATGTTTAATGTGACTGAATTACACTTAAAATTGGTTAGAATAACACATTTTATGCTCTGTGTATTTTACATTACAAGCAGGGATAGGGACCAGGGAGCAGTTTCGTTTTCAGGACAAAAGCGCATGAAAACATACTTGCGTAAGGTGTTGTTGTTCTGGACCCTCTTCACCTCGTCTTCCAGCTGCTGGATTCGTCTCAGGACATACATGTGTTGCTGTAACAGAACTCCCAACCAGAGCTCATCCCAGAGAACAGTGACCCTGCGCAGCTCAGCCACGAGCATCTGCACCTGCACATATGGTACATCCATATACGCTCAGCTACAAGTCCACAGCCAGCACAGTTCCGCAAACGCTAGAAATCACAAGCTCACTGTGTGCATCTTTTGTTCATTATACGAGCAGAGAACCATTGATTAGTGATTCTATCAATACAGATTTATAAAACCAGTACTGATTTGTAAAGCTAATTTCAATTACCCTAAAAGCTTTTTTGTTCTTCAAATAATATTTACATGACAGTTTTTATGGATGGGTTTTGTTTTTAGGTTGTTTTATGGGGAGGAGGAGAAGAAAATAAAACCTATTTTAAAAACATATGAACTGGGGCGCCTGGGTGGCTCAGTCGGTTGAGCGTCCGACTTTGGCTCAGGTCATGGTCTCGTGGTCCGTGGGTTCGAGCCCCGCGTCGGGCTCTGTGCTAACAGCTTGGAGCTTGGAGCCTGCTTCAGATTCTGTGTCTCCCTCTCTCTCTCAAAGATAAATAAGCATTAAAAGAAATTAAAAAAAAAAAAAAAAACATATGAACTGTGCTTTTCTGTACCTGTAACACCATGGTTGGATTCGCAGAGGAGAGTTTATCTACAATTTTGCTGTAGCAATCCTGCATCATGGCCTGGTCTTCATTTAATCCACTTTTAGGTTCATCCTTATTGCTATCCTGAGAGGTAGGAGGACTTCCTCCCTCACATTCAGAAACCAGCAATTCTTCTCCTTGAATATTGCCAAGCAAAGTTGGAATTGCAGAAGAGAACTTATTTCCTATAAGAAAATCAAGAATAAGGTACACTTTGGAGGTTTCTCCTATGCATGTAAGAAAACATCAGTAATCTATTTGATTGCAGGGCGCTCGCTTCACTAATTCGCCTTCTATGCATTAAACTGACCAAAAATCATAGATCTTATGCCTTTTATTAATATTATAAGCAAACAGAAGATTAAATAAATAAATGAATGAATGAATAAATAAATAAACGAGCCTCCGCAAATAAAGCTTTCTCACAGCCAGAGCCCTGAGCTTGGTTTCCTCCTTTTCCACCATTTACTCAGCTCATCAGTGAACCTGAGAACACGGACTCAATTTCTCTAAGCCTTAATGGGTTACTGTAAGGCTGAAGGTCACGTGTAAAACACATGCCCCACTGCGGGACTCAGCAGTTACTATCTCAGTAAGTCACAATTATTATTATTCTTATTGAAAAAAATCATAAACTCCACCGCTCTATAACGTAAAGCTCAAAGGTTTACCTAACAGACATTACCTGCAAACGACTTTATACTTAGAGCAGAGTAGCAGTATTTTAATATTCCATACCTGACGCCTGTGATTCAGTGCTAAGGGATATGGTACCCACTATTGCAGGGTACAGTATGAGATGTGGGGAATCTTGAGCCACTCGGCAGAGGAGATTACAAATACTCTGGCGCACATATACTTCAGGATGGTTTAAGCGTGAGAAAAGCTGTGGAATAATTCCTTCAGGATAAGAAGAAAGAAAGAAACTTTAAAGTTATTAAAAACTGTCAACACAGTAGATGCAAATGTATAAAACCTGATGTATCTCAGCATCAGTTCTAAAGAGCCTCAAATTTCTCCCTGTGTTAATAACAAAGAACCCTAACAATAGCTCCTAATTTCCAAGTTTCATTAGGGTATAGGGCTATAATCAAAACGCAGAGCAATTCAACAATGTTCTGGCAAAATGTATTTTCTAAGCATGCCTATAAAAGACAGACACAAGATAATTTTTTAACACCGGGCATATAAAAAATTTGGGAAGTTATTTTCATCAGTCTAAAGTTCCTTTTGTATGCATAAAGCTCCTGCCTCTTAGCCTTCTAGTTCTATGAAAGGTGGGAGACAAAAACATGTAACATCCAATTCACATGTTCTATCACTAATGGAGCCACTGTGTAACACATTCAAATAATAAACATAAGGGAACTACCTTTTTTTTTTTTTTTTAACTGTCTTCTACCTCCTACCCAGACATAATTTTCCTTGAAACACTTTATGTAGACGCTTACCTCTCCAAGGAGCTGTGGGTGTTGTCTCCAAACCATGTTCGAGATACTGCCTGAGCTCACCAGCATGCTTCACCAGCAATCTGAGCAAGCGCAGTGTGGCCATCACAATCACATCATCAGTACTCTGTTCTGCCCTAGGACCTAAATGTAGCCTAGGATCGTCTTCATCTAAAGGAATCTAAGGGTGAAAGATGAAAGACAGAAATAAGAATACCATTTTCATCAGCTAGGTAAGAAATGTCCAATACATTTTCTTAGAACCAGAGTGCTACCTACCTGACCGGCATTGAGTTTAAGGAAGGTAAAATATGCACTGCAAGACAGCTTGTACAGGCTGAAGATTCGATCCACAACTTTCCTCCACACTTTAATAACTCCTTCTGTCGCACTTTCATCAAGTTCTGAAAGCCAGGGGCAGCTTGATATTAACTGACGCCAGATAACATCGACCATATCGTCTTCCTCATTATCTTCACCTTCTGTTATCTGAAGCGTTATATCTTCATCCTGAAGAAAATTTGGGAATAGAATGTTATTTTGTAACACAAATTGAAAGGGGGAAAAAAGGTACAGGATTTTCCTATCCAACGAAAGCATTTTTCTCACTTATGAAAAACTCAATTACATTACTTAGTTTTATCCATGCTAACCCACTGCCAATATGTTCCTCTGGATGATGTTTTACTAATGTAGCTAACGAGGACGACTCCAGTGGTTTGTACCTTAACTGCTTCTAAATTATAATATAATGTTCTGCCTGCAGAACATTAAACATAGTCTGCTCAAAAGTTTGAGGCTAAATGTTCACGGAATTCACTCACAACAGACCTTCCTTGCCATCTTTATAGTACTGGGCATGTACAGAACACCAGCACTAGCAGACAATGATACACGCTGAAATCTAGAGCAAGATGAGTCAATACAGTTTAGCTTAGCAAATACAATTCAAACTTTTAAAGTCTATCTACTCAGTAGTTGTAACATTCCAGAACTAACATTCCCTCTGAGCAGAGGGAATAAATCCTACAGCTCATTTAGTCTATTAGTTTTCAACTCTGGCTATGAAGTAGAATCACCTCATAAGCTTAAATACAGACACACATGTCCCACTCAGATACGTGGGGTGGTATTCAGGCATCCAGGTACTTGAAAAAGGTCCCAAGCTACTATTAAGAACCTAATTTCTGAAGAAAACACCTAAAAGAAAAATTTAATTCCCATAAAACAAACTTCACCTATTTTAATAACAGGACCTTAAGGAAACAATTTCTCAAGAAATTACAGTTCCCTTAGAAAAGTATCATAACTCACTTTCATTAAAACCCAAAGTTCCGATTTGTAACAAAAACTGCCTAAACCCTATTCAATATGTAATCAAGTATATACTTGATCCACCTCCTCAAAATCAATTAATTAAAACCGTGATCTTGACACAATTTCTCCCCCAATGCTACATCATGTTCTCCTTGCCTGAATCCCCGCCGGCCGACACACAGCCTGTCCAAGAATACCATATATCCTCTCTCTTTCTTCCTCAGTGACTGTGTCTGGAAGCAGATTCTGAACTTCAGATTTTTCTCTAGGCAGCAGACGAACACCTTCTCCCTGACTATAAAAATAAATAAGTCACTATTTGCAGCTACCAAAACATGTCAGCATTTTCCATCTCTATCTTGCAATGCATTAGGTAAGTTACACATTTTGACATACCTACCTGGCATTGTCAACCACCTTTCTGCCCCACCGATAAGCCCAACTAGCCAAAGCTGCCCAGGATTTGGCTACTTCAGGTGCCTGTACCGAAGACAGATGATACAACTGTCCCAAGATGAAGTCAGGCTCTCCAACTCCAATGTGCACTGCCATGATGGACAAAAAAAATAATGAAAGAACTCAGCAATGTTACATTCATATAATTTTTAACAGCATTCCCGTTAATATGTTTGGGTTTTATTTACTATCTGTAAGCTATGAGCAAGTTCCAGAATATTACAGTGCAAAATTTAACGAAGGAACACATTTCCTACTAGGCTTTTTGAAAAGGCTAATATACTGAAAGCAACCACTCAGCTTCCCAAGCCAGCTTAAACTATCACCCTGTAAACCACATAAATATCTTTCATGACACTACACTTTATACAAAACAGTTCAGGTGTCACATGTGTTGTGCAGTGTCATGAATTAATGGATGACTGGCTATTTCCTTGATATTAGATTAAGCCAAAGCATTCTGGGAAAAATAATACATAGGTGATAGGTATACATCTCATTCAATCAGAAATTCATGAGGTAAATGTCTCTATTCACAGTTTAAAAGTGAAGAAACCACCTGGTAGAACGCCACACGCCAGTTAAGATTTATAAGAGTCACCAGACATATCCCTTATATCAAGATAGACTATGTAATATACAGATTAGAATGATTTTTAAGACCCATGTAAGAAATCAAAGTCCTATATTTCATAACAAAAATAAAAGTATATTCTGATGCTTCAGCAAAGAGGTTAATTATCTCCCACTCTGTAAAACCTGGGCAGTGGTACCTCCCACAACAGGTGCTCCAACACTCAATTAACTACCCTATTTGCAAGTAACTTTCTATTATTAGCACTAGGGTCAAATGTGAAACTTTCCTCTTTCTGTACTTTCTGTGCTCTATCACCCAAGGAGACCACAGGCTACTATTGTCTATCTTTGTTGCTCCTTCTAGCATGCGGTGAAATGTAGCTATCTGGGGCAGGGCCTTCTTGCCAGCAAAAATATCTAAGTGCACAAAAGCACCGTGGTTTGGGAAGGCCTGGTAGGCAGAGTTAAGTGACTTCCATGGTGGCATTAGATACTAAAGAAATGTATTTTAGTCGCTTCCAGGCAGTATGATAGACTAAACAATTTATGTGGCAAATTACAGCCAGCATAACACTGTAAACTTTAAAATAGGGAGAAATAACTTTTTGTTAATGTTTTATTTATTTCTGAGAGAGAGAGACAGAGAGACAGCGTGAGCAGAGGAGGGTCTGAGGAGAGAGAGAGGGAGATACAGAATCTGAAGCAGGCTCCAGGCTGAGCTAGCTGCCAGCACAGAGCCCGATGCGGGGCTCAAACCCACGAACTGTGAGATCACGACCTGCGCCAAAGTCCAACGCTTAGCCGACGGAGCCATCCAGGCACCTAAGGGAGAAATAACTTCTAAAATTAATATTTTAAAGCTAATAAAATCAAGAAATCCTACCTGTAGATTCGCTCTCAATCCGAGGATACTCTTCTTCCATCGTATTAACAGATGGCAGTTCTATTAAAGCGAGTATGTTTTTAGACAGAGTAGAAAGACCTGTGAAGTTCTGCTGTTGCTGAGCTCTGTAAACCTGTTTCAGCTGCCCTGAAATTTCTTTCCATTCTGCCTGGATCCATTTAGCTAGGGTCAGAATGGACTTGGCAACCGCATATTCAGCTTTGGCAGACTTGCAGAAAGATATGGCACAAGAACTCAACATTTCCATTGCGTGTGTTGACTGGCCTACAGAAAACCAAAAATCAGACCTTGGTTTTGTGCAAATGATTAACAGTGTTTCAGGGTAAAGTAACAATGAAAATTCAGTGGTAATCAATGATCTCTAGAAACAGTTCTTATTTGAATACAACGAAACAAAATTACCTCTTTTAAAAGCACCATATTATAGACATAAGTCAATTACAGGTAATTTATTATTCAGGGCACAAATGTTCTGCCACAACTGGGGAAAAAAACCCAACTTTTCTTTTTGCCTTACATCGTATGCACATTAACGTTCATACACATGATTTTTATTTTGTCATATATTAACCACAATTCATTTTACTAACCTGCTGTATATAGCAATTTGGTTTTTTCAATGTCAAGTTCAGGCCCCCATTTTTCATCCACTTGACCTTGAGTTGATAGTTTTTTAAAATGCTGGACTAAATCCTGAGCAGTGGTAGTCTTTCCCAGCTGAACCTCACTACACTGTGCCAGTAGTCTCGTTGCAAGTGACACATTCCCTCGTTTCCTAGCAAATTTTGCTGCTGTTAGACCTAATTCCATCAGATGGCTTCTAATTGGAACCGTTTGTTCTGGAGGAAAAAAAAACACGTTTCATTAGTCCTTGACGGGTCTAATCCCAGACTGCATGGAAACACGGCCAAAAATCCTTCCCCAACTATTTATTTTCCCTTCCCTACCACCTCCTTAAATCAAGATAACTCATTTTCATCATTTTTAAATACCTAGCAGCTAGCATAGTGCTTGGCATACAATAAACAATATATGTTTATTGGAATGAATGTATACAATGAAGCCGACAAAAGCAAAAATCACTCACTATAAGAAATTAGCTTTTCAGTTTCTAATTCTTTTTAGTAAAGAGCTTAGGCCAAAGAGTGGGAAATGAGGGGAAAGCTAGACGATCCCCCTTCATGGAGAAGCACCCTCTGTCCTTCATGCCATTCTCTCCTAGTTTACTCCTACTTTTCCGAGAATCCTCAGTTTCCTTCTTGACTACTACCATCCATTACAACTGGCATTCCTCGGGCCGATCCTGCGTTTTCTACTCTTCTTATTCTGCATATTCTCCTGCAGTATCATCTGCTCCTGCAGCTTCAATCACCATACAAATGCTGATGGCTCTTGAGTCTTTACCTTGAGTCCAGGCCTGACTGACATCTGAGTCCCACCTGTCTACAATCAGGTATTTCAAGGGCACTTCTATCTGTGTCAAGTTAAATCCATTTTCCACCACCATCCAAACATTCTACTTCCTTTTCCTGTTTTCCTTTCTTAAGGAATGTGATCAACCTGGCTACCTGAGCAGGTGCCTGGCAGCTGTCTCAAGACTGCACTTTCAGCCCTCATGTCACATCTACTTTTTTTCTATCCTCATCACGACTACCTCGGTTACCTTTAGCAGGGACTTCATCCTAATGGGTCCCTCTGCCACCAGTGTTATCCTCTTCTAGTCCATTCTCCGACCTGCAACTGAAGTCATCTTACACAAAGATAAATCTGAACACTTTACTACCCTTTGATGGCTTCCCACTGCCTCCCTGACAAAACGCCATTTGCCTTGAAAGGTACTGATACCTTACAATTATTTCATTCCAATCTCAGTCTCCTTCAGCTTACTCTCTTCCCATTCTCCCTTAGACAAACTGAGTCACCTAAGAATCTTTCATTATTGACGTTGACCTTCCCATGCTTTTTCCAACCAAATGGTCCTTCTCATCTCTACTTCCTTCAGGTATCAGCTTAACTGTTACTTCCTCCCCAAATCCTTTTCTGACTGATTCTTAGGATTATATCGGTGCCCTTGTTTTACATTCTTTCAGCACTATGCATGTGCACTTCCATTCAGCACACCTTACTGCTGTTCCTTGTACGATGTCAGTTTTCCCTGCTAGACTCTAGAATCCCTTTGGTCCTAAGAATGCTGAAAATAGGCTTGTCTTCTTCACCATTACATCCCAACTTTGAGCACAATACCTGGCACAAAGCACACACTTCACAAGCACTTGCTGAAGAAACGAAGGGAAAAAAAAAAAAAAAAAANNAAAAAGCAAGGCGGAGTGGAGTTCTGTCTCCAAATATAACTGATGAGTTACTGACTTTTTTATTCCCAATTTTAAAAGTTGTTCAATATTGGAAAGATGAGAAAGAAGATGATTTTTGCAGTCCTATTATATGCCACGCTCTGTGTTAGGGCTTTTATATGCCTTACCTAATCCCCCATAATCCTTACAAGAATCTCCTGAGCAAGCAATATCCAGAACTGAAAAGGAAAGTGACTCAGAAGTTTAATGACGTGCCCTAAGGTCCTTTCATTTGCAAAGGTTGGGCTAAGGAGCCAAACCAAATATATATAGCACTGAGGGTCCAGGAGCGTCACAGTTCCTAGTAATCGACTCTGCAATGCAAGCCCACACCCCAACATTACATTATTTGAAACTATTTTTTTTAATGTTTATTTATTTTGAGAGAGGGAGAGAAAGAAAGAGCACATGTGGGTGTGCCACTGGGGGAGGCACAGAAAGAAGAGAGTAAGGGGAGAGAGAGAGAGAATCCCAAGCAAGCTTTGTGCTGTCAGTGCAGAGCACTGACACAGGGCTTAATCTCACAAACTGTGAGATCACAGCCTGAGCCAAAATCAAAACTCAGGCACTTACTGAATGAGCCATCCAGGTAACCCTGAAATTTAATACTCAAAAGTATTCAGTAACCTTAGCTACCACATTCTCAACTAAAATTCTACAGAATTCTGCCAACTTTTCCATTTTCAAGCAATAAATTGCTGACACCCTTTTAACATGACAGACATTTCTTTCTTAAAAATGAGACCTACTAATATTCATACAAATACTAACTCTCGACTCATTTGGAGAGTTTAAAACTTGTCTGCAGTACATTGTATCTGACAAAGAATTCATATCCACAATAAATAAGTCTAAGACTTGATTAAAAATGGACAAGATTTAAACACTTTACAAAGTAACATATACAATGGTCACCATGCAAATGAAGAGACTCAATCTCATTAATCATCAGGAAAACGCAAACAAACCCACAATGAAATACTACTATACATTGGTGCCGGTGACTAAAAGTAAACACCAACACTACCAAAGATATAGACACTAGAAGAAATGTAAAATGTACAAACACAGTCTAAGAACTGGCAAACTATTTTTAAAGTTACACCATTATGACCCACCAATTTCACTCACAGGCATTTACTAAAGAGAAACACAAGTGTATGTCCACCCAGAGACCTGTACATGAACTTTGCTGCAGCTCTATACATAATAGCCCACATCTTAAAACAACTCCAGTATCTATCAAAGGAACCAGAGATAAATGATGGTGCATCCATGAAATGGATACTACTGAACAACACCAAGGATCACACAACTGATACACACAACACAGGTGAACCTTAAAAATAAAATGCTAAGAGAAGACAGACACAAGAGAGCTGTATGATCCTATTTATACAAAACTTTACTAAAGACATGTCTAATCTACAGTAATACGAAACAAATCAGCACTTGCCCAGGACAGGGCAGATGGGAGAGGTGACCGGGTGGAGGCATAAGGAAAACTTTGGCAGGGATATAAATGTTCTGTATTTTGACTGCACTGGTGGTTAAACTGGTAAAGATGTGTCAAAACTCATGGAACTGTACATATCAAATGTGTAAATTATATCTCAATCAAAGCTATTAAAAAACCCCAACCTAATTACCTTTTATCTTCTCCAACAAGTGACTCTGGTACATGGTATATCGTAACGCCTGCATCCATGGCCGCACATCATGCTGTTTACATGAGCGCAGAGCTTCACTGAAGAGTGGAATAAGACAATCCTGCCAGAGAAAACCAAAACTACTTAATGTCAACAGGCTCCAGGTCTGTCTGTAGACTGAGTGAGGCTGCACCCCCCATAATCCAGCTACTCAGATCTTGTCTATTAAACTCCCCGCTTTCTTCATTTTATCTTCTAATCACAAGAGGAAAAGACAGTCTAAGAGAAATCTTTGCTTTGCCATAAATAGGGGAAAAAAAGAATATCAAGTCCAATTTATCAATATACTTACCAATAAAGCACATTTTTATAAAAATAAACATAGCATATTTACTATAAAACAAAGGTTAAATTACAGAGAAACATAAAACAACCAATTTAAAGCAGAGTCTCAAATATTCTACTTCCCTTGGAAAGAGCCCATCTTTGGTTAAACTGTACCCTATCTGGGAGAAGGATAGGATGTCTTTTTTGTTTGTTTGTTTTCAAGTATGCTCTTCATCAACATGGAGCTTGAACTCAAGACCCTGAGATCAAAGGCTGCATGCTCTACCAGCCAGGCACCTTGCAGGTATCTTCATTAATCAAATCTAAAATTTGTAACAGCTGCCAAACAGGAAGGAAGGAAGGAAGGAAGGAAGGAAAGAAAGAAAGGAAAGAAAGAAAGAAAGAAAGAAAGAAAGAAAGAAAGAAAGAAAGAAAGAAAGAAAGAAAGAAAAGAAAGAAAGAAAGAAAAAGTAAAGCAAAGGAAAAAATTAAGCAATTAGCTATCCTTGAAAATCTCTATCTTTGGTTCCTCCATCTGCCTCATGTACTTCTCAAATGAAAATGTGCCTGAAAATGGCATTTTAGATTTCTGGGTTTACTGCCTTGTCCAACAAATGCTACAAATACTATTTTAAAAATAAAAAATTTGTTTCAATGAAATCTTTTTCTACACACATGCCTATTAATGTTCAGAAGAGTATCCTGATAAAAATACACATATACACACCTCTGTTGAAAGTCTGTTAGAAACTGTGTTCTCCAGAGCAGAAGAGCAATATAGTTGTAAGGTACTCAGAACTGGCAGAGACTGTGAAACTGTTAAAGTAGAAAGTCTCAGGGGTCCAATAGCTATTCGAGAGGTTTGCTTCAAGTACTTGACCACATTTCTGAAACAAAATATTTACTGTTCATTAATAAACGATATTTTCCAACCTGTAATCACTGAAGAGATAAGGCAGTTTGATAAGATGCTATCACAGTGTCATCCAAAGAGGGGAAAGGAAGAGGGGATGTCTGCCCTTTAGGAAAAAGGACACAAGCGACACACTTCTAGGTGTTTCTACAGTTTATTTAATTTCAACCTCCACATATGTTGGCAAGTGGCATTCATGTTTCATGTGACCTCTCCAACTAAAATGAAGCTATCATGACTAACTAGCATTGGTTAAGTGACTCATCCCCAATTACATACATTTACCATACTATACACACAGTGCACATTAACCTCCTTAGGATTAAACTTACTCGGTTATGGACTGCCACTTCTGGTCTTGTTCTATATGGTTTAAAGCAGTTGCCAAACAAACAGAACTTCTCAACAACTGAACTTCAATGGATTTCTGAAGTTCCCTCGGATCTGGACTTAACATGTTGGGAAGCAGTTTTTTCATATCTAGAGAAGTTAAATAAGTTCCGTTAATTTGTTTGTAACATATTAAGATATTTTAACAGTGTTAAAAAGTTATCACTGATGAACACATCCTTTCATATTTAAGCTCAGCCAGCTGAACACTATGATGAAGCATTTCTGAGAGCTATATACAAATTACAGTCTGCATTCAAATTCTATCTCAGACCCACCCAAAATCAGCTGATTTCCAAAAATCAATAAACCAACATACATTTTAAAGAGGTAAATCTATACTTATTTTGCAAACCTTACAGAATTTACCAAAGCAGTGCCAACACACAAACTACTCACAATACTAATTTTAGTGTAATATTTTACAGAATGTTCCAGTTGTGGTAAGGAAATTCATGAACCACATTAAGATGTTAAGAAAAACAGCTTAAACACTAAACTTTTTTCAAACGTAGCCACATAAATCACAAAGTCTTATGACAGCCTTTTTTAGTTTAATTTTAATTGAACTGTTTTCATTTGCCATATCAAATTTAAGTAGAACAGCCCTACATATGTTCTTTTGCATAGGACTCTGCCCCAAAATAAATGTGCAAAAACCTCCTAATTTTTCAGTAAAATACTAAGCCAAACTTTTGGGCAAATTGTCCATAAAATACTTAATTTTAAGATTATTATCTCAAATACCTATTTTCTCTTTTGATCCTCCAGCAAGTAGATTGATATTTTCTCCTGGTAACAATTCTAATTGCTCAGTACATTCAACAAATTCTCCAGATTCAAAACTGCTTAGTGATCTGTAATTAAAATATCAGTTAGCTTATATCAAACCCTATCCAGCCTGTGCAATCATTCAAAAAAAGGTAGAACAAATTCCAGAAAAAGTACAGTTACACAGCATTCTTTTGGTGAAGTACCTTCTATGTAGGACATAATTTTATTTCGGTTTTGAACACGTGACTACCAACTTAGTTAGGACTAAAACTGGAGTGGCAAACCGGAAAGCTACAACTACAGACTTTCAGTTTAGCATGTTCACCCGTACAGGTTTCCTTCCTCTTCTTGTAGTCTGTTATCCTCAGGGCCCAACCTACAAACTGACGGACCTCTGCAGGGCAATGCCAACATCTGATTCTCCCCAAGCTACTTCTAAATTCCCTACACAGCCCCACTCCCTACCTAGAGCCCAGGCCCCCGGAGGGCTCCTGTTCGATCATCTCAATGCTCCATCCTTCTCCTGCCTCCTTTGACTGGGCCTCTGACTGCCAGCCTCCCTCCCTCTCTCCCTTCTCCAACGTGTTGAAAGGAACCTGTTTCTCTTCTTTCAGAGAATTCTTTCTTTCCATCTCAATCTCCTCACCTGATCTGAAAATGGTGGTGCCTCTGAAACTGTTTTCCCACTACATGAATATCTTCCTCACATCTAACGGTGGCTGTTCATTGTAGTCATTTTTCAAACAGCAGTATTATTAGAATTTCAAACATCTTGCAATAGTAGATATGACCAATTTTAATATTTTTCTGCCACAGAGGCAGACTTTAAAGTTACTGAAAATCTATTTAGCTGAAAAAAAGTCCTTACTTTATGTAGTTGAAATCGGCTTTCAGGTTGAGCGAAGTGCTGCTGGTACTCTTTTTCAGGTCGTGGATGGCATTCTGCCAGTCCTGCACAGCAGCCCAGTCAGCAATAGAAATGTAGCACTCACATGCTTTATTACCCAAATAATTTATAACCTCAGGGGATGAGTCCGTTGATTTGGATAGCACAGTTTTCCTGGATTCACCTGAGTAAATATATTTTATAAAATAGAAAGAGACAGACAGACAGACAGACAGACAGACCCAGGGAAATTATAAATATTTTAATGAGCAGAGAAGTCTACATCTATACAATAGGATCATCAGTACAAACTACCTAAGCCACAACTGTGGATTTAAATCCTGGACACTCACCATTCAGAGAATGTTTGGGGCTGGCACTGTTACGCCCAGCATTGGCCAACGTAAGAACAGATTTGTCAAAGCTGGTGATGCAACAATCGACCCCCGTCATGGCACACAGGTGCTCCTGGTACTCCACAGAGGCCTTTTCAAACCTTCAATGCAAATTCAAACAGTCCTCACTTTTAAATTACCCACAGACTTCATTTCCAAAAAAAACTAAAAAAAAAAAAAATTAATCACCCAAATAAATTGAGCAGAGAAAATGAGTTAATTATTTTGTGTAGGGTGGGATGTGCAAAATTAGATTTTCGTTCTCACAACAAATGAAAATAAATGTACAGACTATTAAATACGTTTTTCTTAAAGGTAGTATTAAATAACAGAAAATATTAAGTATCTGATCTCATTATATATCAGGGCTAAGTAAAACAAATTTTAAAAAAGAATTCATAAAGTAACAGATACTAATGGCATATTTTAAAATTTCCAGGTTATCAAAAAAATCATAAATATTTAAAAAATGTAAATCATGAAATCTGACAGCATCAACAATCCTGCTATATAATAAAATCTGACATATCAGTATAGGAAAATATGAGAAGCCACAAAGACAAAATCTGTGTTTTTAAAAATCACATATGGTCAACAGAACTTAGGAGAAAAGTTATATTAATCATTAATTAAAATATATATATATAAATTAAAACAAATTATCTTCACTGATGATGGTGGCAGGGTGGTTGTTTCTCAGTGACCCTCACTATTCACAAAGGTGAAGTGAAGGGGTTATTCTACTGTTAAGGAAATAAATTGAAATCTCTGTTCTGTACAGTAACTAAGGAATAATATTTATCATAAGCCTTAAGGTCTGTAGCCTTTTTCTAGTAAATCAACTTGTAGGAATAAATTCAAAGAAAATAAAATTACAAGCTATAGTTTACTATAAAGAACTAAGTGCCATGGTATATTAATATCTGTAAAAAAACATCAGAAACAACCTTACTGTCCAAGGATAAGGAATGTTAAATTATGGTGCACTCACAAAAAATATAACTATGCCATTAAAAATAACATTGTAGAATATTTAATGTGGCAAAGTTTTTTTTTAAAGATTACCAAATAGAAAAAAAATGGTATGAGTAGCAGAAACAGCTATTTCTGAGAAATATGGGGAAAAGACTGTATATAAAAGAAAAACGAACTACAGAGGCATGTACACCAAAACTAACAGTAGCAGATGTAATTTGAGTTCTTTTATTTTTCCTACATCTTCCAGATTTGGGAAAGCTGACATAAATACACACAGTCTGTTACAATACATGTTCCTTTACCTAGAGAATGAGTGCACAAGGCTAATGAGCAAGCCTTCTAGCCACGAAGGATAGTTTGTACCAGACTCTGACAAGAAAGGTTATCAATTATGAAACAATTGGCAGATCTTATTTTAAGGAGGATTTCTTACTAATCTATAAATAAGGCAGGCATCTAAGTTTTGCTGCTAATTAAAGAATAGACTAAAGATGACTCCTAGTAAAGTGATTCACAGCAAGTTTCAATTGCTGAAATTGAACAAAGCTGGTTTTAACATTTAACTACAATGTTATCCAGGAATACAGAGGATTAAATATGAAGATATCCTATTACCTATTTCCTACCTTCCAACTTACCTCCCTTCTGCCTGTTGGGCCACTGAATTAATCCAGAGAAGGTTCTTCCCAACAATGGAAGATGACCAGACAGCAATTCCCTGTATCGCTTCAGGACAATGAAGCTCACACAGTGCTTCTACCACCATCATGATGGTTACTTCTAATTCATTCCCCTGGAATTTCATTCACAAAAATTAATCACAGACCTCAATACCATTAAAATTCAAGTATCTACTAAATTTATATAACTACTGATCAAAATCTAAGCCCATTGAAAAGCACGTGTATTTAATTATTTTTACAACAGCACTAATTAGCTTAGAATTCTTGAAATTGTTACATATAACGTAGCTACAAAGGTAACTGACACAACCATAACTAGCAGATGGTGTTAGTCTTTACAAAGTAAAAAAAAAGAAAAGAAAAAAAAAAGTATCCAGAATTTAACCTGTGGTTATCTGTAGAAGTAACATATGAATTAAATATAAAGCAAAAGTCAATNGTTATCTAATTAAGAAACACTATTTTTGGATTCCAATTATTTATTGAACCTACTTATAAACGGACACTTTTCCCATACATTGTAACACTATTATATATACTTCTTTGTATGTTATAAAATTACTACTGCATGCACTTTCTTATACATTATATAATTACTAAAAATTATTAAGAGAATTATTTATTCTACAACTTTCTTAGAATAACTTTAAAGTTCCACCCCCTTAAACATTTGACATGTTCTAAGTACAAAATACAAATAGTGATTTTGGAAGTTACTGCTTTTACAAAATATTGAATCAAAACCTTAGGAAATGAACAGAAATTTTTACTTATTTCATTTATAGATTAAATCACAACAAAGGAATTAAACTCAAATTTTCTCAATCAACAGATTTAAAATGAACTCTAAATGCACTTTATCTACCTGAGATGGATTTGTCTTCATTTCTGTAAGCAAGTCAAAGCCATGTCTCACGGTCACGGCAGGGGGGGGGGGCCCACAC
>NW_027531893.1:14021437-14022690 GCF_008692635.1 Crocuta crocuta
AACCCTACTCTCATAATGGAGAGTCGGATCCGTGTCAGCCAGTCTTGACAAGTTTGGCGATTGGTATAGAAAAAAGTCCTAATGACCTTTAGAA
Organism: Crocuta crocuta; assembly: GCF_008692635.1. NCBI lineage: Eukaryota > Metazoa > Chordata > Mammalia > Carnivora > Hyaenidae > Crocuta > Crocuta crocuta. The sequence continues at coordinate 14,021,532 of NW_027531893.1, forward strand.
AAAAGAAAAAATAGGGCTCAGGGTTGATTAAAATTTTAGGTATATATGTCTCAAATATACAATACTGGGATTTCAGCTCTGCACACACTGCCAGGCTTGACCATGAAATTGCAACAAAGCAACACTGAACCCACTGGAACCAACCTTGGGAGGTGATGTTAATGCATTAGCGCACCCCTCATATGCATTATACATTAACTTCTCCAGATTTTCCAGATACTGAAGAAGAAGAACAAGTCTAAGCTGGTTGCTACTGTGGCCTTCATCATTGTCTGCAGTTGTCCACTGACTAACATCTTGATCGGGGTTTAACGTGTGAGCTGCAAGACTTCTAATGATACCTTAAAGCAAAGACAATATTCCAAATTTAAAAGAAATCTCTAAAGATTCTACAAGTTGGAGATAATTTCACAGATTCACATTTGTCAAGTTTCCTCTCTAACCTACCATTTTAAAACAAAACTTGCAACATGAAAGACCTTTTATTTTAGGGGAAAAAAATGTTTTCTCTACACAAATCCCCTAGTTTCTGAACAAAGAAAAGACAACCATGCTGTTGTCAACACAATTATTCAATGAAAGGTTATTCTAACAAATATTATCTGAAAGACTATCAATTATTAAGGAATAAAAAAATATAATCTCCAATTTTTGTTTGAACAAAGATAAGAAATCCATTCTTTTTTTTTTTTTAAGCCTATTTATTTAATTTGGGAGAGACAGAGAGCGTGAGTGGGAAGGGTAGAAAGAGAGGGAGAGAGAGAATCCTAAGCAGGCTCCATCCCACAAACCATAAAATCATGACCTAAGCCGGTATCAAAACTACGATGCTTAGTTGATGAGCCACCCAGGAGCCATCATTACTTCTTAATATAGGGTTTAAAGGTCTTTTTACCAAGTTTGAAAAAGCACAAAGCTAATTACCTTCAATTGTCTGGAAAGTATCCTGAGCTCTGCCCAGTGGGGTTCTCAACTTAGAAAGCACAGTGAACTGTGCTGCTTCCCAAATAGCCCACTGCCAAAGGACGGCATCGGTCTTTAAGAGATTTCGGGGAATTGTTGATTGGTCACGTTTATCCAGTCTCTGGCAGCTATAGAACAATCTTTCTAACCAATTGTCCTTCCTGGGAAAAGTAGTTTCAAATTTAACAAACAATGA
>NW_027531893.1:14022737-14072891 GCF_008692635.1 Crocuta crocuta
AGAATGGTAAAAAAAAAAAAAAAAAAAAAAATGTGCAAAGGGAGCAGGCACAGGGGACTACAATTTTTCCTAGTTCAAATGGCAAAACCCTTAATGCCAAGAAGCATTACATCCCTCCTTTCAGGATGAGGAGGTCTTTTACAGTTAAAACAGGATGGGGTGCAGTGTGGAAGGGTTATTACAGTAAATGGTTCATGACAATTTGGCTATTAGAATAAAACATTCACTGCAACTAAGCACCTGCAGAATGTCTATGTCCCAGGCCTCTCCCTGAAGCATTAATGACTAGGTCAGAGCAGTTAACTGTCAAACATAGTCCATCATTCAATTTCAAAGCTCATTTTTGTTTCTTCAGATGCTATCTTCAAAGCAATTCTTCCTACTGCTGAAAACTAAATAACCCATTTGAGAAGATGTCATTTTCTACTCTGCCACTCCTGACATATTCTCTCCTCAAAATGGGTGTATGGTCAAGATATTCAAGTATATTTAAGTTACTTTTTCCAGATGAGAGAGTCAAAGAAATCTTACCCTGTTCTGTGAGAATTCCCATACAAAATAAAACTAATAACATCAGAGAAATCTTGTGGGTGGAATGTGTTACTCGGTGCTTTACTCATGTGACTTCTTAATGCTAAAGAAATTTCTTGAATTTCTGTGTGATTGTTATTGCTGTAGACAAACATAAAATCACTGTTATAAAAAATGCTTTAGTTAACAGGTTAGTTCTTACTGTAAACGGGCTATTTCCTTGCTAACTAAATGCAGAAATGGAAAAATAAAACTGAGACTTCAAAATGGATGCTGAGATGTTATTACAGTTTCAAAATTAACCGAGTAAAAACAATGAAGATTACAGTTGAGGTTAGTGAAGTAACTACGAAGAAGCACATTTTGGCACTCTCTTTTGTTACTTAGTATCATGAGCTTCTAAGTTTATAAAAATATTAAACTTTGTTAACTTCTTCTAGACCTAGACAATTTGATCCTCTGACATCTCTTCAGTCACTGAGAAGTGCCATACAAGAGGTAACATTAATTCACTAATAGGCAATTTGTCTTCTCCTAAACTAAAGGACTAGGCAGTTACAACATAGTGGGGTATCTCTGTTCCAACAGAACTGTCATACCTCAAGACAACATCTAAAGGAATTGACTTCAACAGCTTTCCAAATGCTTGTCGAATACGAGTTCCACTATGGACAAGCTGAACACGGCAAACATCAACGCACCTACAAAAAAATGAAACAGTTAACAGAGGTACGGCAACAGTTCCAAGTTCTTAGGACCAGGGTCAGAAGACAGAATCTTTAGTCCATACCTCTGTAGAAGATCATCTGGCAAAGAAGAGGACAAAGCATGTAGACTGCTGCATGCTTGCAGACAGATATTCACATCTTCAACAAGAGCTATTAAGAATTAAAAGATACTTTCAGCTTGTGAGAAGAAATTATATGCCAGTATGTCATAACTTCCTGAACACACTGACTCACTCAACAGGCATTGCTCCTGCCTAGAACATATCACTGGGACAACATTTGGGAAAATGGTACATCCAACAAAACCCACTTAAAGTTACTAGTCTTTACCCAAACTTTTTTCTGAAGGAAATTTCAAAGGAAATGGAATGTATAAACATTTACCTAAGATTAAAAATGTGATAATCACTTAAAAACAATTTATTTTTCATGTATTAAGAATACCAAAATTTGGGGCGCTTGGGTGGCTCAGTTGGTTTAGCGACTGACTTTTGGCTCAGGTCATGGTCTCACGGTTCATGGGTTCAAGCCCCACGTCAGGCTCTGTGCTATCAGCACAGAGCCTGGAACCTGCTTCGGATTCTGTGTCTCCTTCGCTCTCTGCACCCCTGCCCGGCTTGCTCACTTGCTCTCCCCCTCTCTCAAAAACAAACATTAAAAAAAAAAAAATAACAAAAGCAAAGACAGATTACGCATCTGCCCCTGAGATAAGAATTATACATTTCATGTTACAAAAATGTTCAAATGACTATCTTTCTCTCATTACTAAAGACCCTTTTTAGGTGTATAGATTAACAAAATCTTTTTTTAAAAAAAATCACAGAATCTTACTGTTGGCTAAAAGGCCTTTACAAAATTTATGGAAGGATGGAAGAGAGAATAAAGGTGCATATGTTTCAGACTTCTTCATTAAAACAGCCACTTCCAGAGCCCAGGTCATTAACAGTTTCCTGAAACACAAAATATACAGTTGATTTTGAAAGAAAGAAAGAAAGAAAGAAAGAAAGAGAGAGAGAGAGAGAGAGAGAGAGAGGGAGGGGGGGAAGAGGGAAGGGGGGAAGGAGGGAGGAAGGAAGAGAAGGAAGAAAAGCTTTAAAAATCTATTTTTATGTTAGTTTGCTTTTGGCTTTTTAACGATCTCAAACAACAGGAAACAAAAAATTGAAACTATAGAAATTCCTTTGTCAAAAAGCTGAATTTCCTTTAAGAAAATCTCCCCAAATCAGAAGTTATAGCAAAGAATATAAAAAATCTCTATAGATACATTCTTTTACATAACTGCAGGCAGGGAGGTTTCATTCAATTCTTTCAGAAAAGAACAAGAAATCCTGGATTAAATAATAAAGCTAAATTTTCAGTGTTTCATAATGAAGAGGCTGCTCTATACCACTACCTCAAGTCTGGGTTTCTTACCCTCAAATTATGTAGCTAAGATAATGAAAAGTTAAGAACACCTAATATTAGAAGTTAGTACTTAGTTACCTTGTGTCCTGATTAAGATTATCTTTCTTAAGCAATATTCCCAGGAGATTTAATATAATTGAGAAATGTTTTTTTGTAGCTGTAGTTACAGTACTAATCACAGCTCCATCAAACAAAGACGGGGATGAAGAACTAAGACTGCTAGATATAAAGTGATCGTGCCTGGAAGACAAAAGAAAAATCATCTTTCATCTCTAATTTAAAAAAAAAAAAGCAATTCCAAAGTCAACATGCTTTTTAAGATCTATCCTTCAAGCACCCGTCTTCCCATATAAAAATTAAAAAGAAATTTTTTAAAGTATCTGTACAATACAGTACCTGGTACAATGAGAATACAATGTGTAAAGCACTGCATACTGAATGGCAGGGAAGTGAACAGCCAGGTCACCGTGCACAATCATCAGATTCTTACTCAGGAGGGCAAAGACAGTTGGAGACAGTGCCCACATCTGAGGATGTAAACAGAAGAGTAAATGTTTGGTTCCTCCAAGACACGCTTATCCTTCCAAAATATGTGTACACATTTTTTAAATCTCAAATGACAGATACAAATTCAGAAACAATCAAGTAAATTAAACCTGGGGTCAGCATTCACTTTTTGTGAGGAAAGTTAAGTATTTTAGACTTTGCAGGTCAGGTGATATCTCTATTGCAATGAGCACCTCTTCAACTCTACCACTATGGTGAGAAAACAGCCATGGACAAAAATCAGAGTGGCCATTTTCGATAAAAGTTTCCTTACAGGAACAGGGGATATTTGCACAATTCTGTACATATACTATAAATCCTTGAATTTAAATGGGAATTATATGGTATGTGAATTAAATATCAATAAACATTCATTTTTAAAAAGAAAAAAATAGGTTTCGAGCTGTATTTGGCTCATAGGCTGAAGTCTACTAATTCCTGATCTAAACAAAGCCCCCCACCCCGTACCGTTTAGTGTACTAGACTGCATCTCCTCTATTTTCCATATACTGCAAATGGCAAGATCCCATGCACAATGAGAAAAAAGGGATCTTCTGCCACTCTAAGCCTTTTCCATCTTTCCCTTTTCCTTCCACTGCTAAGATACTCCATTTCACTTGACTGCCCCTTCCTGATCCTCTCTGTTTCCAGAGTACAAGACAAAAACCTCCTCAAATCTACATACAGTAAGAATTGTTCAACAATGAAATTTTACAGTTTGAGTAGAGTTTACTAGAGCCTACCAACATCTGCCCTAACTAGCAGTGGAAGGGGCAGCTACATGTGGACTGATACAAGGCAATGTCATCACGAGAACATGCAAGTATAAACACCAAATCTTGACTTTTCCCTCCCTTCTGTTTACTCTTCTTCTCTCTTAGGGACTTTATCTCTTAATTATACCCTATTATTTTTTTGTTAGAAATAATGTTTTTCAATCCTTCAAGGCCTAACAGAAGGGAAAAATATACAGATCAGAGCAATAATTATAAATCAAAGGCAAGGTCATTTCAAATTTCTTAAATCTTTATTCTTTTCCCAAAAGAATATACGAATATTCCTAGAGAAAAGTAGGCAGTCAAAAAGTATGACCATCTGTAAGCACTAACTTTCATGAACAGAAAAGGGAAGAAGGAGCAGCATATTGAAGGAACTATACAAATCTGAGCTGTAGAAAATGTTGACAAATTTTCTGCAAATATGTTAGAGTAAAAAGAAATTGATAAAAGACATCTTTCTAAAAATAAAACAAATAAGAAAAAATCTCATCAAGGGCTGTCAAAGTAAGGAGGAAGAAAGCAAACCCTAACGACAAGAAAATATTCCTGTCGATTCTCATTACCCCAGCAAGTCCTAAATACGGCACTTACTCCACAATGACTCTAGAGACATGCTGACATGATGACACTAGTAAATGAAACAGATAAACACGCAATGAAAAGAGGCTTAGAGATTAAAACAAAGCCACTACAAGTGAAGACTCACCCCAATCAGCGAGTTTTTGGCATTTCCAATTGTAGTCAGGGCACTGAGGTCAAATATAACTACAAATTTGGCATTGTCTACATTGAATACATGATTTTTAAAAGCCTCATGTTTTATTTCAGAACAGGCATCAGGAAGTTGTAGACTATGTAGCAGATTGTTTAGGGCACAAGTCATTTCCCCCAGAATTAATTTATAGGCAGTCTCCAAAACAGGAATATTCTTCAGGCTGAGAACTGCTTGATAAACAGCATGGGCTACAGCAACAACCTTTAAAACGAGAATTCAGGAGAGTGATGATTAAATGGAAAATAAAAGGACTACCTGCATAATGTGATGATACAAATCAACTGAAGACCAATAAATAAATTCACTGTCCAGAACATCAAAGACCTTAATTTTTTAAAAAATCCAACTTTTAAGGAAACTACATGTGTCAACAAGTTTATAAAAATTTTCAGGGGCGACTGGGTGCCTTAGTCAGTTAAGCGTCCAACTCTTGACTTTGGCTCAGGTCATGATCTCACAGATCGTGAGTTCAAGCCCCGTGTCCGGCTCTATGCTGATGGTGCAGAGCCTTCTTGGGATTCTCTCTCTTTGCCCTTCCCTCAAACATGTATGTGTGGCATACACTCGCACATGCTCTCTCTCAAAGTAAATAAACTTTAAAACTTTTCAAAACTTTTTTACATAGGAAGGGTCCTCTAAATTAAAATTTCATAAAAGGTCATTTTTAAAAAATGGCCAGTATCAAACATCTACAAAAAGACCAATTTAAAAATGGATTTTGCAACAACTATTTGGAAAGCCTGTCGTGGTTCTGATGTGGAGTCAGTTGAAAAGCTAATAATTAAATTTATGATAAAACATAGTCCTTCTGAATTTGTAACTTTAAAAATATCGCTTATTTTATGAAATTTTAATAAAATCTAATAAAAACAAATTATGGAAATATGAATATAATAGCTGGCACATCAGTCTGACAATCAACAAATACTAAGTTGAAAGCATCATTATAATCATTGTACTTTAAACCCAATATTTAACATTTCACTCCATTTCATTTATGTAGCTAATAGGCAACTTAAAGTCAACTCCTCAATGACCTAAGTTACCAAAACTTCTTATCAATGCATCACTTACCTCTTTTTCTTTATGATAACGCAAAAATAGTAGTTTAGATGATGGTATAAACAGTTTTTCTACAAATGATGATGGCAGTTTTGTATTTATCTGTTCAACAATCTAAAAGTATAAAATAAAAAGAAGTTAGCTATCAAGACACAATGACATGGAGAAACCTTAAATGCATAATGCTAACAGAAAGAAGCCAATCCGAAACAGCTACATATTATATGATTCCAACAATATGACCTGATGAAAAAGGCTAAACTATATAGACAGTAAAAATATCAGTGGTTACCAGGATTTTGGAGGGATGAATTGATAGAATACAAGGGATCTGTAGGCAGGAAAAACCATTCGGTATGATACGGTAATGGTGAATATGTGGCATAATTCGTCAAAACCCTAGAATGTACAATCCAGAGAGTGAACCCTAAGGTAAACTATGGACCTCCGTTAATAACTTGTCAATTTTGTTCATCAATTATAATAAATGTACCGCATAAAACAAGATTAGTTAATAATGAGGGGAACTATTGTGGGAGAGAGTATGGGAACTCTGTACTTAAGGCTCAATTTTTCTGTAAAACCTAAAAACTGTTCTGAAAAATACTTATTGATTTAAAAAGTAATGTATCTAAACTATATTTTAAGTCCTTAACATTGTAACATTAAAATGTTTAGACTTCTAAATAGGATACACGTATCTACGTTTAAATATAGGCTGCTGTTTTTTTTTTTTTACTTGGCAAAGGGAAGTGTAACTTTGGCAGAAATGTTCAGCAGAGTATCATCTAAAATTTACTTTAAAACAATTCAGTTGTGGATGGAGGCAGAGCAAGGAAGGGGCAGAGAGAGGCCTAGATGACACCAGATGGACCATATGTTTCTAATTATAGAAACAGTACTAAGTATACAAAGATTCACTATGCTATTCTCTTTTTTTAATACTCTTCAAAATGCCCATAATAAAAGGTGGAGAGGAGGGAGAGTATTTATGGTTAAGGAAAGAATAAACACTTAGTTTCATATGGGAAACAAAATGTAACAAGGTCTTTCAAAGTAGCTATCAAGCACCTATATGGTATTTATCATGTGTACTCAATAGTCTTATGTGAAGGACAATGTTTCATCCAAAAAGGGGGGGGGGGGGGGGAAAAAAGCTACGCTAAGATCAAACGCTAAAAGTAAACAGGTAAGAGAGCAAAAGCAAACTAGATTATGTAAATAAGACTAATTAATGCCCTCTTAAAAGAACCACCACCACGATCAAGATCGTCATTTCTTCCATACTAATTTAAGGGCCTGAGTAAACAAACATATTAAAAAGCAACAAAGAAGAATTCACATACCAATGTGAGTAAATTCAAGACTGAGATGATATAATCTGTACCGCAAGTCTGGCAATTCTCCAGTTGGTCTAATCCATATGTAATGACCATGTCACAATGTATAGTCATGCTAGGATCCAAGCTGCCGAGCAAAACACCAACACACTCATTAGCAGCTGTCAACACAGCCTCAGAAAAAAACACTTGGTTTGCAGCCGTCACACATCTCATTACTCTGTACAGAACCTGCAAATGGGGAGAACAAGCAGCTTTTTAAAAAAATTCACATGCTTTCACAGAGCAAAATAGTTTCTATTTAATGCAGTTTCAACTGAAAATTAACTGCCTGCCTTGTCAGTAGTCTCTTAATATTCTAGCTCTCAGTGGCTGAAATCATAAAGGTATCTTTAGTAAAATACACAAAAATGATCTTGCCTAAAAAATTCTAAAAATCCCCTATCTCTTTTATACCCAATTTCTATCACCCTTCCTCCCCCACCCAAAGTGACCAAATGGCTGACGCTCAGAGTGTTTATATTCACCAAATACACCAGTACTTAGAACAGTAACAGTATTAACATGGGAATAATCAGCCATGAGAATAATCTTTCTCCATTAAATCACTTGAGCTTTTGGTAATCAATCTTTTAAAATTAACTATCCAAGTCACCTGAGCTTATCAAAGTTCATGAACTGATAGTCTCTTTGGAAAGAGAAGTCTCATTCATAACATACAATACCTATTTGAGGATTATGAAAAATCATGGAACTTCCAACCAAAAACCCACTAAATAATAAGAGTCACATTAATGTACAAAATTTATAATAAAAATAAGGAAGAAACCCAATAAATTGATACAGCATATTTTTACGTAACATTCAACAATCACTACATACAGGCCTTAACCTATAGGTTAAAAAGGCCTAAAAGACCTTCATTAAAGAATATATTAAATATATAACTATCCTGGGAAATGACTGTTCTTTCCTTTTGTTTTATATCTGAGTTTACTGCCCTTATTTCAACACTGACAATCACCAAGACTGAAGATATTAAATCATCTTGTTCAGGTTTAAAATATCAAAATGCTGGTTTTAATTATCTTCAAGATCTGACATTTCTGCTCAAATACACAATTAGCTTAACAAAAAATACATATATAATTAATATCTTATTTTATCTGGCAATGTGTTCAACAGAAGTACAAGTGAGGATTTTATCCTAGCAGTAGAAGTTGTAATCATTTAACCTTTGATGACTGTACCATGCATGTCTCTCCCTTGTCTCTCAAGCACAGTCCACTGACGGGTCCACATATCACTTCCACCACACTGAGGGGAAACCCTCCCTAGACTGTAAGATAGGGCAGCTCATGTTCGGGGCTGCTGAAGGGTGGCAATCACACCGCCTCTTGTAACTGATCTCACACTACTATATATTTTAAGTTCTTACAACTTTATAACCTTTGATGTCGGGCTATCAAGTTGTTTTATCCTGTCATGTTCAGAAAAAAATACTTTTTGAAGATTTCTCTGTAGCGTGTTATTAATATGCTGAAAAACTAAACTCAGAAACTGAACAGCAAAACTATAATTAATATTTTTTAAGAAAGATTTTAAAAGAATATAAAAAACCAACAATGCATTTATGAAGGATCTCATGACAAAAAACTTTATGCACATTTAAAATGCAGTGAAGCCTTATTCTCATATGGGAGTGGGGAAAGAAGGAGGATAAAACAGGATCCCCTCCCTTCCTGGTGATTTAAGAAAGTAGCCACATATGTAAACACATACTAAACAAATGAAGGGTTAATAAGATAGTTCACTAGGTAAAGAGAAGCATTTACGATATAGGACAATTTTATTTTTGAATGATACGTAAAGCTCCTAAAGACACTTACATCTGTTACATATGCCTCAGTAATGGGAGGACCTCGAATTGGGCTGAAGCGTTCTCCGATGCTCCTCACGACAGTACTGAACACCCGGAGAAGCGCTGCCAGCTTTGGCAAAGACACAGATGGAGGAGGAACATCTTCATCCACAGACTCCCCAGAAGCCACATGGCTGAGGTCCTAGATGTGAAATCACAGCACTCTTACTTAAGTAGGACACTGTTAGGGGCACCTGGGTGGCTCAGTCGGTTGAGCATCCAACTTTGGCTCAGGTCATGATCTCACGGTTTGTGGGTTTTGAGCCCCATGTTGGGCTCTGTGCTGACAGCTTTGGAGCCTGGAGCCTGCTTCAGGTTCTGTGTCTCCCTCTCTGCCCCTCCCCCACTCATGCTCTGGCTTGCTCTCTCGCCTCTCTCAAAAATAAACATTAAAAAATTTTTTTTAATGTTTAAGTAGGACATTGTTCAAAAAAAACCCCAAAAATTTTAATTTTTTAAAAACTTTGCTTTATTTTTAAGGTTATTAATTTGAGAAAGAAAGAGAGACTTCCAAACAGGCTCCGTGCTGTCAGTGCACAACCCGAAGCAGAGCTCGATCCCACAGACCATGAGATCAGGGCCTGAGTTGAAATCAAGAGCTGGACACCCATCAACTGAGCTGCCCAGGTGCCCTAAAAAATTCTGAGTTTTTAACTCAATTAACTTTGTAATAGGTTTTTACAAATAAAGGAATTTTAGCCTATCAGAAATCAGAAAAAGAAACATAATCTAAGTGTGAAAAATGAATTTTACTTCTCAAATTAACAATCCAATATTTAAATAAGCCAAAAATAACCTCAACAGATTAAGGAAATAACCTCTCATACCAACTCAGATAGGTCTTGGGGAAAACTTAATTCTAGGACATATACTCTGTTATATACAGGTATAAATGAAGCCAGAAACTTCTGCCATTCCTATATTGGTTTCTGCTAAAATCTTATTTCAGGTACTCTTTGAGGCCCTGAACCCAACAGTAAGTATGCCACATCAACACCATGCACACAAAGAGCAAAGGGGGAGCAAAGTGTTAAAAAAATTATAAAATCTGGTTTACAAATCTAGTTAAGGAAATAAAATAAACCCAAAGAAAAAGACTAGCAAAAAAAGGAATACTAGAACCAACATAACACTTACATATAATTAAGCATCAAAATAACTGAAGAGAATTAGATCTTAAAAATACCAGGGGAGAGAGTCTTTACAAACTAGAAGGGGAAGCTTCAGCAATGCAGATCAGCTTTAAAGGTAGGCTACGAACAAAGATATCCTAGGTGTGGAGGCAAAGAAAGAACACAAGCAAAATATTCCCTTCACTCTTCTCTGAAAGGCTCAAAATAGCCAAGATAAAACTGAATCATTATGGGAATCTCAAACATCTAACAAGAATCATTGCAGGTCTGAGTAGAGAAGAAACAGAGGTTCACACAGGAGATGGCCAATGTAAGCCCTGACAAGTGGGCCAGGAAAGCCAGGACCCAGTAACAGAGACTTCAGCCTTACAGTCGTCATACTGCACTTGTACAATGGCAAAATATGCTGAAGCCAAGTCTTATTCTCCAAGCGTGATCCAAGATCCTCAATATACATAACAGAAAAGTCTTTAGGGGCTTGTTTATAGCATCAATTCACTTTACTTTTAATACTTTTGGTAAAAAAAAATAAAAATGAAATACAGAAAATGTCTTCAGAAAACTACTAGCAACCAGATTTATTTCAAGTTTTGCAAAATAAGGCCTACTATTTTTCTTTCAGTCTTTCTGGTAATGCAGCTGGTAACTTAAAAACATGTAAAGGGCACCTGGGTAGCTCAGTCAGTTGAGCATGTGACTCTTAATTTTGGCTTGGGTCATGATCCCAGAGTTATGGGATCAAGCCCCACTTTGGGTTCCATACTTAGTGTAAAGTCAGCTTGAGATTCTCCCTCTCTCTCCTTGTCTCCCCCTCCCTCCCTCCCTATTCCCCCCTCCCTGACTCACACTCTAAAAATTAAAAAAAAAAAAAAGAAACAACACACATGGAAAAAAAATTAAAATATTACAATGGTCTTATAATTTCTATTCAAATATCAAGTGGTCTGAAATATTTAAAAATAAATCTAGGGGCATCTGAGCAGGTCAGTCGGTTGAGTGTCTGACATTTGATTTTGGCTCAGGTGGTAATTTCAGTTTGTGGATTCAAGCCCCGTGTAGGTCTTCATGCTGACAGCGTGGAGCCTCCTTGGGACTCTCTTTCTCTCCCTCTGTCTCTGCCCCTCCCCTCCTTGCTCTTTCTCCCAAAATAAATAAATAAACAAATAAATCTGGCACTGTTTAAGATTTTTCTTTTGTTCTTAACTGAAATTTTAGGAAGTAACTTAGCTTTCTATATACTCACCTCAGCATATGCCTCCATGTCTTCTAGAAACTGACCAAGAAGAGTGGTAGAAAATGCAAGATCAGCTACCCAAAACGGCTCTAAACTCTGCAACCACCCTAGGAACCATACAAAAAATTTAAAAGAGAAAATATTAAAAATCCAAATTAAAAATATATCTAAAAACTTTGTTTTGAAAGTTATCCAATTTTCAAGTTGCATATCCTTAAAACACAGCTTATTTCATAAAATTAGAAGCGTTAACTGTTAAATATGCTAATCATAATTACCAATGTCTCTTTTAATACTGCAAAAATTAATACTCTCCAGAAATTAAAATGTGTATCTCAGTCCTTATTTTTCATATTGTCTATATTGTCACTATACACGTGGCTTAGGCTAAAATGCCACAACCTACCACCAGCCTGGCTTTCTACTCCAGAGCAACAACTACCCACTAAAGGTGTCCACTAATCTCCCCAGTGGAAATGGGTCAGAACCACTCTCAATGGCATATCCTATTTTCAGAAGGTTACTGCACCGATTAAGCTAAGAGAAAAAAACTATCAGTACCTGAAACAAGCCAAAATATCCAAATGAATTGTGCTAGTCATTCATTTAACCCAAAAATAAATAAAATTGTCTTTATCATTTAGAGTTCTCCAAATTGATCCAGAAACACAAGTATCACAAATATCCAGGATTCCAGTCTATACCAAGGAGTACTGCCTCTGCAACACCTCCTCCCACCAGCACAGGCCACAGGCGACTTGGGGGAAGGCCTTTCAATTTCTCACAAGTGCAATCATAACCTGTCTTTACTCTCCCCTACCAAGAGTAAGTTTTCAAAATTATCCTTTGAGAGGATAAATTTTGCTAACAAGCCATACTGAATTGTAATAACCAAAATATTTCTGGGAAGCAGTTCTTTTTCTTACATTATGAAAGAAACAGTATTACAGCTGGACTTTGAGGAACCAGAGGTCCGTCCCACAATATTTACATGACTGGCATATATGCTGAATAACTTACCAGATACCTGCTGGGTAAGCGAAGGTTTCTGAGTATGATCTATGTGCCATCCAACTAATATATCAACCGTATCCTGTATGGAGACAAAGAGAAAAGGGCTAATCATTTAAGGCTATCTGTCCTGTGGACGATTTCAGAATTTTAGAGTAAGCAATCCTAGCAAAAGTGTCTGTGTTCTACCTATTTAACATTATAAAAACTTAGGGAGAGGGCAGGGCAAGAACATAATGGAACTTTGTTTATGACCTTGAGGAATTATTTTTTCTTTAAATACTCTAAGGTATTAATGTCAGAAAGTACAGATGGTATTTACAAAAGCAGTGTTATTGCACTATTCTATCCCAGACCCTCCAGCATCAATGATTATACTTACACAATCCAAAGCTTTGTTTTCTCTCTGATTCCCAAGGTCCTTATATATACACCCAATCCTTTACCTCAACACCTAAACAGAGAGCGTCAGGGAACTCACCCTAAAATTAGTGCTGAAAATATGAGGGTAACATCGAGCCACCAAAAGAATGCATTTGACACATTTGCAAAGTAATTCTGGTGTATCCACGTTTTCAAGAATGGACTGTAGGCTGGTCATTACAAGCTAAAAAAATAAAAGTTATAAACTGTGAATATCCAAAACAGGAAGGAAACAAGCATATTGTGTTATTTATTAGTAACTTTATCTCAAATTGATTACAGTACCAAAGAAAAGGAAGCTTATAGATTTGGCTCCAAAAAAAGTTGAAAACATTTCATTCCACTAAGATTAAAGCGGAAAATAAGTGCTGTTTCCTCCTATTTAATGTGTCTTAACATACTTTCTAAGTAACGTCTCACATTTTTATTCCTAGTGCTCAGTTTAATACCCTGGACTCGATTAAATTTCATGTACAAAAAACTAAGATGTGCTTAGAAAACTTTTCCTTGAAGTACTACAATTACTCTCCAGTTCAAAATCTATAGCAAATCGTATATAATTTATGCTTGGGGATATTAGCACTTGCTTCAAATTTGAATGACACAGAGAAGATTAACATGGCCCCAATACATGAATGACAGACATGTGGGCTATTGGACCACTATATATAGATCTATTTTTTAAACAAATGAAGGCAGGTCACTGATAGAATATTTTGCAACTGTTAGAAACCATTTTTCCCTGAAAAGGAAAGCTCTTCTTTACAAACAAATGAGGTTGAAACTATAGAAAAAATGCTAGAACTGGAATAGCACCTAACATTTTGCATAGCCAATGTTATAATCCATATGGGTAAAGAATATGAATGGGTGCCAAAATCACTGAGTGAAATGTAACTAAAAAACAGGTTAGACGGTATCATGCCCAGATTAGTCACTAATTTCAAAGGGAGACAAACAAGCCTCCACAAGGAAAAATTCTGGTCGTCACCACATCAACCATCACTCTTTCTGACAGTAAGACAATCTGAAGTTATGTGTCTGCTGGTGGGATGCAATAGTAAGGATGAATACATGAAGTACTTATAACCAAAATGTTTAAAATCAGCAAAGAGCAATCAGACAAACTCAGAAAGTAGAACATTCCACAAATAAGAAAAAACTATGTTAAAGCAAGATATAAAAGGCATCCAAATCAGCCAGGAGTAAGTCAAACTTTCACTCTTCGCAGATGACATGATAATCTATATGGAAAATCCAAAAAGATTCCACCAAAAAACTGCTAAAACTGATCCAAGGAATCAGCAAAGCTGTAGGATATAAAATCAATGCACAAAAATCAGTTACATTCCTATACAAGAACAATGAAGCTACAGAAAGAAATCAAGGAATCGATCCCCTTTGGTGCATTTACAAATGCACCAAAAACCATAAAATACCTAGGAATAAATCTAACCAAAGAGGTTAAAAATCTATACACTGAAAACTACAGAAAGCTTATGAAAGAAACTTAAGAAGACACAGAAAAATGGAAAAATATTCCATGCTCTTGGATAGGAAAAACAAATATTGTTAAAACGTCAATACTACCCAAAGCAATCTACATATTCAATGCACTATCTATCAAAATAACACCAGCATTCTTCACAGAACTGGAAAAAACAATCCTAAAATTTGTATGAAACCAGAAAAGACCCCTAATAGCCAAAGCAATCTTGAAAAAGAAAACCAAATCAGGAGGCATCACAATCCCAGACTCCAAACTGTATTACAAAACTGCAATCATCAAGACAGTATGGTACTGGCACAAAAACAGACACTCAGATCAATGGAACAGAATAGAGAACCCAGAAATGGACCCACAAACGTATGGTCAACTCATCTTTGACAAAGCAGGAAAGAATATCCATTGCAGCAGGTGGTGCTGGGAAAACGGACAGGGACATGCAGAAAAATGAACATGGACGGACCACTTTCTTACACCACACGCAAAAATAAACTCTAAATGGATGAAAGTCCTAAATGTAAGACAGAAGCCAACAAAATCCTTGAGGGGAAAGCAGGCAAAAACCTCTTTGACCTTGGCCACAGCAACTTCTTTCTTACTCGACATGTCTCCAGAGGCAACGGAAACAAAAGCAAAAATGAACTATTGGGACCTCATCAAAATAAAGGCCTTCTGCACGGTGAAGGAAACAATCAGCAAAACTAAAAGGCAACTGAAGGAATAGGAGAAGATATCTGCAAACAACATATCATATAAAGGGTTAGTATCCAAAATCTATAAAGAACTTATCAAACTCATCACCCAAGAAACAAAAAATCCAGTGAAGAAATGGGCAGAAGACATGAAGAGATACTTCTCCAAAGAAGACATCCAGATGGCCAATCGACACATGAAAAAATGCTCAACATCACTCATCATCAGGGATAAACGAATCAAAACCACAATGAGATACCACCTCACACCTGTCAGAACGGCTAACATGAACAACTCAGACAACAGATGTTGGCGAGGATGTGGAGAGAGAGGATCTCTTTTGCACTGCTGGTGGGAATGCAAACTGGTGCAGCCACTCTGGAGAACAGTATGGAGGTTCCTCAAAAAGTTAAAACAGAACTACCCTACAACCCAGCACTCACACTAGTAAAGTATTTATCCAAGGGATACAGGTGTGCTGTTTCGAAGGGGCACATGCACCCCAATGTTTATAATAGCGCTATAACAATAGCCCAAGTATGGAAAGAGCCTAAATGTCCATTGATGGATGGATGGATAAAGAAGATGTGGTATGTATGTATATACAATGGAGTATTACTCAGCAATGAAAAAGAATGAAATCTTGCCATTTCCAACTATGTGGATGGAACTAGAGGGTATTCTGCTAAGCGAAATTAGTCAGTTAGAGAAAGACAAATATCCTATGACTTCACTCATATGAGGACTTTAAGATACAAAACAGATGAACATAAGGGAAGGGAAGCAAAAATAATATAAAAACAGGGAGGGGGACAAAAACATAAGAGACTCTTAAATAGTTATCATAGTTAAAATAGTTATAATTGGTTTTTAATTTTTTTTAAAGTTTATTTGTGAGAGAGATAGACAGCACATGAATAGGGAAGGGGCAGAGAGAGAGAAAGAATCCCAAGCAGGTTCTATGCTGTCAAGCTCTGTGGTGTTGAGATCATGACCTGAGCTGAAGTCACGAGTCAGATGCTTAACTGAGTGAGCCACCCAGATGCCTCAGAATATAACTACTTTTGAAAGTGACTTAAGTAAAATAAAGCATATCATGAATTATAAAGAGCAAATATAAATAAGAAATATCTGATACTCTAAAAACATACCAAACTCTAATTTTTAAAAGCATTGTTAGTCAAAAAAATTTTAATTGCTTATAATTTTGCTCAAAATTAAATCAAGAATGATCTTTTAACACATTCAGATACAAAAAAAGTGAAATAAAGCTAAGTAGGGCTGGTTTTCATTTATACAAAATTACATCACTTGGAATACAAGTTTTGGGCACAATATCAAACCCAGAAAGTCCTAGAATGAGTGGTGCTGTTCATTTGACTCCCTCAAAAACCATCGAGTCCCCTCCTATCCAGCTGTCCTCACCAAATCCCTATTTTCAAATCTGCAAATGATTCTGGTACTAAGCAAATTCAAAGAAAAGCTTCAAAAAAGCTAAAAAACAAGATTTAAAAAAAACTTATTTTGTTTTAAGATTTTATTTTTATTGATTTATTTTAAGTTTTATTTACTTAAGTAATCTCCACCCCAAATATGGGGCTCAAGATCAAGACTCACACACTGGTCTGACAAGCCAGCCAGGTGCCTCTAATTTATTTTAAATCTAGCTTTAATGTGTACCCTTTACTCAAACTCAGAAACAGAAATGTTACTCATATTTACTATCAGTAGATAACCCCAAGTTTCCTTTCTCCAAACTCCCCTCCAAAAACACTGCTGGGAAACTGTTAAAAAAAAGTTTTTTCCTCAGAACATCAATTTTCCCCTTCATTCTTACCTGCATTACAGATGAAAAGGCTTTCTTTTCTCCTACAGTCTCTAATGCTTTGTAGGTGGCACATAAGTAGAGGAGTTTAACTTCATCTTTTGTAGATGAGCTAAATTTGCTAAATATCCATTTGAAGATCTTCTCAGCCTCATAGCTCAGAGAAGCACAAAGAAGGCCAAGACAGCAAGCTCCTTCCTGTCTCAACTCCTGAAGCAATTTGCTACTGTGTTTATTTCAATGCAAACAAAACAAAATACACAAAAGGCTTAACATTTCAAAGATGACAAGAATGACACATTTTACAAAAGAATGTCTTCAATGATTTTTTAAAAACTTTTCTATTCAAACTACATAAAAGGTTGAAATTTTATCTTTAAATATTCTCTATTCTATCCCCCAGTGCCCAAAAGCACCTTTGTTAGACATTAGATTTTCTTTTGCAGAATCAATTATTTACAAACAGTAAGGAAAGGCCCAGAAATACTAAAATTCAGGCTTCAAACTCCATCTCAAGTTACATTTAATGATTCACAGAAAAGGGCAGCAACAAAGGGTCAGATAAAACATACTATGAATAACTATATACGATGTAGTGTTCAGTAGGTAAGGATATAAAACAGGAAATGGTAACAGTTAAAAAACGCAACAAACTTAAAAGGATAACAGCACTGATTTAAGTATATTAATAACTAACTATATAAAATGAAACCATCAAAAAGCAGTAAGGTTCATGACCTGCTGAGATGAGTTTTTGGTGCTTTCCAACACTGCAATTCTTTGGGAATCACCATACGAAGAACAGACTGCACACCTTTGTGGAGAACCCCAGGAGCCTCGTAGAATAGATGGTGTGAATTCACTGTTGCCCAAAGAAGGAAGCTCCCTTTCACCTCTATTCTCTAAGCAGTTTCAAAATTCTCTAGTTTACAAAAGTTAATCGCATTCATTCATGCCTGCATTAAGAGTTTATGTCACTCCACAAGTCAATGGTCAATTACTCAGTCAAGTTGACAAATTAGGGGAAAAAAAAAAAAAAGAATGGTATTTCCTTTCAAGTAGATTCCGTTCATATTCAAAGATAATTAACATATACTTTAACACAGATAAAAATGGCAACAAAGTGAAACATTAAACAGATATTCATAAATGAAGCCACCAATGAGTTTATCTTCTTGTATATTTTTAAATAATTTCTAAAAATGTATTTTAAAGTCTTAAATTACCCATTAGTTACTTACCTTTCATTAAGCACATCATGTACAGCAGCCAAGATATTATCCAATTGTTTAACTAGTACCTTAAAAAAAAAAAATTTATAAAAAATTCGAATTCCTATACTTTCAGTAACACTTTGTACTTTTTACTTGTGTTCCCTTCCAAATTCTAATCAAACAGCACACCTTCCTTATTATTCCCAGTCCCCAATTATCAGAAATGTTAAAATTTCCTTTTAGACTCTGAAATTTATCCATTCCTATGTAGCATCATCAAAAAACAAACTCAAAAAGCTTATTTTATTTACACTAAAAAAAATTTTTTAAAGATGGACTGATAGGTGGAGAGGTGAAGAGATAAGTGCCAAAGCAATATCCCACATATGACACACATATGACAGAATTTAGATGGCAGACATATGATATTCAATTTCAATTTGCTATATATTTGAAATTTTTCATATTAAAATGGGGGGGGGCCCGAAAACTTACTTTGATCCAATTATTTGACTCACCATGCCTTTCTCATTAATTTTTTTCTGTTCCATATCAAGTTCTTAATTTCACATTGGGAGAATTACTCAGAGTGGAGAGATATTTGTAACTGCTCCTGAACTTTTTTCTTTCAAGAGTTTTTCCATTTATCCCTGGCCACTAGGGCACACCTACCCACCCATAGACACAATATATAACCCCCATCACAACCTCACATATGAAAAACAAAGATAGTGTGTCCTGACATACAGAACAACAATTCTGAGGAGAAGAGAATAAATGTACTAAAAGTTAAAAGTGCCTTACTGCAAAAGATAACAATGTGCATCCAACAACGGCAGGTCAATTACACATCAGGGTCATTAAGTTCTCAATCACCATAATACAGGCCAAATTAACCTGTAATAAGGAATCCCTATTTTTCCTTAGAAGCAAATATTTTCCCTTCTTAAACCACTCCAGATAGCATTATCTACTTTATTATGGAAATACAAAAGTTATCAACATTTCCATACCGTACTCACCAACTTATTTTCTGGTTGCTGAATAAATTCTTTCAACTGCTTTACAGTAGCCAGTCTTCGGTCTCTGTCATCTTCCCGGGTGATCCTCCGAAGAAGATTCGACAGTCGAGACTCATCAGAATAAGACATCGATCGCTCTGTGAAAATAAGCATTTGTTACCCAATGAAGATGCCCTGTCATTAAAAAAGGGAAGAGAAGGTCTGGTTTACCACTTCCCTAGCAGCAGCATACCTTGCACATGGTAGCTGGTGATCAGACATCTGTTGAACTGAACATATGATTGCGGTTCACAAAAATGATGATAACATGAACAAGAAACAAAGAGAAACCTTCCAGCCCAAATATTTCAAAGCACATCAAAAATCACAGTCCACTCAACAATAAAAGTTCAACTGAATGCAGGTTCTGTCACGTTTTTGTCACTATAAATCAAATTCCAGCAGAGTGCTCAGCACAAAGCAGACCCTCAAAAAAGATAAACCTAAGCGAACACCTCATCCCAGAGGACCAGATGAGAGAGAAAAAAGGAAGAATAAAAAATTACTTTCTTTGGATCTATTCCAAACTCTTCAACATCCAGCATGAGTACAGGTAAGAGACTTCTACAGGTTAGAGATAAAATCTCAACCAGGCAGGAGGCTATATGCTTCCATTTCTCACTCGGTAACCAGCAGAGGGAATTCTCCTGGTCACGTTACCATCATTTTCCTAAGACAAAGCTTTGTGCACCGCAATCACACGTTCAGTTCAACAGATGTCTGATTACCAGCTACGGTGTGCAAAGCATGCCACTGCTAGGGAAGTAGCAAACCAGAACTTCACTTCCCCTTTTTAATGACAAGAACAAGTAAGAATGCTCAAACAACGCTGGACATTGCCAATAAAATACATTTAAGTTCTAAATTTTTCTTTTTAAATTTTCAGCTGTGCAGTGGTTAATGATTAACCAATGTACAGTAAAAACAAACTAAATTAAAGGCTCTGATAGTTTCATTTCTAAGGCATGAGAAATTTTCGACAATAAAAGAAATTATCTGAGAGGAAGATAGGATTTTTTTAAGATCCCAAGCACAGTGAGTAGTTTAGTAAAGATGGATACTGAAAATGTCATTAGGTTAAAAGCCAAGAAATCTAGGCTCTCTTTACCTCCTCCCTCTGGCAAACTACGGAACCTGAGAGGACAAAGAACTAGACTAAGTTAAATTAGCTTTGGGGTCACTTTCTAACTTATGTCATACAAAGGTGAAGGACTTTCATGAACCACTATACCCTTTGACTAGTGGGTCCATATCTGAAAATTTATTCTAAAGAAATCATTTTTTAAAACCCATACACACACACACACACACTATAAGCACAAAGATATTCACCAAGATCCACACAACACATACACAGACACACACACCCCGATGGAAACAAATGGTCATAACTAAAGGTCCAAAGAGTGACTATATCCAATCAAGTGTATAAATCAGATCCAACAAAATAAATTTCTTTTAGAAAAACAATGATCATCATTACCTCTAATCATCATTTAAGGCACTTTACCTATACAGTGAGGCTGTGTTATAAGGCAGAAGGTGGTATCCATTTATTTAACTTTAGAGAAGTGCCCATTCCATTTATACCCATATCCCCTACAGACCCTAGAGTTCAATAACTTGTAAGAGCCCACCACACACTATACATTATCCACTAAACAGGAAAATCCTTTCTTTGAATCTTATCCAGTATTCTAATCTTAAAAGAATTCTCTAGAAAGTGTAGTCTAAAAAAGTATTAAAACCTTTCCTATGAGAATTTAGTCTAAGAAACAGTTCACAGAAGAATGTCAACAATTATCACCTACAGATGTTTTTCAACTTGAAGTAAACTAACCAACTCACACATGTACAAAACATCAGCAAGAGATAAGGTGTCCAGGATAAAGAGGAGATTCAGGTCTTTGTGGAGGTGTTTGTGACTGGTCCCCAGTTTGCCCAATCTTACCCTGTGATTTCCTCATGTCTTTGATGGCTAACGCACGACTGCCATGCTGAATACTGGTGAACTCAGGGCTGGTCACATTGTTAACCCTCAGCTCTTGCCCCAACGACTTCCGACCATAAGTATTTTCCCCAGATCCTCCATTGACACTGTAGCCACCTAAAAACAGCACAATATTTACATTATTTGAATAGGGCTCCTTATCTTAATCAATTCCCTATAGTCCAGGATCTTACTACCCATCTGCAAGCAGCTCAACCAGACTTTGCTTCTCCTACTCTTCTCCTGTGCTGCCTGCCTTGAAGTCATTTTGATTTCATTTTGTTCATCCACAGAAAAAGACAAATGAAAACTAAAGTCAGATTTTACAGTTTAAAACTTTTAGGAGCACCTGTGTGGGTTAGTCGGTTGAGCGTCTGATTCTTGGTATTGGCTCAGGTCGTGATCTCATGGTTATGAGATCAAGCCCAGTATGAGGCTCAGCACTGGGCATGGAGTCTACTTAAGGTTCTCTCTCTCACTCTCCCTTTGCCCCTCCCCAACTCACACGCGTGCACTCTCTAAAAAATTAACAAAAAAACCTTTCAGAAGTCTAGAGGAGAGAAGTCAGGAAAACTCAGCCTACATGATAATATTGTATTTGGGGCAGCAAGGAAACCGTATATGTATATTATAACATACAAAAGGAACGTTTAAATTTTTTCTAAATGAAGGGGTTAAATTTATGAAGTTTCAAAAACCGCACTGTATTGAATATGTAAATTTCATTAAAAAACGTTTTTTGATGTTTTACTTATTTTTGAGAGAGAGACTGAGCGCGAGTGAGGAAGGAGCAGAGAAAGAGGGAGACCCAGAATCTGAAGCAGGCTCCAGGCTCTGAGCTGTCAGCACAGAGCCCAATGTGGGACTCAAATCCACAAGCTGTGAGATCATGACCTGACCTGAAGTCGGACACCCAACCGACTGAGCCACCCAGGTGCCCCAATATTTATATTTAAAAATATTAAAAGAAAGAAGTAGGAGAAAGAGAGAGGGAAAGAGGGAGCAAGAGGAAGTCTCGTAGGTTAAAAACCAAACAGACAGAAAAACATGCCTCTAACAATAAAGATAGCATATATACCCTTTTCGTCATTCTGAATGTCAGTGTGAACTCTGGTATCATCGTGCCTTTGCCGAGACACCACAGCTGAACTGGAAGGTTGCAGTCCATAAGAAGAAGGCCCACCCCTATCTCTGGATGAAGAATATTTTAATGTATCTGGGTCGGCTGATGCACTGTCAGTTCTGTAAAGAGAGAAGAGCAGAAGATTAAACTTTAAACAATTATTTTAATAGCCCAAATCATAAATCTTTTTTATTCAAGCCTCTCCTACCATCCTAATTTTTTTATTACTATTATAAATAAGCACTCCAATTTCAAATGAGTCTTTCAACAGGGAAAGGATTATCAATGAGTGAAATCTAGTTTTCACCCCCTTTTATCCTACAGACCCTATGAGACATACACGTAACTACCAGGATTAGAGTGACCAACTCATCCTCCTGTGCTTGACAGTTAACAATTTCAGCAGTGAAATCTCATGTCCAAGGAATCCCTTCAATCCAAGGCAAACTAACACAGTTGGTCGCTCTGGTCCATGATTCTCTTCACATGATTTAACAAAAGGAATAATTCTTCCTACGCGCTCCTCCCAGGAATGGTTAATCGATGGAAAAATCAGTCTTCCCAGTCATGAAAATAAAAAGCACAGGCAACATATCAGGCAAGGACAATGTGATATTGCCTCTCTCTCTCCCCTGAATTTCTAACTTGATTATTTGGTGGGAAAGTAATTACAGAATGATATTTGAAAGCAATCCCGATAGGATGCAAGAACACATTATCTGGAGAATAAGATTATTTTAATGTACTGGAGATGTCACTGAAGACTCCTTAACTATAGAGACTATCTATTAAAACCACAAAGAGTGAGAAAAATAAAAAATAAGGTAACAGTAATCCAATGAAGCTGAATTTAAAGGTTGCAGTTCATAGTCTATTTAAAATTCAAATATTGTCTAAAATAATCCCTTGAAACTTGGACATTAATAAACAAGTAGTACAGTGCCAGGTAAAAGTAGTCCTTATCCTTATGTAAGGATCAGCTCTATGCTTCAGTGTCCTCATCTATAAAACAGGGAATTGTGTTTCATGATTTCTCATAAGCCTCATTCTTCCAACCATCAATCCTAAAGCATCAAGAAATAAAACCACACAACACTACAGGAGCATATGAAAATACCAAGAAAGAAGCTCCTGTCCTATTGATACTACTTCTGAAAGGAATAATCTTCTTAAAAGTAATCACTTTTATGGTATGTACCAAAAACACCTTCTGAACCCACAATTATTTGGGAAACTTAAGGACAATGAACAAGAGCAATAACTAACCTATTTCTCAACCTCCATGGCTCCTCCCTCATATATAAAAATGACTTCAGTGTTTGTGTATTTATTTCAATTTATCATCTTTTCTTTACCCCCACCCAGAAAAATAGTGAACATAAAATTCTGAATAAGCTCAGACACCCTGATCTATACTTAAACCACTGTTAATATAGAGTGCAAACAATAGATCCAAATTTGGATAAGTGGTACAAATTTAAATTACTCCTAAAGCCTCTTAATCTGAAAAAATAAAAATAAAAATAAAAATTCTGTAACGTTAGCCTACTACAATAACTAAGGCTCCATAATGGAGTATCTTCTTCAAACATTTAGGGTTCCCTTGTGGACAAAACTCAGTACTTACAAGAGATGGAAAAATAAAATCTATGGAATTTCAAAAAAAAAGTATGAGGATTTTTTTTTTCTAAGCATACTAAACCTATAAGCATTCAAATACCATTAACACAAAATGGAGCATGAGAGCTTTTTAAAACTAAAATGAATGTAATGGCATCCCCCATGTTTCTAATAATAGAACATTGAGTACATACCTATAATAAACCATAACATACCCTAAATTTCTGAAAGGGAATTGAAAAATAAAAGAAAGCTTAACAGTTTTTTGGACAGATTTTGAACTCATCTCTACACATGGCACCTAACACAACCTGGAAAAGTAAGGTGTTAGCATGATAACAAAAAGCTACCAATATTTAAATATCGAAATTTCCTGTTTAAATTATGTTTACATATCACATATCCTACCTTTACCATTAAGAGTTAAGTATGTATATCACTTTTCTGGTGACAGAGTAGTAAACATAGGACACAGAGAATAAGGGTGAAAAAAAGGATCTGGGCTCAAATCCCAGCTGTAGCAGTGAAAAGTTAAGTGGGACTGTACACAAGGTTCTTAATCTCTAAGCCTCAAGTGTTTCTTGCGTAAAATGGGGATAATACCTATCTAAAGTGTAAAGGTGTTATGAGGCTTAAATAAGGTAATGAATTCTTAAGAAATGCTTAGCTTGCAGAGAATGCTCAAGGTTATTAAGAAGACCATAACACTAAATAAACTCAAGATTTCCAGTCTAACAAATAATACATAAGTTCAAGAGTACAGGAATACAATCAAATCAAGCTTTCATATCCAATATATAGCAGTTGATTTTAAGTTCTTCATAGAAGAAATTAAGCAATCTGCTATCAACAAATCCATTTCTACCCACAAAGCATTTTATTTCAAACTAAACTGAATTAAAAAAAATGAACAACTTCCTAATTTATGAGAAATACAGGTTTTAAAATCCCATGAATTATGAACACCAAGTATCCCCCCGACCTGGAGTCTGGGTTTTCAGAATATAACAAAAAAATTCCACTGGGGTAGAACTACTGTCTCAGAACTGTCTAAAAACTCACTAGTTGCCAGGTTCTTTTAATACAAACTGATGAAAACATTTCCAACCAGAATTCAAGTTATAGGTAGTCTGAACCCAAAAGCACAAAATGGTTCTACATTTATACGCAATCTCTATTTTTTAATATCTAGACTGCTGCGGTCTCAAAAAAAAAAGTCAGTATCCGGCTATTAGCACCAACACGACCACCCAGGCCAATAAATAGAAAACTGTTAACGAACGGAAATGAGCCCTTAAAATGAGGCAATCAAAGCATAAAATACAGATTTGAATTCAAAGAGGCAGGCATAAATCTTAAGCCAGTTATAAGAGCTGAAAAAGTTATCATCTGCCAGAATTAGTGTCTCAGTTTAGTGATAAGAGGAAATGTATCTGTTAAAACTAAGAATCATACTAGCAAGGATCCAAAAATACCTCCACAGCCCCTTTAATACTCTACAAATATTATGGAGAGAGAGCGAGCGAGCGAGAGAGAGAAAGAAATGCATAAATTTCCCCCAAATGATTAAACTGAAGTTAAAGCCTGATGTACATGCCACATGAGAGGTAAGTTTCTAAAGCTCATACCTCAAAAATCGCATACTGTATAATATGGAGCCTTTGTGATGTTTTGCATCAAGTCAATCTGTAAGACAGTAGTTACAATATTAGTGAAGACAGTGGGTTATAACATTTGTTGTTTAAACATGAAGCAAATATCACTCATGGATTAGGTGCTTTTAGTTGTACTATGGCCCTCTAGGGTTCATATGCTGAAGCAAAAATTGAGATGGAAAGCCACTCTATGCTATAGAAGACAGTAAAAGCTTAAGGTGGCAACCAACAACTTTTTAGTACATAAGAGAATTTCAATGTTAACTATAACATACAAATCACATGCAAATCTCATTACCGCTCATTTAGTTAACTATTCTCAACACACAGAAAAAGTAATAAATCTGAGAGGTCAATCATTTTGAATGACGCAAATCCTCAGACCTCCCATCAACAATCCACCATGTGCTAGGGGACAGTATCTCCTGGCTACATGTGGTCTTGTCCAGTTCTTGTAAGCACTAAAAAGCAATCACAGGGTGGGGGGTAAAGCACCACTCTCAAAATATAAAGTCAAGGAATTCCCTATCCTGAAGCATTTCCAAAAAGCACCCCAAAATGACTTGATGCAAACACCACACCTAGTGGTGCCACTGGAATTAAGCATCATATTGCTTCAAGTTGTTTTTAAGTAGGTGTATGGAGGAATTTTGTTCATGGTGAGATCTAATTTGTAATGGATATCAACCAGGGGATGAGATTTGCACTTAAGCCAATGAGGTGGGAATGCATTTATTCTCTAAAGCAATGGTGTGCAAAAATAGTGTCACTGTCATAAAGTAGCTATAGAATATGCTGGGAGTTCTTGTTACTAAAAGTTAATACCACTTGAAAATGATTCTTTTACAAATAAATTCAAGGTTGTGCCTATGATGCCTGTTACTCACCTGGATTCAGACATGCTTTCATGAGAGATACAAGACAAGATGAAACTATGCTCTAAAATATGAGGCTATGGCTACAAAATTCATTTGGGAGGCTCACAACTTCATTCTCTGAAACTCTTCCCACAAGATAATTCAAATTTAGTAAAAACAGAACTGAACCAGCAGGCCGAAATTATGAGTTGACTTCAGTTCTGCAACACTGAAATATTAAGTTAATATAATTTCTTGTATTAAATATCTATAACACCAAAGCTTAAGTATCTATTAATGAGTTATTTGTTACTCATTTTTAATCACCAAACTCTTATCTAAATAGCCACTGAAGATTCAAAATATAAAAATATATTTATTTTTGTAAAATTATAAATAATTTCACTTTGCCCAATATAGGTCTGGTCTTTTCCCTCAGCTTCTGGAAGGTAATCTCTAAAGTCTTGGAATGTCATGCCTTGTTCACTGGCGGCTTTGGGACATACCAGAAAGTATTAACGGAGTGTTTTATGAGGGTAAGAGGGCTTTGATTCACATGGATCACTCAACCTCCAGAAGGTCTGGAAACTAAGTTTATGCACGTGGGCAATTGATTATGGAGTCCCAATAAGAAACTCTAGGCACCAATGCTGCGGTGAGCTTCCATGGTTGGTACTACTCTGCATAGCGTCTGTCACACATCAACACCAGGAAAGTAATACTGTGTTCACAACTCCACAAGGCAAGGACAATTGGAAGTCCACTTTCCCGGACTGATGTATAGGCCTTTACCAGTAGTTGAATTTAATCTGAAGCTTTCAGCTGTAATAAACTGTAACCATGAGTAAAACAGCTTTCAATGAGTTCGGTAAATCCCTCTGGTGACTTATCCAACCTAAGAGTAGCCTTTGGGACCCATGAACTTGGAAACGGTATCAGAAGTAAAGATGGTTTTATGGACCATGCTCCCTCTAACTCTGCATCTGTATTTAAAATCACTGAATATACTCCAACTCCAAATCTTAAAGACTGTAAATTTTGTTTTTTAATAATATCTTAAGCAAACATAGTAAAGATCTGACCTCTGTATAATTTCCCTTCAAAGGAATCTCAAACACCGTCTATTGACAGACCTCTAACCAAATTAGCCAGAAAGGACAAAGCAACTCTAAATGGGCACCACATCAGATTTTAACCTTTGCTTCACGGGCACAATTGTCCTCAGTGTAAAGACTGATCAACATACCACCCCCAGGTAGTTCTCAGACTACAACTGGGTCTTCAATGCTGCCATGTTTGCCTAGCCAAGGTTCTCTCTTTCCCAAAACAGTTTTTCAAACTTTCTGCACCTTCCTTTCCCCAGAGCTCTTCCAATACATGGTCTTGCAGATTCCTGCTTCATGTGTAATACAAGCCATTCTACAGCCCTCTCAATAATAAGCGTTAACAGTTTTGAGCTCCTACCATATCTGGTAAGCAACTTAGACAAGCAGTTTACAAATATTTAGTATTTCATTTAATCTTTAACATAATCTTATTACGATTATTAAAGATAATAAGTTTCCACCTTACAGAGGAGGTAACTAAGGTTCCATAACTGACCGAAAGTTGCCTATCTGGTAAAAGATAGAGCGAGACCTCAAACTATTCTAACTTCCAAGTTCTTCACCATTCCATGAGTGCTTGCCAACTTCCTTCCAATAAATCCACAAATTCACCCATATCTTCACACACTGCCTTTCTTCCCATCAACCTCACATAATGAACAAGTAAATGTCCTGTTTACAGTAACCCTCTGGATCCATGCATTCCCCATATTTTCTGAGGTATGACGTGGATTCCCACTTTCCTACTGCTCATCACATCAGCAACACATGTGCACCTTCTGGTCTCTCCTTTAACAACAACAAAAATCAAAATCTTGGGGCAACTGGCTGGCTCCATCGGTAGAGCCCATGAATCTCGATCTTAGGGTCATGAGTTCAAGTCCCACATCAGGGCGGGGAGCCTACCTTAAGAAAAAAAAAAAAGCAAAATCTTAACTCCCTTTCTCCTTCTAATTGTCTAGACTCTTAACAGCTAAAACTTTTGAGAAAAACTTATCTTCTTTGTCTTCACTCACTTTTCAATTCACTGTAACCTGGGTTCCCCCTGAGCACTCCAATGCAACTATTCCTGCCATAGTAGCAGCTGCCACTTGGGGCCGCTTTGTCTCTAAAATCCCATAACCTCTTTTCAGTTCATCTTGCTCAACGTCTCCTGACAACTGTCTCTTCACACTCTTTCTCAATACCATTCTCAAGTTTTTTTAAGTAACTTTAATTCCAGTGACTCTACTTTTTCCCAGTCCAAGTACTTTCTTCCTCCTTCACTTCCTTCTTTCGGCTTAGATTTCATGGTCTATCATTTCAATAACACTCTTGCCCAATCACCTTAACCTCCCTTAATATTTTCCTCACACCAATCTGTTAAAACCCCAACCATGAATAAACCCAATTATCAATGACCCATCATCCCTAAGTCAGCACCATACTCCCAGCTCCTCTGATGTTCGTCTCCCATGCACTTTCCAGACCTCCATTCTCTTTGGATTCCAAAATGCTCTCCCAAATCTCCTACACATGCGCACACATACACGCACGCCCACACACATTCTCTCTACATCACCAAGAAACAAGATACCATAACACATGTGCCCCCCCAATTCTAGGCCTTAATTAGAATCCATTTACTTCCACCTTCTTGTAACTTTGCAAATAAATACCCTTTCTCCTGTGGAATCTACCTTTCCCACTAACAATGGATTCTCCTCTTTACACGTGAAATTTTCGAATGTCTTCCACTTAAAAATACAAAAACATATTTAGCAAACACAAAACAAACAGAAAAGCTCCCCCAAACAATCTGTCTTCACTGTCTGCAAACTAAGAGTTGTCTCTATTTCCTGCCCTGTTTCTTCACCTCCACTGACTCGTCAATCCACCTGGATTCAACTTCTGCCCCATCACTTTTGGCCAAACCAACTATGACCTCCAGGTTGCTAAACCCAAGATACTTCAGGCTTTATTTTACTCCTCTTCTCACAGGCTTTCACAGGGCTACTAAGTAGAGTTAACCAGGTTGTAGCCCACACAAAGGTGCCTTGCAGAGGCAGGAGATGGGCTGAATGAAAATCTTTTCTTAAAATTCTTACAATAACCCTGTGTGCTCAGATCCTGAGAATTCAAAGTAACCAGATTCTTCTCTTCCTTTGGCTTGTGTGACATTATACTCTCTATTTCTTCCTACCTGATTCTACTTTCTTAGGAAACTCTGAGGACTTATTCAGCCTTCTCTACCAAGCAAGCCACTAAATCTTGAGGGTTCTCAAAGTCTGACCTTAGGCCCTCTATTCATCTCACTTAGTATACTCTCACTCTCACTCTCTCAGTCCATACTGATGGCAAGATTTACCAGTGTTTGACATCAACTCTTAAATCTAGGCCTCCATCACTGATGTCCACACTGAGGTCCAGATCTATGTACCCAATTGTTTAAAAAACAATCTCAGGGCACCTAGGTGGCTCAGTCGGTTAAGATCCAACTTCGTCTTAGGTCATGATCTTGTGGTTTCAGAGTTCAAGACCCAGCATCGGGCTCACTGTTATCAGCACAGAGCCTGCTTCATATACCCTGCTTCCCTCCCCTGCTTGCACTATTTAAAAAAAAAAAAAAAAAATCAACATTTAAAGAAATACATAAAAAAAAAACCCCAACAATCTCAATGTTCTAATACCTCAAACACAACTGTCACCTTTCCTCCTGGAATCCCCATTTTGGTAAATGGTACCATTACCTAACCACTATTTTCTAATAAATGGCACTATGTGATCAGCCAGACAGTATGTTTCCCATTTGCAATGCTCATCTCTATCCCATCTCCACATTCCAACATTATTGTTATAAAACACAAATCTGGTATCTTTTCACTACCCTTATCCTACGTACCTTACTTCCCTTTTTAGATAAATCTCTACCAACCACCCCTTTTACACTCCATGCCCAACCATCCTCATCCTTCACTGCCATAGAAAACATCACCTTGCTCAGCCAGTCTGCCTGGAAGAGCTTTGTTCTCACCCCTTGCTGGCCCTAGCTAATTTCTCTTCATCCTCCAAGCTTCAGCCTTCCTTTGAAAAGTTTATGATTCCCCTAGGTCTGACTAGTAGTCCCTGCTCTCTATGTGCTACGAGAAAATCTAACAGTTCATTTTGAAAGTGTATTTAAATGTATTCTGCCAGGAGACTGTAAATACCGGAAGGGCAGGAGACTGTCAGTGCTGCTTATCATATACTCCCATTGCCTAGATGGCATATAAATTACTTGTTGACTAAATGATTGCCTATTTTTGTAACTGAGGCCTTTCTCTCAACTGTGGAATACAGTTCCCTAACCTAAACCAACACTAACTTTTCTTCAACCCATACTTCCTCTCCAGAGCATTCTATTAAAATCAGTACTTTCTTGATCATTTAATACAAGAGCATTAACTAACAGCTAATGACTCTAAAAGGTGAACTAAGATAGTTCCAACCCTTTAAGAATTTATAAACTAGAAAGAAAAGAACTGTAAAGTCAGTAGAAGTTCCAATTAAGAGTATAAAATCCCTCGGTGGCTCAGTCAGTTGAGCGTCCGACTTTGGCTCAGGTCATGATCTCAAGGTTTGTGGGTTCGAGCCCCGCATCGGGCTGTGTGCTGACAGCTAGCTCAGAGCCTGGAGCCTGCTTCAGATTCTAGGTCTCCCTCTCCCTCTGACCCTCCCCTGATCACGCTGTGTATCTCTCTCTCAGAAATAA
Organism: Crocuta crocuta; assembly: GCF_008692635.1. Lineage (NCBI taxonomy): Eukaryota > Metazoa > Chordata > Mammalia > Carnivora > Hyaenidae > Crocuta > Crocuta crocuta. Next base: position 14,054,006 of record NW_027531893.1, read on the forward strand.
ATAAAATATTAAAAAAAAAAAAGAGTATAAAATGCTCTGATTTCAAAAACAATCCCAACATTGAGCTCCTTCTTCAAACTCTCAAAGTGTGTACCACATTAGTCTGCACTTAGTAGCTGTATACTAGCTTCAATTTTATCACTTATTTGAGATGTTAGCCCAGAGTACTATTTTATACCACCCAACTTTCAGAGGGAAAAGAGGATAACATAGTAGTTACAGGATAGAGCGTGGAGCAGTACAGACTAGACGAATACATTAGTTCAAACTCCATTACAATTATTTAAATTAAGTAAAAGTTTGTATCTTAGGTTAAACTTCCATAACTAAGCTTTGATCTATACATATGATCTTAAGACAAACTTTTATAAACACAGAAAAGCCACCAAAAAAAGATTCGGGCTGCCTTCAGCCTTATAGTTAAATGAATTCTGAATTTTTTTACCTACTTAATATGCACTTTTAACACCTTATTTTTGTCATATCAAAGGACATTATCAAGAAACTGAAAAGACAATTCAAAATTAGCAGAACTATTTGTAAACCACATATCTCATAAAAGTCTAGTATCCAAAATACATAAAAAATTCTTGGGGTGCCTGAGTGGCTCAGTTGGTTGAGTGTCCGACTTTGGCTCAGGTCATGATACCACAATTTGTGGGTTTGAACCCTGCGTCGGGCTCTTTGTTCACAGCTTGGAGTCTGGAGCCTGCTTCAGATGCTGTGTCTCCCTCTCTTTCTTTCTCCCTCCCATGCTCCCACTCTTTCTCTCTCTCTCAAAAATAAACATTAAAAAAATACTTTAACAAAATATATAAAAAATTCTTGTAACTCAACAAAAAGACAATCTAATTTTTAAATGGGCTAAAATTTCAAATAGCTGTATTTTCCCAAAGACATACAGATGGCCAAAAAGCATATGAAAAATTACTCAACATCGTTAATGATTAGGAAAATGTAAGTCAAAACCACAATGAGAAATCACAACCACTAGGATAGCCATAGTTAAAAGAAAAAATAAACATAACTAGTGTTGCAAACATATTGAGAAAATGGGACCTTCATACATAAATCATGGGAATGTAAAATGGTACAACCACTTTGGAAAACAGTTTGTCAATTTCTCAAGAAGTTAAACAAAAAAATTACCATTTGACCCAGCAAATCCACTCTTAGGCATATACCCAAAGAGTTGAAAACAGATCTTCCCAAAAAAATTGTACGTGAATGTTCACAACACTATTCACAATAACCTAAAGGAAGGTGGAAACCCAAAAGTCCATCTAAGGATGAATAGATTTAAAAACATGGCATATGCATACAATGGAAGATTATAAATTCCCTATAAGATTCCATAAAAAGGGAGTGCCTAGGTGGCTCAGAAGGTTAATCATCCGACTCTTGATTTCACACAGGTCACAATCTCACAGGTCGTGGGATTGAGCCCCTCATCAGGATCCATGCTGACCTGCTTGGGATTCTCTCTACCTCCCTCTCTCTCTGCCCTTATCCTGATCACTCTCTCTCAAAATAAATAACTAAACTTAAAAAAAGAAAAACAATTTCCAAAAAAAGGAATGAAGTACTGATACCTGCCACAACATGGACGAACTGTGAAAACAGTATGCTACATGAAAGAGGCCAGAACAAAAGGCTACATATGGTATGACTCCATTTATATAAAATATCCAAAACAGGCAAATCCACAGAGAAAGTAGATTTCTGGTTGCGAGGGGCTAAGAGGAGGACAGAATGGGAAGTGACTGCTTAAGGGTACCAGGTTTCTTTTTGTGGTGATGGAAAGTTCTGGAACTAGATAGTAGGGATGGTTGCATAGCATCATGAATGTACAGATGACTCTTGAACAACCTGGGTTTGAACTGCACCAGTCCACTTACATGTGGATTTTTTTTCAATACATACGGTACAGTACTGTAAATGTACTGTCCTCCTTATGATTTTAGTATTTTCTTTTCCCTAACTTATTTTATTGTAAGAATACAGTAAGTAATACATATAACACATGTATGTGTTAATTGACTATGTTATTATAAGGCGTTCGGTCAACAGTTACCCATTAGTAGTTAAGTTTCAGTGAACTCAAAAGTTATATGCAATGTGTGTGTGTGTTTAGGGGTCAACTGTACTTTTTAAAAAAATTCTTTTTTAATGTTTTATTTATTTCTGAGAGAGAGAGAGAGAGACAATGTGAGCAGGGAAGGGTCAGAGAGAAAGGGAAATACAGAATCTGAAACAGGCTCCAGGCTCTGAGCTGTCAGCACAGAGCCCGACGTGGGGCTCAAACCCACGAACCGTGAGATCATGACCTAAGCGGAAGTTGGACACTTAACTGACTTAGCCACCCAGGCGCCCCTAGTCAACTGTGTTTAGTACACGGAACTGTAAAATGGTAAATTTTATGTGTACTTTACCACAAGTTTTAAAGAATTTATGACATTCTTGGGGTACCTAGCTGGCTCAGTCACTGCAACATGCAACTCTTGATCCTGAGGTCGTTGAGTTCGAGCATCATGTTGTATGCAGAGATTACTTAAGAATAAAAAAAATCTTATTAAAAAAATGCATAGCATTCTTGAAAAGGTAAAATTAAAGGAAGAAACAGACCAGAGGTTACCAAGACCTGAAAGAAGCTGAGGAGAAAGGGGCACAAGGAAATGTGAGATGATAGAACTATTCTACAGCTTGACTACAGTGGTCATGTTTACAGTATTACATGCATTTATCAAAACTCAAAGAACTATACAGCTTGTAAGCTGTACTTCAGTAATTTTTTTTTTTTTTAATTTTAAAGATAGAAAGTACACAAGCAGGAGATGGGGCAGAGGGAAAGAGAGAATCTTTTGCAGGCTCCACACCCAGCAGAGCCTAATGTGGGGCTCAATTCCATGACCTTATGATCATGACATGAGCTGAAATCAGAGTCAGACGGTTCAACTGACTGAGCCACCCAGGTGCCTCAATAAATCTGACTTTATTTTTTAAAAAATTTAATGTGTTATTTTATTTTTGAGAGACAGACAAAGCGTGAGCAGGGGAGCGACAGAGAGAGAGGGAGAAACAGGATCCAAAGCAGGCTCCAGACTCTGTCTGAGCTATCAGGATAGAGCCCAACACAAGGCTTGAACCCACGAACCTTGAGACCATGACCTGAGCTGAAGTCAGACGCTTAACCAACTGAGCCACCCAGGTGCCCCAAATCTGGCTTTAAAGGAAACCCTTCTTTACAGTAAAGGTACAAAAGATAAGTAAAAGACTGCTGATTTATTCTTAATATGTCAGTATTTCAGGTCTTATATTGCCTTCCTACCATATTTAGCCATTCTAAATGGAAAAGCAAAATATGGCACGAGCTTTAAGTAACTGTGCTTTCCACTGACACCAAAGACTCTTAGCATCTGAATTAATTAATCAGGCCTAAAAACCGGAACTTAGAGCTCAGAAAGGATTAACCTAGCCGAGGTACAGAAAGAAACATAACAGCATTTATATCAGTAAAAGACAAATGTTACCTACATTAAAAGTAAAAAAAAGTTCTAAAATTCTAGCAAAATAGCAATTTCACCCCTTATCAATGCCTGAGAAATACTTGAGATAGTCCCTATAGCACTTTATTTTTTTAAAGAAAGAAATGCACTAAAAAGGAAGGAAGAAAGGAAATGTACTATAAATTCTTAATATTTTATCGCCTATTTTGATAGTGTTCAAAATTGTGGCTAAATTCTTATTAACTGACCACTGAGACAACAGGAAAAAATTAAACAGAGTTAAATCACTAAGGCTGATATAATCAGAAAATCACTGAGACAGAAACATGAGAAATCCACTGCTAATTTAAGTATCCTAAGGTTCTTTACCTCATCTGGCATAAATTCATACCTAACCAGGCATTAGAGAATAGCGGCAGTTATAAATTCTGGTGTACTTTCAACCTCCAACATAAATGTGAATTTAGGGTTCAGTATTTAAGAGAAATAATTTTGTTTATGCTCACCTAAAGGTTCATGAATCTAACGCACCAAGTTAATTTGACTCACTTTCTCTTGGCCTTTATTTTTAACCCACACTGGCTGCCTTAAAAAGAAACCCTGCTTCAACTCCCGTTTGTATCACTTATCTTCCCCTTTTGTCAGCAAGTCCTGGAAGTACTTTAGAAACATCCCATTCAGCCTGGGAAATTGCCAAGATTGAAAGGAAATCTCTCACTCCATGACCTCCCTAGCAGAGGAAGGACAAAAAGACTGAAAGTCTACAAAGAAACATGTCCACCCCTTCACCCACACACCCCCAGGGCTCTCCAGTTAAATGCCAAACATAGCCTGTTAAGACAGAGAAGGCTAGAGAAAAATCACCAAGAGTTAAATACTAGACAAATCCTAAAAGAGTCTTGAAACCAGACTGGGACTCTATAGTCAAGGAAAAGGCAGAGTGTTTTACTAATATAAAAATGCATGCAACCATCTTTAAAAAGTCCTAAAAATAGGCAAATACTGATTGTAGAATTATTCAGATAAAATTCCTCTAGCTCAAAGATTCAAGCATATCCCTCCAAGGGACTGACATGCTTTTGAGATTCTCCAACAATCACATATTTTAAATCTTCTCTTTAAAGTTATTCTAAAAAGTATTGTGGTGTCTTTCAAAAATAAATGTACTGTGTAACAGATAAACATCATTACCACTTTTTTTTTTTTTACAGTGACACTGGTCAAGAAAAATGATGTGCTGCCAAAAATTACTTGTAACACATTAAGAAAAAACAAATATTATGCAATTCAGGCATAGTAGTTTTAAAGTAAACTATTACCAAGTAAGGCACTACTGCCTAATGGTATGACGCACCTGACAAATCATGGGCACAGTCAAGGTTTTAGAGTATCAAAAGAGCAATATTCTACCATGTACCCCTTAATATGTAACATATCTTAAATATGATGGCAAATATGGAAAAGACACTGAATTTCATATTCCACACCAGTGATTCATATCAAAGAGGAAAGAATTAACATAAATATCTTTAGGACATTCTCAGATTATACACATGGCTCCTGCCCCCAACCCTTTTTGAAAATAAATACACCTTGGGGAGTCTGGGTGGCTCAGTCGGTTGAGCGCGGACTTCGGCTCAGGTCATGTTCTCACGGTTAATGGGTTCGAGGCATGTGTTGGACTCTGTGCTGATAGCTAGCTCAGAGCCTGGAGCCTGCTTCAGATTCTATGTCTCCCTCTCTGACCCTCCCCTGCTCACGCTGTCTCTCTCAGAAATAAATAAAAACACTTTAAAAAATTGAAAATGAACAAATAAATATACCAATGAGGAGAATTTAAAACACTTTGGTTCTATTTCTTTTTTTTAATTTTTTAAAATAGTTTATTTATTTTTGAGACAGAGAGACAGAACATGAGTGGGGGAGGGGCTGAGAGAGAGGGAGACACGGAATCTAAAACAGGCTCCAGGCTCTGAGCTGCCAGCACAGAACCCAATGTGGGGCTCGAATCCATGAACCGCAAGATCACCACCTGAGCTGAAGTCGGATGCTTAACCAACTGAATCACCCAGGCACCCCACTGTGGTTCTAACTTTACCAACATTATACTAAGACAAGTGGATTTTATTTTAGTAGGTTCCATGCCCAACGTGGGGGCCTGAACTCGAGCCCCGGAGATGAGGATTCGGACGCTCTACCAATGGAGCCAGTCAGGCGCCCCAAGACCAAAAGCAGATTTTTAAATGGACTCTGATTCCTTTCAACATCTCCAATAACATCTATAAGACCTATCTCCTTAAAATTTTTTTAATGTTTTATTTATTTCTGAGAGAGAGACAGCGTGAGCAGGAAAGGGTCAGAGAGAGAGGGAGACACAGAATCTGAAACAGCCTCCAGGCTCTGAGCTGGCCGTCAGCACAGAACCCGATGCAGGGCTCAAACCCACAAACCGTGAGATCATGACCTGAGCCGAAGTTGGGACACTCAACTGACTGAGCCACCCAGGTGCCCCAAGACCTATCTCCTTAGGTATCCTGGGGTACAATGGTAAAGAAACATCCTACCCATAATTAGAGGTAAAAACATAAGATAAACTCTCCTACTTAAGTATTGGGACTTCTGCTTTAGAGTTGATCTTGAAATAACTACTTTCTACTCCGTAACTATAAATAAATAAAAAGATCTCATTGATAAATCTCAAAAAATATAGTCTCCTAAATCAATTAGCTGGAAACGGAAGATACTTTTCAGAATCATCACACTATTCTTAACTATAGGAAAATTTATTAAAGGAAGCCGGTTTTGGTAGTCACTGAAACATGCCAGTAAGCAGCAATCAAGTACTAAGAAACAATGCTCCCACTGTGCTCAGCAGTAAGTAGCAAGAAATATACTGAGGTATTTAAAAGTATTTAGCCCTGGGGCACTTGGCTGGCTCAACTGGTGGAACGTGCGACTCTTGATCTCTGAGTTGTGGGTTCGAGACCCACAATGGGTGTAGAGATTACTTTAAAAAAAAAAAAAATCTTAAAAAAGAAAAGTATTTAGCCTTAACTGTAGGAAAACTATTAAACAGTTCAAAATCATCACGTAAGCCACTTTAAACCCACAAAGTCTCTACAAACCATATCTTTTTTTGTTGTTAGATTTTACACTGGACACACTTTAATTAGATTGGTTTAAGTGTTTTAAAACAAGAAACTTTCATAATTCCCTTTTACAACAAAGGAGAAAAATCAATGTTTCTAAATATAAAGTTCTGTAGGAGACAGCATTTACACATTTTAAGTAAATTTATAGCTCCATAATTTAAAATAGTACCAAAATCTCATGATAGCATTAATATAAATTCATTAATTCCTATCTTTGTTTAGAAGATAAACGTTTTTTGTTTTTGTTTTTTTTAAGTACTCCAAACTATACACTGGCAGAATATATCTTTGCCATGATTCCAGGATCCATCCTTCCTACTCCCTACTCCCTTTAAAGCATTAATACGGGGGCACCTGGGTGGCTCAGTGGCTCAGGTCATGATCCCACAGTTAGTGGGTTCAAGCCCCACATCAGGCTCTGTGCTGACAGCTCAGAGCCTGGAGCCTGCTTCAGATCCTGTCTCTGTCTCTCTCTGCCCCTCCCCTGCTCATACTCCGTCTCTTTCTCTCTCAAAAATAAACATTAAAAACAAATTCATCTGGGTGGCTTAGTTGGTTAAGCGTCCGACTTCGGCTCAGGTCATGATCTCACGGTTCGTGGGTTCAAGCCCCGCGCTGGGCTCTGTGCTGACAGCTAGCTCAGAGCCTGGAACCTGTCTTCAGATTCTGTATCTCCCTCTCTCTGACCCTCTCCTGCTCATGCTGTCTGTCTGTCTCTCTCTCTCTCTCAAAAATAAAGCATTCAAAAAAAATTTTGTTTAATAAATAAATAAAACATTAATACCAGCAGTGCCTGGGTGGCTCAGTCAGTTAAGCATCTCTTGATTTTGGCTCAGGTCATATTCTCACATTTTCATGAGTTCAATTCCTGCTTGGGGTTCTCCCTCTTTCTCCCCAGACCCCGCGCACTGCTCACACTCTGTCTCTCCCAAAATAAATAAATAAACTTAAAAAAAATTAATACTAGATGGTGGGGGAGAGGGAGTGCAATGCAGCATTCAACTGGTGTTCTTAAAGAATTAGGTCTTCAAATTCCAACTGTATAGTAAAAGTTAAGCAAGGTACAGACTACCTTTTAATCTACCTTTCTCTATTTAATTCCACTGGCACCTGCCCTCCAATATATGCAAATAGTCACAAAGATGAGATTTTTTTCCCTGGATCACAATTTTAACTGATTATCAAGTTCTTAAAGTGTGATTAGGAAGATACACAGAAAAAATAGACAATTATGCAGATTTACAGTCAAATTCCTCATTAGCCAACTTGACACAGGCTTAGATTATGAAAGCATATTTAAAAAAGGAGCAAAAAAACCACTATTATACTAGAGAGCAATTAACTGCATACCCACCAACTTAATAAATAACATCAGTTATATATCACAATGTTTCATATAAATAATACCAAAAATGATGTATGCCATACCTACTAGAAATTTAACAATTATTTGTGCTTTCATTCATATATCCTGGGATATACATATTCATATATACCATTCCCACATAAATGAATGGGAAATAAATCCCATATTTTATGAATTTTATAAATTTTATGTTTTATTTCATAAAATACTCCTTATGAAATTCTTAGAATGACTACAAACATGCATACAAAATACTAGAAGAGAGAAGCTGAAATTTGAACTACAGTGTGTGTACATGTGTGTAGTAAATCCTAAAACTTTCTGAGGAAGAGGTAAAAAAGGGAGGATCTTTAAAATTCCAAATTCAGACATGGCAACATAAACCACATCTGTGTAGCACTTAAATAACTTTGAAAGTAATTTTCCAAACTTAAACCTTCATAACCTTACACCTTAGGGAAGGCAAGAATTACCCCCTCAGAGCAACAGCTGGATAGTACCAGTACAAAGGACCTTTGTCTTCCCATTTTTAGTCCACTGTTATTTTCATGACACCAGCCTCTCCTAAGATAAATATTTGTGAAGGATCAATACTAAAAATGCACATATTCTGAAAAATAAATACACCTGAGAGAGGAACATAAAACACCCTAGTTCTATTCCTAACTTCTCCAATGCAATTACACTAAGACGGCAAGTAGATTTTTTAAATAAACTACAAGTGGGGAAAACAGCACTACTGGTGTAATTTTTATACCCTAATAAGAGAACATTAAAACCATAGGGAATACTAGCAGTACAGTAACTACAGAAGACAGGCCACTTAAAAGCTTCTTGAGACACAACTATTGTGGCTCAATAGGTTAAGCCTCCAACTCTTGATTTCGGCTCAGGTCATCTCAAAGTTCATGAGTTCAAGACCCATGCAGAGTCTCCTTGGGATATTCTTTCTCTCTTCTGGTCTCTCTGCCCCTAACCCTGCTCTTTTCTCTCACTCGCTCACGCATGCGCGCTCTCTCTCAGAAAAATAAACTTTAAAAAAAAGGCTTATTTTACAAAACTTTGTTTTCTAGTCAGCCATTTGTTTACTCCCCACATACACAACCTTTATTAAAAATAACCTCATTTTTAATTTCAGTATTTTCAAAAAAAGGAACAAGATACCACATATTAAAATGCTGTATTTCAAATTTTAACAGAATTAATCATTTTTTATTTTTGAGAGAGAGAGAGAGCATGAGCACGTGCACAAGTGGGGTAGGGGCAAAGAGAGAGAGGGAGACACAGAATCCGAAGCAGGTTCCATCCTCTGGATGGATGGAGCTGTCAGTGCAGAGCCTAACATGCGGCTTGAACCCACAAACTGTGAGATCATGACTTGAGCCTAAGTCAGATGCTCAACCCACTGAGCCACCCAGGTGCCCCCAGAATTAATAATTTTTAATGGTCAGAATTCTAATTCAAGTCCTTCAAAAACAATACAAATTGTATCTTAAGGTAGATACCCTTTTTTTTTTTTTTAAGTAAACTCTGCCCTTAACATGTGGCTCAAACTCAACCCTGAGATCAAGAGTCACAGGCTCTACCGACTGAGTCGGCTGGGCACCCCAGGTACATTCCTTTAAACCTGACTGAAGAATAAACACTCGATCTCAAGCTTTGTAATCCTGCTTGTTGGGAAACGTGCTACATTTTCACTTTTCTTCGTGTGTACCCAAATAATAGAAGGAGAGGCAAGAAAAATCTAGGATGTTTTCTTTTCAACTGAATATATATTAGTTCAACTGCACCATACTATGCGATACTGGTTATCATCCTTGGGATTTTCTAATCAGAATCTAATGTAATCACAGTCCCATTCTAAAGAAGACAAAAATTTGACATCTTTCCTCAAATTAATAGGTTCTTCTGTCTGAATTCTGGCAAATCTCAAAAAGCCAGCATAGAATCTGTCATTAGGGCAATGAATCTGAATGTCCAATGTTTGAATCAAAACAAAGAGTCTGGAAATAAAGCATTACACTTCAGACAAGGAATTCCAGGTTCATATCAGCAGGAATTTAAACCAGGGAGGGCCTCATGAGGCTTAACAGCAAGCGCTGTTCATGAGTTGCTTCAAAGAACTGTGTCAAGATGAAAGTTAAAACTTGTTCAAACACATACATAAACAAATCCATCTTTTAAAATCAGAGGATTAGGGGCAATGGGTGGCTCAGTTGGTTAAGTGTCCAACTCCTGATTTGGGTTCAGGTCATGATCTCAAGGTTCCTGAAACTGAGCCCCACGGTGGGCTCCAACCTGGCCATTGGGCCTGCTTGAATTCTCTCTTTCCCTCTCCCTTTTCCCCTCCCCTGCTGGCGCACATGCTCTCTCACTCAATAAATAAATAGAAGATTAAAATGCTCAAGAGAAGAGTGTAAAAACAAATTTTCAAGGAACAAATTTAAATAAAAAGGAAAAATTAAATTCAAAGAACTTCATTAAAAAAAGAAAATGTTGCCAATGCTGTTTATTATATGTGGAGGAAAAACAAGTATCTGTCAGTATATGTATTAGCGGAGGCTTCTCCCTACTCAACAGAAAAGGTATTAAGTATTTTGGATGCCACTAAAAATAAAGATCTAATAAATACTAAGTTAAACAATATTTTTTATTTTTATAAAAAAAATTTTTTTAAGTTTATTTATTTTGAGAGAGCGTGCACATATGTGCAGGGAAGGGCAGAGAGAGAGGGAGAGAATGCCAAGCAGGTTTTGTCTACACTGTCAGTGCAGAGACTAATGCGGGGCCTTGAACTCATAAACTGTGAGATTATGACCTAAGCCACAATCAAGAGCCACCCAGGTGCTCTGAAACAATATTTTGTTTTTAAATTTTTTTTTTAATGTTTTATTTATTTCTAGGAGAGAGAGAGCGTGAGCAGGGGAGGGTCAGAGAGAGAGGGAGACACAGACCGAAACAGGCTCCAGGCTCTAGGCTCTGAGCCGGCAGGCAGCACAGAGCCCGACGCGGGGCTCGAACCCACGAACCACGAGATCATGACCTAAGCAAAAGTCGGACGCTTAACCGACTAAGCCACCCAGGCGCCCCACAATATTTTGTTTTTAAACTGCAGACAAATACATGAGTACATAATTATGGTAGGCCACGGCAGAGCCATTAATAATTGTCTGGTGGACTATACCACTGCTGAGGTTCTTTAAAATGCTAAAACCATGTATGAAGGAAAAATGTAGTGCTCAGGGGGCCTGCGTGGCTCCGCTGGTTACGCACCCCTCCAGCTCTTGATTTCAGCTCAGCTATCTCACAGTTCAGTCACACTCTGTGCTGACAGCGCAGAGCCTGCTGGAGATTCTATCTTTCCCTCTCTCTCTGCCCCACCTCCACTTGCATGCCTGCCCACTCTCTAAAAATAAATAAACACTAAAAAAAATTGTTTAAAGTAGTGCCTCTTCTTATAAACAAAAAAATAACATAACTGAGGTAGTTCCATACCAAAAAAGAAAAATTTGATACCAGAAACCTATCTGAAAAAAGGTTTTATAAATGAACATAAAAAGCCTCTAAAAGATTTTAAATAATAAACATGATTTCCTAGACATACTATGTAAAATGAATAGCAGATTAAGCTCCAAAAAATTTTTCTCAACAAGAATACAATTCCGTTTATTGAAAGGGTGTGAAAATTAGTATGAAAGAAGTAATTCACCTTGTTGAGAAATCTGTTGATTCTGGGAAAAAGTTTTTTTTTTTTTTTGTCTTTTAAGTAAGCTCTACACCCAAAGTGGCAGTTGAACTCAGGACCCTGAGATCAAGAGTCGCATGTTCTACTGACTGAGCCAGCCAGGTGCCCCTGGTTCTGGAAAATTCTGATTTCAGTCATTCTCCAATTAGCAGGCATATAAGGACTCAGGCATTCTACTAGAATGCCAGAAGGCACCACCCAGTGCTTTTTAGTGATTAGACTGTTTAAATAATATCCAAATAGATACAACAGCTATGGGATAAAACGTCAAGGTGTAAAAGAACTTTTTAAAAATATTTTTTAATGTTTATTTTTGAGAGAGAACGAGTGTAACCACAAGCAGGGGAGGGGCAGAGAGAAAGAGGGAGACAAAGAATCTGAAGCCATCAGCACGGCGCCCACAAACCGTGAGATCATGACCTGAGCTGAAGTCAGAAAGTTAGCTGACTGAGCCACCAAGGTGCCCCTGTAAAAGAACTTTAAATATGTAAGCAAGATATTTTTTCAAGATGGATAAAACCTATGAATTTTAAATGAACATATTCTTCCGTCTGTAAAAGATCTGGCCATCTCAGTCTACTAGAATACTGTCTCTTTAAACCTGTTCAATCAGCTTAATTTACTGCTGCCTCAGGCTAACCAGGCTGCTATACCAGGAACAGTTCCACTCAAAATGCCTCTCCTAGCTTCTGTGTTGTAAGCTAGAGTTAACTCTAAATACAAAAACAAGAACTTGCAGAACTCCATTTTCATGTATTTACTTGAGGAAGAACACTCAAATATAGATTACATACTACTTTTTTTTTTTTAAAGTAAGCTCTGTACTTAACATAGGGGGCTTGAATTCATGATGCTGAGATCAAGAGTTGCATGCTCTACCAACTGAGCCAAGCACCCCTCGAGTGTATACTATTAACTGATGCACTAGCAGGTAAGAAGGGATACAGAGGTCAAACCATTACACAAAATGCATGCACAGATGAAGGTTATGTTTTACTGGAGAAGACACACATGAAAATTTCAGATAGTTGTTAAGTGTTATGAAGAAAATCCTGCCTGGGTGAAATGTTAGAGAGGCTGCTGCTTCTCAGGGAGGGGGTGACATTTAGGCTGGGACAATAGGAGGGTATCCAGGTCATTGTATTCTATGAAAAGCAATGTATGCAGTAGCTACACAGCAGGAACAGTACATGCAAAGGCCCTAAGGCAGAAATGAACTTCAGGAGTGGTTTAGGGCAAGTAAGACACAGAAACAGAAAGGAGAAAAGGTAGGCTCAGCCCTCAGGGCAGGCTTAAGAGATCAATCACTGAAGTGATAAGCAGTTAGCTTTCACTCCAGGACTGCTGCAATAGAAGAGGGATCACAGAGGGTAGAGGCGGGGTTAAAGGAAGTACAAGGTTTAGAATGGTAACAAGCATGGAAAACTAAGCAACAGTAGGTATCAAGATGGTAGAGAAAAGTCCATAAACCTGTAGCCAATAGAATAAACTTAACCAAGAAGAGCTCTTGTGTGTAGTAAAATGTCCNAAAAAAAAATCAACAAGGGAGCCACCACCTGAACCTGTTTTCCCACAGGATCTTTAGATATCCCAGGAAAATATTTTTATAGCAAAAGAAAATAGAAATATGTTGAAGATGACAAGATTATCAATCCATAGAAACCATAAATTGGTAATAAATCATAAGAATATTCAAAGATTTCCTTTCTACAGCAAATTTTAAGGCAAGATCTACCCATACACCCTGCCAGTTGTGTTTTGGGGGGAGGGAGGGAGGTGTGGAGTATAATCCACCTGAAAAGTCAATGTGTATCTGTATCCTAAGTGGGGTCATGGTTACCTAGGTGTATACATTCTGTCAAAATTCACTGAACTTAAGGTTTATACATTAACTAAATTTCATCTGAAATAAGTAACACAGTTCAGTACAAAAAAGTATTCAAGAGACGTACATTCAGTCAACTAATACAAATGGAGGAAAACTAACACTATAAAAACAAATCTCTCAACAGGAATAGGTTACACTCTACATTTAAAAAATTAAAATGTAATAAGCTTGAGTATTTCATATAGAAATTTTTTTTAAATGTTTTATTTATTTCTAGGAGAGAGAGAGAGACAGCATGAGCAGGGGAGGGTCAGAGAGAGGGAGACACAGACTCTGAAACAGGCTCCAGGCTCTGAGCTGGCAGTCAGCACGGAGCCCGACGCGGAACTCGAACCCATGAACTGTGAGATCATGACCAGAGCGAAAGTCAGACGCTTAACCGACTAAGCCACCGAGGCGCCCCGAGTATTTCATACAGAAATTAAATCACAAAATGTTGTAATCTTTAGTGTTACACCTCTACACAAAAGGGGATATGTTTTATCTTGCAGTCCCGAAAATAAAATAGATTCTGAGAAAACTTTAAAATAGCCAAAGATAGGTAACCAAAATAATAATATGAAGAGATACCAAACAAATGACTGCTTGTGTGAATCCATAAAGGGAGGTCCACTGAAAAGAGCCCCAGAGATTTATTTCAGGTGATTAGAATAAGAAAGGCAAGTAAGCAAGTGTCTACTATACGTGCAGTAAAGGCAAGAAATCCTAAATTTACAAGTTGTGAGAATTCAAATAAACCAACAAACGAAAAGCAGAAACAGACCCATAAAAACAGGTAACAAACTGATGGCTGCCAGAGGAGAGCAGTGGGGGAACAGGCAAAATGGGTAAAGCAGAGGAGATACAGGCTGCCAGTTCCAGGGGGAGTAAGTCACCAGAATACAGGGGAGGAAAAAAAGATTGTGAGAAGTGTCCACAAAAGACACCATAGACCACACTCCACTTTCTGTGTATGATCATTCCATGTAAATGTCCTAACCTAAAGTGAAGTGTAAGCAGTTAAAAAGTATCACTGTAGTGATCATACTCTATCAATACCAGAAAACACATGGAGGGATTTTGCTTATGGAAATTCCCACATTTTGGGCTGAATACTTCTGTATGAATTTAAATAATGATTTATAAACAAAATATTGAGGTCCTTAGCAGTCTCTTTAAGCTCTGGTTCAACTATAGCTCCACTATAGCTCTTGAGCTCTTTTATCTGTATCACTCCTCAAAAGTACCCATCCTTCTAATCAAACTGGAAATTTTTTTCTTACCAAGGACAACTTGTATTTTGTCACTTTCTTACTTTCTTTTTTGAACCCCCCTCCNGCAATTCAATGGCCCCACTGCCCCTACTCATCCATACAGCTTTACATCCTCTGACTCTCCAGGTTTTAAACCCTATTAATTACACAAAAAATTAAATCAAAATTATATAATACTTCACCATTTCAAAGTCTTTTCTCCTCTATTAACCTATAACCTCCTTAAAGATAGTAGCTCTATTAGTCATAAAAATCCCTAAAGGATCAATATTTTCTAAAATCAAATATTTTCATTGAATAAGAGTATTACGTAATCTCCTGTCACTAAAATGTGCTCCAGTTATACTCCCAACTCAAAAAGGAACCAAAACAGAAGTGGGGACAAAAGGTTCAATTTAAAGATCTAATTGCCAAATGTTTCATAAAGCATATGTTTTATTTTATAATGGAAAAAACAAACTTTCCCTACAAATTAAATACCCATTCACAGTTATCTAATAAACCTCCATTGGGGCGCCTGGGTGGCTTAGACGGTTAAGCGTCCGACTTTCGCTTGGGTCATGATCTCGCGGTTTGTGGGTTCGAGCCCCACATCGGGCTCTGTGCTGACTGCCAGCTCAGAGCCTGGAGCCTGTTTCGGAGTCTGTGTCTCCCTCTCTCTCTGACCCTCCCCTGTTCACACTGTCTCTCTCTATCCTAGAAATAAAATAAAAATAAAATAAAAAATAAATAAATAAATAAACTTACAAAAAAAAAAAAAACCCTCCATAGTGTTCTTGAAAATCTGCAGTACAGAACTGGTAATCATTTCATCTTCTTAAACTAAAGTTCTACTTCTAGTTATAAAATACATAACTCCACTTAATTTTTTCCTTTATGTATTTCACTATATGAGTGTATTCACTATATGGACATCAAATAGTACACAGACTCATAAAAAGCTAAACAGACAGAAGCACCTGAGTGGCCCAATTGTTTAAGCCTCGGACTTCAACTCGGGATCTCGTGCTTGGGCGAGTTCAAGCCCCACATGGGGCTCTGTGCTCTCAGCACAGAGCCTGTTTTGGATCCTGTCTCCCTCTCTCTCTCTGTCCCTGGCTTCCACAATCTCTTAAAAATAAATAAACATTAGAAAATAAATAGACAACCCCAGTTTCAAATATCCAGCTTCTCACAATGCCAGACATACTAGTTCCTGACTTTTCTATCTTCACGGAACTCTTCCTACTTTTTGGTCTGTGACAATGGAGAATAAAGGCACTTGTACTTTTGAGAACTTTAAACTGTCTACATTCTACCAAAAATGGAAACTATTTTTAATATATGTTCATCGTTATAGAATTGTAGAAAGATGACAAGTTTGGGCACTGTAAGATACCCAATATAAATCTGTTAAATAAAGTCCAAAGATTCCAAAGTACAGAAGTAAAATCTTGTTTTCTCTTGACCTGAATACTTGCTCTTGTTTGTTGAACTAATTTATGTTGGACTCCAGTGTCAAATTAGTCATGTCATTTTGGAATATTAAAATGTATAATAATTATACATTTAATTTTTAAAACAAGTCATTCTGATCTCTATCTTGATTAGTACAACTGTTAGATTATATTCCAAAACAAAGTCAAGAAAAGGACATACTTTGGCTAGTGGCAATGATAAAACTACTCATTTGCCTATTCTTTTTTTTTTTTTTTTGCCTAATCATTCTTAAATCTTAATTGAGAGTATAGTGAATGAAAAGGGAGACTATCAACCAGTGCTGTACAAGTGCTTTCTGCTCTGCTAAAGGTATGCTTCTAGCAAAGATGGGCTTGCTCTGCTGCAAGCTGTATGACATTAGTCTATTCAGCCACCTGGAACACTTCCTGTCAGAATGCGTGAAGTATCACGTGTGGTCATGACCGACTCAACAGTAGGTTTCCAGACTAACACTAAAAGAAACCAATAAGACTTGCTTTTTAAAAAAAAATTTTTTAAACGTTTGTTTATTTTTGAAGAGAGAGAGAGAGAGAGAGAGAGAGAGAGAGAGAACACGAGCGCGCAGGGGAGGAGCAGAAAGAGAGGGAGACACAGAACCCGAAACAGGCTGCAGGCTCTGAGCTGTCAGCACAGAGCCCGATGCAGGGCCCAACCGACAAACCACGAGATCATGCCTTGAACCAGTCAGATGCCCAACCGACTGAGCCACCCAGGCACCCCAAGAATTGTGTTTTTAAATCCTACTTGTTCAAAAGTCTAAACCTAAGAAAAACAAAATCAGGGAAGTAATGGTATAGAAAGGCAAATCATTTTTTTAAAAACCAAACCGATTCACATGAATCGTAAGCAATCTGCCTGCATTTGAAGATGTTTAGAAAAATAAATCTCCGTTTAAACACAGAGGAAGGTGAGGCCCTCTATTCTGTCAGTTAACTGGAATCTGTCACCTTTCTGAACAGGAGACAGAATAACCCACCACAAATTTAACTTATGAAAATCTATGACTTGGCAAACAAGGTTCTTTACTATTTAACAAAACTATGGCATCCCCACAAATAAACCAAGTTCTGCTATGGGGTACTGTCCATAATTCTCTTTTCCCTCTTTTACCAAAAAAAAAAAAAAAAAAGTCAGGTATTTCCAACATCCGAACCCACTGTTACTGGGTGTAACCAACTACATCTCAGAATGTCCTCTACCTAGGTATTGAGTTCTGAGACTTTGTTACAGAGCCTAACTTCAAAGAAAGTTTACAATCTCCCCCAACAAACACACCAAACACAGCCAAGAAACAGAACAGGTGAAAGAAGAAAATATGGATAATATTAATAATCCATGTACACATTCCATAAATATATAAGCCATTCTGCTTCATATCTGTCAAATGAAGTCAAGTGATCCCAGCAGGTGGCTGCAACTCTGCTTCTCCATTTATTCAGAATTACGAGCTACAATTTATTCTTTTCCAAAAGCTCTAAGACTATCTGTGAGGAGCACTTTATTTAGTCCTCTAAAGAGATACTCTTTTATATTTTATATATGCTGACCACAATACTGAAATACTGACTACTGAAACAATAATGGGAAATCTACCATCCTAGACTGTCAAACATCAAATTCAAGCTCACTTAATCATCTAATTTATTAGATGGGGGGGGGGAACAACTTCACACATTTCAATGAAAGTACAACATTAAGAAGTCAATTACAGATAACTGAATTTAAATGCTATAAATTGACTTAAACTAGTCAGTTGACAGTACTTAAAGCACTCACAAACCCTAAGTGGTAAAACTGTATTTTTCAAACAATTTTTTTAAACTATTTAGCATCTCAAAGAGTCAGGCATTAACTTTTAAACACAAATGTTCTCAACAGACACAGGATTTGGGAAGACATATTAAAAAGAATAACAGGTGTACCAAAAGACTTTTCCATCAAGTCTTAAAACATTACACTCTAACATCTTACCAAATTATTATTTCCAGTACTGCTGAAGTTACACGTAACCACGGGGAAGCAAGTCCTCCCAAAGTGTTTTAACACTGATTTGGCCAGTTTCAGGACAATCCTAATTCAAGCGCACTTCAAAGTATGAAAACTCCATGAATCAACTAACCCTAAAACCTTACACACATTGAAGGAGTTCTTCTAGGCACAGTCCTGTATTAGGCACAGGTACCCCATGATTAATCATAAAGACACAAAAACTGTATATAAAAAATGCTGATGCTCCTAATATATTGAATTCCAAAGAGGCCCCAAAGCAGTGTGAGCTCAAATGCCCTCCGTGCAAGAGGAAATTCTCTACTCCTCTCTTCGTGCCTGCTCAAAAAGTCTAAGTATGAACTGCTCTCCACCAGGGTAACTGCCCCTGCACTTGGGAAAAACTTCATTTTCTAGGACCAGAGCGGGTCAGCTCTCATTAACAGTCACAATCTCATTTCATGACCCACAACTGCCTTGCCTAAAGTCAGAGTAAAGCCTTGGAGTGTGC
>NW_027531893.1:14072934-14073362 GCF_008692635.1 Crocuta crocuta
CACAGTTAAGGAGCTCTTTTACGTGGGTACTGAGAGTGTAAGGGACCAAGGAAGTGGGTGGGTAACAGAGAGGGTCCTGGACTCCCAGGATCACCCAACTCAAATTCCAACTTGGTGGTAACCAGAAAGTCCCCCCCACCACCACCACCACCATGCCCCTTCCTTCACCCTCCTTGACCCAACTCCGAGGCCAGTGCCTTCGCTGGGCGCCCCAGGTCAGCTCCAGCCCCGGGGCTGAAATGCAGGGGTGGGGGGGGACATTTAGGCCTCGCCTCCCAGCGGCCTTCCTCCCCCAGCAGGGGCGGGAGGGGACCCAGGAAGCAGCGCTCGGTTCCTGAGGGGTGGAGGGCCTAGGCCGCGCCTCCCAGCCGGAGGGCCCTAGGCCTCTGCCCGCCCCAGGCGGGGCCCAGGGGTCCGAGCGGCGGCCT